>NC_091436.1:97233657-97555193 GCF_964237555.1 Oryctolagus cuniculus
CATATTGGTCTTTAATAAAAAATGCAAATACCACTTCCCATCTTAAACTCTTTCAATCACTTGTTAACACTTGGAGCAGTTATACATAATCCTGAATTTCATCACTTATCATTCTCCCTTTTGGTATGTTCTAAGTTTATTCACCTTTGCTTCCTCAGAAATACTTTCTTAATGCAATATGTTGTTCTCATTGTTCAAAACTGTGTTCTTCCTGCTTTCCTCATAGCTGGTGCCACTCTTTTTTTTTTTAGGTTTTAACTTATATGACACTTCCTCCAGAGACAAGCATCCCATTGCCATAGATTTTGAAGTAGCTTTTCCTACCCTCTTCCCATTAATTACTCACATAGCATATTTATAACACTTATTATAGTTTATAATTATGTGTTTATTTACTTGTTTATTATGTTTACCTAACCATATTATAATCTCATGAGGGCAGGATGACTTTCTTTAATTACCATATACCAAGTGTTCCACTAGTGCTTAGCACATGGAAGAAATTTAATACATATTTGTTGAACAAATATAGACATCATCATGGCTCTTATTTCGTATTATGGTTGATTATGCATGGGTTTATTTTCTGTGTTATATTTTGAATTGCTTAAAATATTTTTTTTTATTTGTTTTCTTCTGGGACCTCACATGGTATATGCTGTATGTTAGGTGCTCATTAAATTGCTTTTCTAAGACAGTACATGCCAAGTACTTAGTATTACTCAGTTTAGTACCTGACACATAAGTAGTAAATATTTTCCTTTCTTTTAAAACCAATTTAAGAATTTAGCAACTAGAACGTAGTTGTCCTATATACTTATTTACATTTAATAACCTTTTAAAAAAGAAATCATAATTTTCATCAAAATATTCAGAAAGTAACAAGTCAGTTACATATTATTTCTCTTTATAGTCTTAGAGTACCAACTTTATCAATATGGAAGGCTTAGGGACCAAAAAGAAAATATTAAAGAAACATTATGAAATTCTTGGCACATATTTTGTTTCCCTTCTCTTGTCTTTTCTACTTGCAGAGTATTTTTTCAAGTTTCTACATAAGTCAGGTTTGGTCAGTAATGGAATAGCCAAAAAAGAAATAAATAGGATCTAGTTCAAATTGAGGTTACCTTGATCTCTTTTGTGTTTTCGAAATGTGGATTAATGTGGCCTGAGAGTCCCAAAACAACCCTGATATACACCTAACTTCAGACGTGGTACACTCTTTAGTTTAACCCTGTAATTACTACATCTTCTTGAGATCTTCAGTAGGACTATCTTAAAATCAAGTATGAAGGACAGGCAAATAGTATGCCTTGCCAACATTTTCATTTTCTTTGTGTCTGACTGTACAATTTAAAAATTGGTATATTCTAGGAATCTGCATTAGACTTCTATCTTCCTTCTTTTCTTAAGACATGATATTTAACCCAAAATTACAAAATTTAAATTATCTCATTGGGTATGTTCACTTTATAATTGTTTACCAGTTTAATCAAGGGACTTACCCCAGGATTTAGAACCTCAATTCTCTTACCTTCCAATTTAAAATCCCTTTTATTATATCACAGTTGGATAGACAATAGACCATTTCTTAATTTTTCCTTAGAAAAAAGTTTTGTGGTTATGGTTTTTATTTTGATTTGAAAATCAAAAAATGTTAATTTGGTATATGTGTCTATGACAGAATATATATAAGTAAAGATTACATTATAAATATAATATAGTAGTATTAAGGAATATATGTTGAGTACTTAAATGATATTATTTATGTCCTGTTTATATTACAGATTCATTTGTATGTATTATAAGAGAGGAAAATACAGGAGCTGAATTTTAATCTATAATTAGTGATGGCTGATAGTCTTCCAGATGCCAAAAGTAATAATTTTTCTCTTTGTTTCCTTTAAAAAACCAGAATCCCAGTAAGGAATGTGAGCCTTATCGAAGAAATGAAGATAAACCAATTGCTCCTTGTGGAGCTATTGCCAATAGCATGTTTAATGGTATGATCTAGACACATAGATATTGGTATAGAACTATATGAAGGGGTCTTCAAAAAGTTCATGGAAAATGTATATTATGAAAAACTATGCATGGATTTTGAAAATTTTTTAGCATAATAAACATATATATATATATATATATATATATGGTTTATTTATTTATTTGAGAAGCAGAGTTGCAGAGAGAGAGAAGGAGACACAGAGAGAGAGGTCTTCCATCCACTGGTTCACTCCCCAAATGGCTGTACTGGCTGGAGCTGGGCTGATGTGAAACCAGGAGCTGGAAGCTTCTTCTGGGTATCCCACGCTGGTGCAGTGGCCCAAGAACTTGGGCCGTCTTCTACTGCTTTCCCAGGCCATAAGCAGAGAGCTGGATTGCAAGAGAAGCAGCCAGGACATGCACTGGTCCCTGTATGGGATGCTGATATTGGCATCCACAGGTGGAGGCTTAGCCTACTATGCCACAGCTCTGGCCCCATAAACTTATCTTTTTTTTTTTTTTTAATTTTTTTTTTTTATTTTTTGACAGGCAGAGTGGACAGTGAGAGAGAGAGAGACAGAGAGAAAGGTCTTCCTTTGCCGTTGGTTCACCCTCCAATGGCCGCCGCGGCCAGCGCGCTGCGGCCGGCGCACCACGCTGATCCGATGGCAGGAGCCAGGTACTTATCCTGGTCTCCCATGGGATGCAGGGCCCAAGGACTTGGGCCATCCTCCACTGCACTCCCTGGCCACAGCAGAGAGCTGGCCTGGAAGAGGGGCAACCGGGACAGAATCTGGTGCCCCGACCGGGACTAGAACCCCGTGTGCCGATGCCGCAAGGCGGAGGATTAGCCTAGTGAGCCGCGGCGCCGGCCTAAACTTATCTTTTAATTCCATTTTTTTCTGTGAACTTTTTGTAGTACTTCCATATAATTATTACTGTTTGTATAATCTTATTACAGATTTGATAGCCTGGTAAACATGAGTGAAACTAAGAAATTCAGCCACTTTAAGATAAACAACAGTTAGGTATTGAATGGGGAATTATAATCCTTTGACTTTATTTTAAGCATTCTTACATTTAAGAATCAATTTCTTTCTCTGAGAAGAAAGAAGCAAATATATTTTGCTAATATTCCTGTTTCACATAAGATAAAAATAAAAGCCAGGCTTTCTTCCGACTGAATTTATTTATGCTATTAAAAAAGAACTATATGAGATCATTTAAAGCAGCACTGTGATAGAAAAATAAGGTGAACTGCAAAGGTGAGCCATGTAAGTAATTTTTAAGTTTTCTGTAGTGGTTACATTAATAACTGTAAAAAGAAACAAGTGAAATTAATTTTAATATTTTACTTAACTCAGTATGCCCCAGATATTATCACTTCAGCATGTAATTGTTTATAAAAGTTATTGAAAAATTTTATATTCTGTATTTTCTTTAGAAGTCTTTGGTTTCTGGCCAGTGCCGCGGCTCACTAGGCTAATCCTCTGCCTGCGGTGCCGGCACACCAGATTCTAGTCCTGGTCGGGGCGCCGGATTCTGTCCCAGTTGCCCCTCTTCCAGGCCAGCTCTCTGCTGTGGCCAGGAAGTGCAGTGGAGGATGGCCCAAGTGCTTGGGCCCTGCACCCGCATGGGAGACCAGGAGAAGTACCTGGCTCCTGGCTTCAGATCAGCATCATGTGCCAGCCGCAGCGCGCCAGCCGTGGCTGCCATTGGAGGGTGAACCAATGGCAAAGGAAGACCTTTCTCTCTGTCTCTCTCTCTCTCTCACTGTCCACTCTGCCTGTCAAAAAAAAAAAAAAAAGTCTTTGTTTCTGATATGTGTTACATACTTAGAGAATATACTCATTTGTATTAACCATAAGTGCCTTTTGATTACCATATTGAGCAGTGCACAGAGAGAAATGGATAAGCCAGGAGTTATTAGGCACATGATTGAAAGGAATAAAAGAGAGACAGATTTACCTTGTAATTTTATTTGAGCTAATATTAAAACATTTGATTTTTTTACATAGCATCTAGCCATATAGAAATGTGACTTAGAACTGTGTTGAGGGAAGGGAAGTCTATGTAGAATTATAAAGTTGCTTAATTTAATTCACATTTAATAGAGAATAGATTTGTATGATATGCTTCCTCTGTCACAACCACATTTGGGGCCAAATAACCAGATACTCATTCTCAGAATAAAGCAGATGTTACAGATTTTTAGTACATATTTACTAGTATTTTTCTTTTCTTTTATTTAGATACATTAGAATTATTTCTGATTTCCAATGAATCTGATCCTACACCTGTACCTATTCCTTTGAAAAAGAAAGGTATTGCTTGGTGGACAGATAAAAATGTGAAATTCAGAAATCCCCCTGGAGGTGAAAACCTGGAAGAACGATTTAAAGGTAAAACATTACTAATATCTCTTTAAAAAATAAACTAGTTTTCATGAAGTATCTTAAATTTTCTATCTTTAGAATCTTAAAATTGTTTTTTAAAAAAGAACAAACTTTCTTTCCTCCACTTCGTACCAAGTTAGATAAAAATTCTTATGTATTATGATTCTGAAGGGAATGTATGCTTTTAGTCATAAATCCAATTTCTCTAGTGTTGCATTTAAGTAACCTGCCTTTTTGGTATGTAGTCAGTATTCCTACTTAGTATTTTCTTAATTGAGATATCAACCATATAGCAATTTTTTGTTGTTACATAAGGAATAGATTTTCCTCTAGATTGTAATACTTCTTTAGAATATGAGTATGTGCCTTCGAAATTAGAAAAATATTCCAGTTGTGTTGTACATCTTTTTTAGAAGTGTGTAAATTTTCATTGAAAATCTTAATAGAATTAAATATTTTGTCTACATCTCCCTCCCCTGCTCTTTTTTAAGGTACAACAAAGCCAGTAAACTGGCTTAAACCAGTATACATGCTGGATTCTGACATTGATAATAGTGGATTTGTAAATGAGGATTTTATTGTTTGGATGCGTACTGCAGCATTACCTACTTTTCGTAAGTTGTATCGTCTTATAGAGCGGAAAAATGATTTACATCCAACATTGCCAGCCGGACGATACTATTTGAATATCACATACAGTATCCTTTTCTGGCTATATGTACAGATTCATAGAATTTGAAAGGATTCTAGTCCAGTCTTAGCTCAGTTGTGTGATACATTTCTTTGTGCTTGTGTTTTGATATCTGCATTTTTTGAGTATATGTATATGTATGAAATACATCTTTTAATTTTTGTTTCCTAAAAATGTCTTAAATTTGTATATACTTCATAGTAGGGTTTGAAGCAGATAATTTGGTAAAATTACTTAAAATATAGGTGCTTGAGCATAATGTGAATGCTAGTGAGTTTATATAATACTAAATAAAGTTGATGGTACTGGGCTGTTTTAGTATACATTTTTAGATATTGAATGGCAATGGGTGTGTTAACTCATAATTTTTTCATAATTGTTTATCTTCATAATATCAAAATATTTTTATAATTGACTACATTGTTCTACATTAATAACTTAGGTTCACGTTTAGTACTGATGAAATATTTATTCCATTCTGATGGCATTTCAATACTGTGTTAAGTACTTTTCTAATATTATTTTGTTTAATTCAAGCAGTAACATGCAGTAGGTATCATCTCCATGTCATAGACAAGAATACAGGAACAGATAGCATTTGAGTAACTTACAAGTTACTTAGCTAATAATTAGAGTTGGGGTTCATGACCAGGCTATTGACTCAAAAAGGTCATGACTCACCTTTAGCCCATACTATAGGCTGTATCCCTAGCTAGTTGCCTCAGGTAGTCAGACCAAGCCATCGCTGTGTGGATGTAGTTGTTTTTTAGGAGGGAAATATTGGATAGTTTCCTCTGAATAAAGTTTTTAATATCTTTTAGTGTATGGTTCATTGTTTATATAAGTATATAAGACTACTGTGAATGAAAAGATTCCCAAATGATATCATTTTAAATCATTGCATTTTTAATTTTCCATAATCCAAATGAGCCATAAATACATGGCTTTGGTTTTATAATGTGTCAGTGAGTGGTTAAATTAATAGCCTTGCTTTCAAAATAATGCTTACTTTTATATCTTATTTTCTTGATGTTGTATTTGAATAGGCAATTGAATATGGCCTGATAGCAGCAGAAGATGGAAAATAACCTAAGCTTTTGAGACTAGGCCCACATAGGAGCAATTTTAGAGCTAGTTTCAGGTACTATAAGAAAGAATATTATCGTGATGGAAGAGCCAAAAATAGAAGGATAGTTCTGTGTATTCCCAGGGCTTCGAGCAGGTTAAGCAGATCCAGATTCTGACAGGTCAGTGAACAACTTGGAGCCATTTGGTGGTTTATATCTCCTTTACTCACAGTGGTGGTAAGAAATGTACAAGGAATAGCCACTTGCCCCCGAATGCCATGGGGGCCACAAGAGATATCTGCCTTTGTGTCCATGTGGCAGTTGGATGCATGCATGGAGACATCTATACACATCTGCACTTAGCCATACACAGCTGCCTACATGTGTCCTCATGCATCCACTGGAAACCATATTGACCAATAGCTACACTCACCAATAGCCAAGCCAAAATCCCCCTCCCCCCATTTGCTTAGATGGGTTTACAGACAATACTGACTGCCTGGAGCCAAAATGTTACCTAACAGGGCTGTGGGCAGCCAGCCAAGCAGGTAGGCCTGTCGGTTACCATAACACTGATTATAGGGGCACGGAAATAGGGGAACACAGAGATAAGAAGGCAAGGGTAAAAGGCATGGGAGCTTGATAACTTTACCTTCCCAAGTTCATCTCCTCAACATTCTGTCACAATTATCATCTGAAAGATCTAAAAAAAGCAAGGGTAAGTACCAGCCTATAGGCTAGAGTGCAGTAAAGCAGAATTTGGGGGAATTCATAGTTAACGATGATTGTGTTCAGGAAGTCTGCAGCAGGACTGGGACAGTGAGAGGAGAACTGTCAAGAAGAATGCAGGGTCTCTCCCAGATAGACAAGGCAGAGATTAGGGCCTGTGAAACATCAAGGGTAAATTATCAAAATTAGGTATAGGGTAGGCATTGTGGCACAGCAGGTTAAATCACTGCTTTGGATACCTGTATCCCCTGTCTACTCCACTTCTGATCCAGGTTCTTGCTTTCAGTTACTGGGCATGGGAGGCAGCAGAAGCCAAGTATTTGAGTTCCTACCACCCATGAGGGAGACCTGGATGAAGTTACTGGCTACTAGCTTCAGTATGGCCCAGTCCTGGCTGTTGCAGGCATTTGGGGGAGTGATGGGAGATACCTATCTTTTTCCCTTCCTCTCTTTCCTCTCCTTCCCCTCCCCTCCCCCTCCCCTTCCCCTCCCCTTCCCCTCCCCTCCCCTCCCCTCCCTACCTTCCTTCCCTCCCTCCCTCCCTCCCCCCCCAACCTGTCTATTGTAACTCTGCCTTTCAAATAAATAAATCAAACTTTTTTTTTTTTTTGACAGGCAGAGTGGACAGTGAGAGAGAGAGAGAGACAGAGAGAAAGGTCTTCCTTTTTTCCGTTAGATCACCCTCCAATGGCCTCCGTGGCTGGCGCGCCACGGCCGGCACACTGCGCTGATCCGAAGGCAGGAGTCAGTTGCTTCTCCTGGTCTTCCATGCAGGTGCAGGGCCCAAGCACTTGGGCCATCCTCCACTGCACTCCCGGGCCACAGCAGAGAGCTGGCCTGGAAAAGGGGCAACTGGGACAGAATCCAGTGCCCCGACCGGGACTAGAACCTGGTGTGCTGGCACCGCAGGCAGAGGATTAGCCTATTGAGCCGCAGCGCCGGCCAAAACTTTTTTTTAAAATTGGTATAAAACGAGAACTAGATACTAGAGTTAATTCAAAAACACATTTTTATTATTTTTATTTTTTTCTTAGGGTTGGGTTAGAGAAAGAGAGATCAGCATGGATGATTTTATACTATGTTCCTCATTGTTTTGGGTTAATTAGAGCTCTTAAAATAATTCCTGCCCTAGGTTAGAATTGATTTGAAGGTGCAAGTGTTGTGGCACAGCCAGTTAAGCCACCACCTGTGATACTGGCATCCTATATGAGTGCAGTTTTGAGTCCTGGCTGCTCCACTTCCAATCCAGCTCTCTGCTGATGTGCCTGGGAAAGCAGGAGAAAATGGCCCAAGTGATTGGGCCCTTGCACTCCTCATGAGAGACCTGGATGGAGTTCTAGGCTCCTGGCTTTGGCCTGGCCTAGTCCTGGCTGTTGCAGTCATCTAGGGAGTGAATAAGTGGATGGAAGATGTCTCTCTATCTCCCTCTGTAGCTCTGCCTTTCAGATGAATAATTTTTTTAAATTGATTTAAGAAATCAGACAAATGGAACATGCTGTTTGTAGTCATAGGGTTCCATCTGTGGAGATAGAGACTTGCAGAAGCTAGGAAAACAGATGGGGCCTAACACTGCTTAAAGATACGTGTTTGAAAAAGTTGAAAACTTTTCACACAGGGACCTGGTTCTATCTTTTTCTCTGTCCTAACTCTTGCCAGAATTCTAGAATTGTTCCATGTAGATAATTCATACAATACACTGGTATTCCCTGTTTTAAATCTCTCTACCAGACACAAATCACATCAACTCTGTGTAGTCATCAACCCTGAGTTACAGCGTGCATTTTGTCTTTGCTCCACATTAGCAGGTTAAAACTCTGGTGTTAGCCAGCGCCGCGGCTCAGTAGGCTAATTCTCCATCTTGTGGCACCGGCACACCGGGTTCTAGTCCCAGTTGGGGCACCAGATTCTGTCCCGGTTGCCCCTCTTCCAGGCCAGCTCTCTGCTGTGGCCAGGGAGTGAAGTGGAGGATGGCCCAAGTGCACCTGGATAAGCACCTGGCTCCTGCCTTCGGATAGGCGCAGTGCGCCGGCCGCGGCGGCCATTGGAGGGTCAACCAACGGCACAGGAAGACCTTTCTCTCTGTCTCTCTCTCTCTCTCTCACTGTCCACTCTGCCTGTCAAAAAAAAAAAAAAAGAAAAAAGAAAAAAAAAGAAAACTCTGGTGTTGTGCTTTTTGACCTTGTGCTCAGAGTCCACTCATAGTCTCATAATTCTATCTTGTTATACATGTTCTATGAGTTCACAATTTTTAAAAGGTTGAGAGGGACTTCCAATTTTTTGATTGTTTCATTTTTCTCCTGCTCTGTCACTGTCTTCCTATAAGGACTTGAACACTGTTCATCTGAAGTATCTTTTCGTATTAATTTACTTTGAAACTTTTTGGCCCTTCTGTGTAATGAGAGCAAAAACACCTAGAAACTATGCAACCCTTAGGTTGTTTTGGTAAATTATTTTGGCTCTTAATACTAACATTTAATTTGCCAGATTAGCCTTTAATATAACATATATAATTCCTTTGTGATTTAGAACATATGAGTAAGGTATCTGTATATCATAGAATTAAAAAGTGAATTACAAGTAATTAAATGCTAACTCAAAATTGTGTTTTAAACATCAAGTAACTAGAAGTGGAAAAATCTTCCTATACCCTCTTCAGATTATCCTGTACATTCTTTTGATGGACGAAAACGGATGATCTTGAGCACTATTTCATGGATGGGAGGAAAAAATCCATTTCTGGGGATTGCTTACATCGCTATTGGATCCATCTCCTTCCTTCTTGGAGTTGTGTTATTAGTAATTAATCATAAATATAGAAACAATAGTAATACTGCTGACATTACCATTTAATTTTATATTCTGAAAACAAATCTACTGCATGTGCGTCAAGGCCAGTCCTATTCAACCTAGCTTTCGAATGCTGATGTCTGGTTAGTATGTCATTTTGAACTTGGCACGTAACTTTTTTTTTAAACAGTCTTTGTCCTTTGCTTCTTTCCTATGGATGAGTTACAAAAATATATGACGGGTATAAAAAATTAGCCTATATGGATCATATCAACACTGTAACTGCTGAAATGGCATTCTGATGTTTGCTTTTTATTGAGACGGGCCACGTGATGCATAGAGCCTTTTTCATGTGAAATGCGTCTACTGCTTAAATGTTTATGCTGTGTTGACAATATTCTATTGACGTATGATGCTGTATATGTGTGCCTATTGTGTGAAGAAAGGGATTACAAACTCTATGAACATAATGACTTGTTAACCTTTCAGAATACAGAGTTACAGAAAGATGAAGAAAGACCAAATCTAAATAAAACACTTCATCATTTTCATGTGTCATGTGTAAAGGCTTAAAGTACCATCTTTGTTGAGGTGGTTCATGTATTCAATTTATCCATTACAGTTCTTTTTTAAGCTTAGCTTTGATATCAAAGGACATGCTTGCCTTGTCTAGCATAGGAATTAATGCTCATGTCTGAAGAGATTAGATAGGTCCCAGAGAAGAGAATTTAAAATTATTCTTCCCATTTGATGAAAATATTAAGGTCAGGAACCCCAACTCACTTCAAATCTTTTTCCATGTGATAATTTCCCTTGAAGCCTATACTTCCTAAGGGAAGGAAGAACATAGGTGAAATAGGAAAACTACTTGGCAGACCTTCATCTTCTGCCTCAACTCTAAATCATATGTATAGCTCAGAGGAAACTGTTTTTCATTTATGGGGTATATTTAATATTCAGAAAATTACTTCATCATTGGAAATACCTCAAGCTGTTTTTATTTTACAGGTGAGTGCTTTGGCTTAAGTACTAATATATTCCAGAAATTTTTGAAACCTTAGTTTCCTCTGTATTTCATTCATTTTTTGCATAAAGGTCAAATGTGGATGTGTATACACACATTCTCTTTAGTTGAGGTACCAATTGTTTTGGTTGGTTTTTCTAGACATTCTTTGAAAAGGTGTTCTATAAATTTCCTAATTAAATTCTGGGGATTTTGGAGAATGTACATGATAAATTATAATATATGTGGTTGAAGTTATTTTATTTTCTACTAACTGGAATTATTTTAATATTCCTTATTGAATAAATGCTGTAATTTGTTTGCTATGGAAATTATTCTTGAAGTGAATGTAAATTTTATTTTTTCACATGCATGAAAATGTATGTATTAATCAGAGGTGACTTAATTGCATTGAAATTCTTTTTTTAAACTAAAATAACTCCTCTGTTTATGTAGAAGAATGTCTGTTTATTCAGAGTTTGTAATGATTTCTTTCAGTTATATTTTAAATCAGAAGGCCTGGGTAATTATCAGTTTTAATTAATATATGCTTTTTTAAATAAAAACAAAATAATGTAATGGTTAATAGTAGAAATGTGCCACACTTCTTAAGTTTTGTGTAACATAAAATTCAGTTAAAAGAGCTTGTAATTTATAATGACTTTTAACTGGTAAAAATATTACTTGCATTAGTTACTTGATTGTTAGAGTATTCTTTGTCTACAAATATTGTTTTGTCAGTTCTTTAGAACATTATTTAATCTGAAAATTGTCCCTCTTGCATGTGGCAGTTTATTTTCTGGGGTGCATCACTGCAGGGCAGGAGGGATTTCTTCCAGTCTTTCCAGATTGAGTCTGCACTGTGTGAGGAGGACTACCATCCTTCATCTCTTTCTAACTGGGGGACCAAAAGTGCCACTAAAGCAAAGTAAAGAAGAGCCCTTCCAACACTTGTTCATCTGTGGAGAAGATGGAATCTTAAAATACATACGGAGTTTTGTCAGTTTTACAAGTACATTGATGGCTTAAGTTCTTCCCTGTCACCTGCTATTTGATCTTTAAGGGATTCCTGTCATTAAATATGAAGAATATGGAACATTGATATAGCCTCTGTGAAGCATGGCAGGAGGGAAAACATTTCTTACAGGTTTAATGCTCATCTTATGGATGCATTGTTATTTTTAACTTTCAAAGAGTCATAATGTATTTTAAGGCAACTAGGTTAAGTAGAAGGCATGGAAAAATGCTTTAGTATATTTTGACATATGAAAAGTTTGCCAGTTGAAGAAATTATTCAATAAGGAAAAGCTAAGAAATGTCATTTAAATAATAATACAGTTTGAGAATAAATGAGTAAAATTAACTGTGTACTACCTAATAGAGAATCATTCAACCGAGAGAGGAGTCAAGTGAATAATATTTGCTTATTGGTTAGTGACAGTTTATTTGTAACATTGATTATATTAAAAGATAACATTCTGTATTAATAAAAATGAGCAAAATTAATTTTGCCATGTTCAAATGTCTTGCTAAAATAATGGTGTCTCCATGTTGTTACTGATGTTTACCACTCAGTTTTAACCCAGGGTAAGTGAATCCAGGATTTAACTTCTCCATGCCTAGATTTGATAAAGTGTGATTCACTGTTTATTTATATTTATTAATCACTCTGACATTGTTAACCATAAAGTTGATCTAAATTACTGAAAAACATCTCTTCTTACCTAAAAGTGGTCAGATTGTCACCTAAGTTACAGACAGACTGACTGAAGTCTAGTAAATAGAGAGGCAAAGATAATGAAAATAAAGGAAACAGCACAGAGGAATTGAAAATCCTTACTAGTAAGGGGAGCTGTTAAGAGGTATGGTTAATGAATGCTGTTCAGCCTGCTATCTCCTGTCCTCATGGAAATATTATTGCCATTGAATTATTATGTGGCATTTCTTTGTTACTTATGCTGTAAAGTTGTGTTCTTTATGAACATAGCTATTTTGAAGGGAGGGTGGAGGGAATAAGGCAGTGCTCCTGTTAAAGGAACTTTGATGTGTGTCTGTTGTAGAGTTTGGATGATGGTGGAATATTTTGGAACCCCCTTTTAACCCATGCACCATTCAGTAAGCATAAAAGCCACATTTCTCCTAATGTTATTTGAAATTTGAAAATAAATATATTGTCTAAAAACAAATCAGACCATGGTGACCTTATTTGCTTATATATATCTTTAAAATTTATCACAGCAATATGTGTGCACAATTTAATCAAGTAGTGAGTTCTGAAGGCTTTCTAATAATGATAAGAAAAACAGTCCTAGCTTGAACTTTACTTACTTCCAGAGACAAGTCCTATCTTCCACTGCCATAGCAGAGAGCTGGATCGGAAGTGGAGCAGCTGGGATTCGAACCAGCGCTCAGATAGGATGCTGGCACTGCAGGCAGTGGCCTTACTTGCTACACCACAGCACCGGCCCCACTTATATCTTAATATTTGGTAAACACATTAAGTATTGTTTAATTATGGCTATGTAAATATTCTGTTAGCAAAAACAGTATAGCATGATTACATTTTCTTTTGTGTAATTATCTTTTTTTCTGTAACTAATAATAAGCCTGATTTTTAACATAACCTGTTGCAAACCTATCTTGATATTTTTTCCAACTAATGTGTCAAGTCCACCATGTTCCCATCACTAGTTTTAAAGGGGTTCTGTACCCAAATAACAGATAAAAGTCTCTGTTTTTACTAGAGATATTCTGCCATAGCCCATTGCTAACTATACTGATTATTCTTTTGTCTCGATATGAATTCTATTTCTATGACCTCTCTTTGCCATCCATGTGTGTTGAGTCTTCTGTTTCCTCCTTTACTTCCCTGTACTCTGAAGTACTTTGTAAAATACATAGCTTCCTAAGAAATGACATTTGAAAGGTAAATCTCCTGAGTCTTTATGTGCTAAAATAAGCTTATTCTACCCTCATATTTCAGATAGTTTACATAAGCAATTTTAAGTGGAAAATAATTTTCCTTCAGAATTTTGAAATTATTGCTCCATTCTTGTATACTTTTCATTGTTGTTTTTGAGAAATCTAATCCTATCTTAATCAGATATTGGGCTTTTTAGATAGATGGGGAATTTTATTTTCTCCAGTTTATATGCTATTGTCTCTTTTCTTTCAGAATTCTTTGGTTTGATCTTACAACTTTAACTTTTGTCTATTCTTTTTTAAAAAGATTTATTATTTGAAAAGCAGAGTGACACAGAGAAAGGGTAAAAAAAAAAAAAAAAAAAGAGAGAGAGAAGGGAGAGAAAGAGAGAGATCTTCCATCTGATGGTTCACTCCCCAAATGGCCACAGCAAGCCAGATCTGGGCCTGGCTGAAGCCAGGAGCCTGGAACTCCATCCTGGTCCCCCATATGGGTGGTAGGGGCCCTACTTGGATTATTTTCCACTGCCTTCCCTGGTGTTTTAACAGGAAGCTGGATTGGCAGAGGAAGTGGAGAAGCCAAGACCTGAAGGAGCCCTCTGATATGTTGCCATGGAAACTGGCAACTTAACTCGCTGTGCCACAACACAGGCACCAACTTCTTTTTATTGAATTTGTAATTTATTTTTAAGAGCATTTCAATTTCCAAGACTTCTTTCATTTCTGTTGTTTCCAAAATGCCCTAGCCTTGGTTCATAGAGAGAATATTTTTTCAGAAGAGATATATAGATGAATGTATACTGTTACTTTTCTTTCTTGCTCTTTTAACACCAAGATTTTTGTTATTTTAAATTTGTGCACATAGGCAACTTTCCTCGTATTTCTGGCTAGTCCTGGCAATTTGCTATATGTGAGTGGACCCCAAAGGACTATTTGAAAGCTTTCTGTTATACCAAGTGCCTGAGAAGTGATAGCCTTCACCAGCACAGTGCCACTCAGCAAATTGTTACCTTGTTTGTGTAAAAAATAAGTAATAAATAGTTGACAGGTCAGCATTGGTAGGTAATCCATATTTTGAGAAGCGCTGTACTAGGGAATGGTTGCCAGGTTCCTTTGGCTATGGGCCTTTTGTTTGAGTTGTAGTTCTCTAGGCAAGAATTCACTAGACTTCTGTGGAAGGAATGGGTTGTGGGAGGGTCTGTTTCTTCCTGCTTTTAACTCTTCTTCTTCCATTTCTTCCACCCACCTCCTGATTTCTACTGCATGTATTTCCTTTCGTCTGTTCCTCTGGGTATCCCTTCCACCTACTTGTCTCCATTAATTTCTCTGAATAAAAATGTTCTGGGTCTAACTGGGACACAGTGTTGCAGATGAGGCATCACATTCGTGTGGCTAAGAGGGTAGGGAAAAGGTCTTCAGGATTTGACCATTCTGTTATATGTAATTTTTAGTTGTGATTTTCAGGACTCTGCTGTGATTTAACTTTTACTTCCAAATCTGAGCTGCTCAGGGCTTGTGGTGCCAGTCAGCACTTCTCATTGGTATCCCTCTTGTAGTTCCTTTAGATTGCAGCTTCCTTTGTCCAGCTCAGTATAATTTCATCAGCTTTCCATCTTCCAAAAATTTGTTAAAATCACTTGTCTGTTGGTATTTCTAGTGTATGCTTTTGGGCTCCTTTTTTTTTTTTTTTTTTTTTGAAAAAAAAAATGTTAGGTTATATAATAAACTTTAAATTTTTCTGGTAGTATACAGTTTTGTGAGTTTTATCACCATGCTAGGATACAGAACAGTACTATCACTCCCAAGAAACTCCCTTATGCTATTTCCTTCTACGCATAACCCCTGGCAGCCACTGATTGTTTTCAATCCCCATAGTTTCATCTTCTAGAATGTTATAAGTGAAATCATAATCTTTTTGGAACTGGCTTCTTGTATTCAGCCTTTGAGATTCATCTAAGCTGATGTGTATCATTTTTTCCTCACCTTTTTGATTCCTTTCATTTTACTGGTATGGGGAGGAGAAAAGGGAAACTCTAGTGGCCAGTCCACTGTCCTAAGTCACAGACATCTTGAAGCAAATATACCCCCCACCTTTTGGAGGTTTTATAATATTTTTGAAAAATCTTAAAAGATAAACATGCTTTGTACTTTGAGTGATGATATTAGGAGCCGATCTGGCTATCTGTCACAAGCTTTTCTGTCCAGGGTAATGTAGAAGAAGATTCAACTCACCATGAAGCCTGATAGGCCACTTTTTGTTTCAAGTACCAGAAATGCAGGAAAAGTAGTTTTATAAATATGCTCTTGTATCAAATTGCACTTGAGCTCCCCCTTTTTCCCTCTTGCCCTTGAAAATAAATGGACTAAAATAATGCCTTGCATGTGTTGTTACAACAAAGTTTATAAAATGTAGATTATGTTTTGTTGTCATATTCAACTCCATTCGGGCGTTCACATCATGATTACAGTGTCCTGTGTTCACTGTCATCTGTGTCTGAAAGATTGAGTGCAGAGAGTGCAGGTTTTAGAAGCAAGCTGATAGGCTCTTATACTTACAAACTGTATCTTCAGATTGCTTGAATTCCTGTGTCCATGAAATAGGAATTTTGATATCCACCTGACAGATTTTGTTTTGAGGAATAAAAAAAAATGATAGATAAAAGCCATTCACCACAAAGATAGACATAAGTACTCAATGAACAGTTCCCAATTCCTTCCTGTCAAATGAAGTAAATGAATCCTTATATTGATCTTTATGCTCCATTTCATAGGGATGAATTTTCCTCTTCATGTGTGGCATCTATGATTAATTCTATTGATTTTATTCCTACTCATGTTCCTTAGTTTCCTTCTTAAATTCCTTATTTAGGCTCACCATATGAAATACTGGAAATTTTTTGAGATTATGTTCAGTGCCCTTTTCTCACCTTACACATATTCCTTAAATAATCTCAAAATCATAATCATTTCTAATACCATTTTTACATTGACTTTTTGTCTTGTTGCTTGACATCTCCTGCAAGCCCTGGGCTGTTTACTATTCATATCTTGAGAAATGAATATTGATTAGATTAATGATGGAGAAACTGAATTGGTTAGACCAAAACAGGGATCATCTCACACAAACCTGAGATTCCTCAGTTACATTCCTTCATACAGACTATATGAATATATATTAATATAGAATGGTTAGTCTTACTACTTACAAATATAAGTTAGACACCTTAGCTCTCCTCTCCAGGTGCCCAATTGAATAAGTCACTACAGTGTCTTAATATTTAAAGGTTCTTTCTGTTAGTTGGGTCTCCAATCCATCCTCTTATGTATGAGGGAATCATCAAAACGTTCATGGAAAATGCTTATTAAAAAACTATAGGGGAGGCCTGCGCCGCGGCTCAATAGGCTAATCCTCCACCTTGCGGTGCCGGCACACCGGGTTCTAGTCCCAGTCGGGGCGCCGGATTCTGTCCCAGTTGCCCCTCTTCCAGGCCAGCTCTCTGCTGTGGCCCGGGAGTGCAGTGGAGGATGGCCCAAGTGCTTGGGCCCTGCACCCCATGGGAGACCAGGAGAAGCACCTGGCTCCTGGCTTCGGATCAGCACGGTGTGCCGGCCACAGCGCGCTGGCCGCGGAGGCCATTGGAGGGTGAACCAACGGCAAAGGAAGACCTTTCTCTCTCTTTCTCTCTCACTGTCCACTCTGCCTGTCAAAAAAAAAAAAAAAAAAAAAACTATAGGGGAGTGGCATTGTGGTGTAGTGGGTAAAGCTGTTGCCTATGACTCCAATGTCCCATATGGGTGCCAGTTTGAGTCTGACTGCTCCATTTCCTGTCCAGCTCCCTGCTAATGGCCTTGGAAAAACAGCAGAAGATGACCCAAATACTTGTTGCCCTGCCACCCATGTAGGAGACGTAGATGAGGCTCCTAGCTCCTGTCTTCAGCCTAGCCCAACTTCAGCTGTCGGGGCCATCTGGGGAGTGAACCAGTGGATGGAAGATCTCTGTCTCCCTCTCCCTCTGACTTTCAAATAAATAAATAAATCTTTCAAAAACAAACAAAGGATGGGGCGTTGGCCCACTGGTTAAGATGCTGCTTGGGTGTCCACATTCCATATTGGAGTGGCTGGGTTTGAGTCCCAGTTCCACTTTGGAGCCCAGCTTCCTGCTAAAGTTCACATTGGGAGGCAGTAGGTGATATCTCAAGGTGGTATCCTTGCCATCCATGTAGAACAACTTGATTGACTTCTGGGCTCCTAGCCCTGGCTGTTGTGGCCATTTGTGGAGTGGATCAGTGGATGGGTGATCTCCGTCTCTCTGACCATCAAGTAAAAATTAAAAAAAAAAAAAAACATATTTCAAGAAATTTTTGTACCAAAGTAAGAATCTTTTGATTCATTTTCCTACAGACTTTTTGAAGTGCCCTAGTATATCCTCTTATCTAAATCTGTTTGCTGCTGATACAGTTCAGGTTTTCTTTTTTCCTTTTGATTACCAGAAAAGCTGCCTAACTGACTCTGGTAACTCATGTTCGAGTCACCCTTTCACTACTTGTAGAGTGATATTGAAATAGGAGTTCTGGCCAGTGCTGCGGCTCAATAGGCTAATCCTCCTCCTGTGGCGCTGGCACACCGGGTTCTAGTCCCGGTCGGGGCGCCGGATTCTGTCCCAGTTGCCCCTCTTCCAGGCCAGCTCTCTGCTGTGGCCTGGGAGTGCAGTGGAGGATGGCCCAAGTGCTTGGGCCCTGCACCCGCATGGGAGACCAGGAGAAGCACCCTAGCTCCTGACTTCGGATCAGTGCCGTGTGCCAGCTGCAGTGCGCTGGCTGCAGCGGCCATTGGAGGGTGAACCAACGGTAAAGGAAGACCTTTCTCTCTGTCTCTCTCTCTCACTGTCCACTCTGCCTGTCAAAAAAAAAAAAAAAAAAAAAAAAAAAAAAAAAAAAGGAGTTCTGACTTAATAGCAGCTTTCTGTTTAAACCTTTGAATGGATCTAAGGCACTTGCAAAATAAAATCTACATTCATCATGAAATCAGCCTTCCACACTTAACACAATCATCCATTTGTCCTGCTAAACCAAATATTTGCAATTCCTCAAGACATCTGTTCACCCTTTCTTTGTCTCTGCAAATGCTATACCTCTGCCTGGAATTTTATGTCTGTTAATCTGTTTCTCCTCATCCAACCTTTCCTCCCATAATAACTGGCACTTATTGAGTTACCTGATTTAATCTTTATAGCCATTCAGTGACGGTAGTTGCTATTATCTTCATTTTAAAGACAGGCTGAGGTAGGAGACCAGTAATGCATATTGGGTAAAGTTGTAGCCTGAGACACTGGCATCTGGCATCCCATCTGGTCACCAGTCTGTGTCCTAGCTGCTCCACTTCCAATCCAGCTTCCTGCTAATGGCCTTGGAAAAGCAGCAGCAGATGGCCCAAGTGCTTGTGCCCCTGTCACCCAAGTGGGAGACCGGGGGTGAAGCTCTTGTCTCCTGGCTTTGGCCCAGCCCAGCCCTGGTTGTTGTGGCCACCTGGGGAGTGAACAAGCAGATGGAAGATCTCTTCTCTTCCTCTCTTTCTGTAACTCTGACTTTCAAATAAATAAATCTCTCAAAAAATTAAAGACAGCTGAGCTATGAACACATTGTATAACTTGCTTTCAGTCAAGTAACTATTAAGTGACAGATTCAGGATCTGTCTGACTTCCACATTCTTCACTACAGTAATATTTTGTGTCACCTTTTCTAGGCCTCTGTTTTCACAGTTCCTAAAGTATCCAATTCTTGATTGTAAATTCAGATTATGAATCATGTTCTTGCCCTAAGTGATGAATGCTTCAGAGCTCTGCTTCATTTATGAGTTCTACCATACTCTGCTAAAATATGCCCTTGTTTTGCGACTTTTTAAAAAAGATTTACTTATTTGAAAGAAATAAAGAGAAAAAGGAAGAGATGTTCTATCTGCTGATTGACTCCCCAAATGGCTGCAACAACTGGAGCTGTGCCAATCTGGTGCCAGGAGCCTG
This sequence comes from Oryctolagus cuniculus, assembly GCF_964237555.1. Lineage (NCBI taxonomy): Eukaryota > Metazoa > Chordata > Mammalia > Lagomorpha > Leporidae > Oryctolagus > Oryctolagus cuniculus. Next base: position 97,253,256 of record NC_091436.1, read on the forward strand.
GAGCTCCATCTGAGTCTCCCAGAAGGTGGCTGGAGTCTAAGCATGTGGGCCATTTTCTGCTGCCTTCCCAGGCTCATTAGCAGAGTGCTGACTTGCAAGTGGAGCAGCCAGCCATCAGTGCCACAATACTGGCCCCAAAGTGTGTCTTTCCAATACCTTCCTAATTATTACTGCCTTCCTTGAATTTCCCATAGTACTTTTGTTTTACTAATTACCTGGAGAACCATTTATTTCTGAATGAAATTTGCTGTTATGTATGTATTATAGTTTTTTTTTTTTTTTTTTTTTTTTTTTTTTTTTTTTGACAGAGTTAGAGAAAGAGACAGAAAGAAAGGTCTTCCCTCCATTGGTTCACCCCCCAAATGGCTGCTACGGCTGGTGCGCTGCGCCAATCCGAAGCCAGGAGCCAGGTGCCTCCCCCTGGTCTCCCATGCGGGTGCAGGGCCCAGAGAGCTGGCTTGGAAGAGGGGCAACCGGGACAGAATCCGGCGCCCTGACCGGGACTAGAACCCAGTGTGCCGGCGCCACAGGTGGAGGATTAGCCTGGTGAGCCGTGGTGCTGGCCTGTATTATAGTTCTAATGAAATTATATACTACAGAAGATCAGAGATTAAAAAAGTACTCCCTTGAATGTATTGCAAAGTGTTACATTCACAGTAACAACAGAGGCAATGACTTTCTCATGTTCATGTTTTTTGAAATTGTTTATCATAGATAAGGATTTTAGAGCCAGAGACACAGATCATTAGCCTAGCCCCTCAACTTTAATGATGACTGAGATTATCATTAAATATTTTAGCCAATATTAAATAAAATAATACAACTGAAGACAGGAAATAACCCTTGATTTCCAAAGGTGATCCATGGAACTACATGATAATCAAAGAACATTTGGAATTTTGTTGATATGCTCTACCTTTTACCTAGGAAATAATTTTCATAGATTAAACATTACATGAAGGTGTTCTATATCATTTTTTAAAGTTGGAATTAGATTAAATATGGTTCCAGAATTACAAACATTCAAAACACAAAGCTATATTCTGCTACTCTCTGTTTTATTGTGACTTACAGTTGCTACATGCAACATCAAAGTCATGGTGGTTGTTTTTTTTTAGAAAGATTTGATAACTTCTTTGGTAACTTTGCATTACTAATTGTAAAATGTTTTCACTTAGTACTTCTCAAATGGTTGTCCATTTCATTGACGTGATCATTGTTTACCTCAGATTTTCCACAAATCTATAAGAAAACTGCCAGTTATCCTGTTTAAGAACCTTGCAGAGCAAGTACATTCTCTGATATTACTAAAGAAGCCAAATTGATGTTTTGGAGAGGAACTCGTTTTGAAAGTAACTTCTGGTTCAAATCCAGTAACCAATTTCAAGTGTGCCTGAGAAGACTCAGTAGAATTTGATAGGCACCCAGGCAAATTGCAGCTATATTTTCTTGTCAGGATAATGGTAGTTTACTGAGTAGTAGCAGAGACAATGGGTTAGAACCCTGGTACTGAAAAACATTTGGGAGAAGTCCAAATGTAGTAAAGATTTTTTAAAATTTTATATTCATAAAATATGTTCTCTTGTGGCACACTATTTTACCAATATTTATTGAGCTTTTTCTACGTGGTAGTTATTATTCTAGGTGCTGGGAATACACAAGTGAACAAAAGAGTTTTGGGCAGAATCATATTCTCTAATCTATGTTCTTAAAAGGTACGTTCCTGTGTGGATGGTAGATGAGTGGAAGCAAGTGGAAGAGTGGAAACAGGGGAAACTGTTAAAAGGGCTTTTGTGGTAACTGGAGAAAGAAATGATGATGGCTTGGCCTGGAGTGAGCGTAGTGTTGGACATTTGGGGCCTAGAACAAGGAAAATTGCGGAGGTCTCTATGAGGAATGGAAAGTAGAATTTAATTTTGGTTGTAAATGTAAGGTGCTCATTAGATATCTAAGTAGAGCTGTCTCAAGGTAAAGGGAATGTCCTTTAACTTGGGGATCGGTAAGGGTTGGAGAGGGCAATGGTTGTTATATGAAAGGAATTTCAAACCACAGTTTGAATATGATCACAAAAGATGAATGTTGAAAAAAAGGTAAGGTATCCTAAAATTTAAATGTTGAGGGGTTGAGGGTTCAGGAAAAAAACTAAAAGGAACAGCCCTGAAAAAGCAGTGATTTTGAAACTATCCATGTTATATTGTGTTGCATCTATGGTTTATTTGAAAATTAAAGCTATATTATAAGGGAGTGATCAATTGTGTTAAGTACTGCTGATGGATGGGGAGGATGAAAATTGAGAAATATAGTTTATTGAGCAACATGGAAGCTAGTGGGGATACTAACAATAGCAGCAAAAACCTGCCCAAAACGGGATTCAAAAAAATTAAGGGAGGAAGGTAAGACAAGTCTTAGAGAAGTCTGTGTTATTTTGAAAGAACAGAACTGGGATGGCTACTGGACTCAACAGATTTTTAATTTGAGAATATGTTAATAGAATGATACACAAAGGAGAAAGTTTATTGTATAAAGCAAAAGAAACATTAAGTGTCTACATCTATGTTTGGATCTATTTAATGTGAATTTTGGTTCCTTTTGGATGATTATACACCTCCTAGACCTATCACCCAATATATATCATTAATCATCTGGCAGTGGATACTGTATCCCCTTTATGCAGCACTAAGGGACTAGTAAGAAATTCACAAACAGTCCTTGAGAAATTTACAGTTTAGTGCAAATTAGAGAAAACATAATAGCAGCACATCTAACAAGTTTAAATTATAGACAATAAACTTAAAAAAATCCTCATGCCTCAGCTACTGTCATGTGCAGCTTATGCACAACAACTTGGTTAGATTGCTTAATTCAGAGGGCAGAAAACCTGATACTTTTAGTCTGTAAGGAAGACATGAATTGGATAGATACAAACCTTAGTGAGAATTTGAACTGAGACAGGTAACTTGGTTAGCCCATTAACACAGTTGATTGTGGAGGGAAAAAAAGATTCATTAAGGATTCATAGGGATGATTTTAATATTACTAATTTTTATCCGCACATTTCACCTTTGCTGAAGCCATATGTTGTTCATTAGCTTTTATTTGAAATGGCAACAGAATAGTGAGTTTGTAAAAAGGTAAGATATTTTGTAGTGCAGGGTAGATACTTTTGCTTGCATACACTTGAGGATGCCCACAGGGAGTAAAGACACTTGTTATGGGGACTATCAACACAATTGATGCAAGACACGCCCACAGTTTATCTGTACAACAGTAATTGCCATACCTCGCGCCTCCAGTCATGTAAGTAATGCTCTGCTGGACCTGAGGTCACGAGACTCGGGTCCAGATTTGCCATTACACTTCTTGTTCCTCAATTAAACCTCTTCCCTGTTTTCAGCGTTTCCTCGGCCTCTAGCGAGCCGCCGCGTTTCAGGACACGGGAAGAGCTTCCTGGTCTGGGGGAGTTTCGGCAGTGGCCGAAGGTACAGGATGACAAAAAATTGGCATCCCGACACAGCTCTTTTCAGCAATATTCCCAGCACAAGGAACAATAACATCTCCACCACAGTTTCCTCGACGGGAAAGAAAAAAATCGCATCCGTGTTGAGGAATTATCCCTTTCTTTTGTGTTTCATGAGCTTCACGGTTACCGTTAACTCTGTTCTTTCCAGCCTGAGTCAGAGGTTGGACAGTTTCATGCCTTCTCGCTTAAAACACACACTAGTTTTCTGTGGTCTCGCATGGCTTCAGCTTTTTTTTTTTTTTTTAAGTGCAGTCTTTAAAGCATCACTGCCCGCCTCTCCGGTCTCAAGATCTGTTTGTCTTTCCCCAGTCTGAGTGCCAGAGCCCTGCGGTCTGATCTGTACTGGAAGGATCGGGAACAGGACCACGAGACAGCCGAGGCGGCGAGCCGGCTAGAGCGGCTCCATGGAGCTGTACGGCCGTGCCGCTCTCACCGTTCTTTCGCTCTCTATGGTTGAGTGCAAGCCCCTCCCCCGCCCGGGAAGTCCGGCTTCTTGACGCCTGCGCAGGGCCGCGAGATAGTTCCGTTTCCGGGGGAGCGTTTCTTTTTCCGTTCCTGGCTTTCAGTTGTCGCGGTTGGTGGACAGTAACGGAGCCAAGATGCTGCGAAATCTGCTGGTGAGTAGCTTCTGGCCTTGCATTCGAGACGGGGATAGGGTTTGGGAGCGAAGCTAAGCGACCACGACAGACGAACCCTATCCTGGCAATGGGGCCGAAAACGGCTTGTGAAGTCACCTTGGCCCGTGTCCTTTTCCAGCTGACCTTTCTTTCCCTTGAAATTTCTTCCTCTCGGCCCAGGCCGTTGCTGGGTAAACTGTAGGGAGTGGAGCGGTTGGGAGGCCAGCCCGGGCTACCGTGAGGAGGTTAGTAGCTCCGATGTAACACCGAAGTCCAGATGGGGAGTTTCTGACCCTCGGAAGCACCAGGCAGAAAGGTTCGGCTGGTACGGAGAGGTTTTGACTGAGCTTTGAGAGCATCAGAAGGTAGTTTACAAGCCAAGTCACTGCATTTTGCCCGGGACTTCGGGGAGTGGGCATGGCTGCAGTGCAGTGCCGGTTCTGTCAGGTAGCTGCTCTGATACCTCCACCGACTTGGAGCATGAGAAATATTCTTCCAAAATGTTGAGAAAAAGGAAAATGCAACAGTGATAGTTTTCTTTTGCAATTCAGCAAGGTTTTACTTAGCTTCTCAATATTATTTTCGAAAGTGGAGTGCAGATGTAATTACTTAATTCAACTAAAATACAGTCTTTTTTAAAAAAAGATTTTGTACCCTACTAGCTTTTTCTTAAAGGAAAATGTAATGAGGGATGCATTTTATTTAAGTAGGAATCGTACTAGTGTATTTTGCTAACAAGAAATAGATTTTTAATATAATATGAAAACATCAGCATAGGTTATTTTTTAATCATTCTTTTTAAAATGTAATATTGATAAACATTTTCTTCGAGTTATAAAAGGCTACAGGTTCAATTTAGGTAGAAATAAAAATGGTGTTTGGGGTCTGCAAAGTGTAAAATGAAGAGCAGAGCAGAGGATGAAACACAAATGGAAAAATGTGGCTGCTGGTCCATGGCTTTGCTGCTTACACATCAATTAGGCTTTCCGTGGCTATTCGCTCTTCTGTACAAGAAAGGATTGAATGTGGTTGGCTCCGAAGGATTCTGTTGGTTCTAAATCTGTTTAATGTTTCTGCATTTCCCATTTCAGGCTCTTCGTCAGATTGCCCAGAGAACCATAAGCACTGCTTCACGCAGGCATTTTGAAAATAAAGTTCCAGAGAAACAAAAACTATTTCAGGTACTCAAATATTTTATAGGAGGTTGTTATTATAATAATTAGACTAGCAAGAGTTGGAGATTAGGGAAAATCTAGAGATAGCTGATTGCCAGTGGTCCTGGTATATTAGAGGAACAATGATGGAAATGGTCTTTTGGCAGCTAACTGAAAAAGGAGAAAGGGCAAGAGAAAGAAATGAGCAAAAAGAGTGTAAGTCAATGATAAATTTTTTTTGGAGTTTGGTGGATTGGCATTCGTTGCATGTGGTTGCATAGGAACAGGCAAATAGATGACAGAAAGGGCCTAAACACAGAACAAACATACATGTAGAAATGTAATATAAGCTGAAAGGTGCTATTTCATATCAGCTGGAAAGGACACAGTGTGTTAGTATTGAAATAAATTGCTTGTTTTTTACAAAATAGTTTATTTTTTTATTTGAAAGGCAGAGAGAAGTGGGAGTGCTAAGGAGAGAGAGATTGAAGAGAGATTGATCTTCATTTGCTAGTTTACTCCCCAAATGCCTGCAACAACTGGGGATGGGCCAGGCTAAAGTCCAGAACCCAGACCTTGATCCAAGTCTCCTATGCAAGTATCAGAGACCCAAATACTTGAGCCATCATCTGCTACCTCCCAGGGTTTGGATTAGTAGGAAGCTGGATTGGAAGCTGGGGTGGGATTCTGATATGGATCTGGACATTCCAAGTGGCAGCTTAACCCAGTGTGCCACAGCTACCTACAGGTGAATGTTTTAAAGAAAGTAAAGTTAGAGTCCTTCTGTGTAATAATCTAAGAAAATAAGTTGCAAATATAAGTGTTTCTCCCTCAAAACATAAGAGAATACTTAACAATCTTAAAGGTGGGAAAGTCTTCTAAGGAGAAAAATTGCAAGGTTTGATACCATATATAACCATAGTTATAAAAGACAAGTGACAAATAGCAAATTTTCAAAATGTGACAGCTTAGTTAAAGAAAGAACTACATATCAATAAAAAAGAAATGCAAATTGTCTGCCATCAGTCCTGGCCCCAAACAGGGACTCCTGAGGAACACTGCTGGCACTGCCCGTTGCCACCACAATTTTATTTTGGGCTGGCAGTGGTTTGGGAAGCACTAGTGGCCACAGATCACGTCTTTAACATTGAACAGAGAACGTGGTTTTTCTCCTGGAGATGAAGTAGGAAAACCAGTACTGACTGAACAGGCTATACCTGACTGCAGAGCAGAAACAGCCATGCTACAATGTGCAAGGCCGAGGCTATGATGGCTGCCAACATTTCTAAGACCCCTCTGGACAAATACACTGTAGACCAGCTCAACTACCTTCATGGTTCTAGTCCTGAGCCATCACCCTTCTGATTTTAGAGGTCACAGTGTTGTCTTGTCTTTACCTTACCTGGGAAATAAAAAACTATCTTCTGTGAAAACATGACCAGAGTCTTATTTTAGTATATGTGCTGCCAAAGCGATCACTGGACCAGAGTCCTATTAAAACAAGCATGACAAAAAGAAAAGAAACTCAAAATAACAATTTACCACCCTGACTCATGCTCCTAAGTGATAGTCAAGATTTTAGAAAGATGAAATAGGTTATATTGGCCAAGTATGGGAGATAGTACCTTCATACACAGTACTTTCATACATGCTGAATAGTATAATTGGTATGAAAGTTTTAGAGGATATTTGAGAATAATATTAAAAACAAATTATATGCCCTGTCATATGGGAGGCCCACTTTATAAGACTCTTAAAAACATAATAGCATAGGTATATGAAAATAGGAAAGAGCATTTTAATTTAAAATTAAATTTCATGTTATCAAACCTTGCAGCCTAGCAACCTAAATATCCATTAAAAGAGGATTGGCTGATTCACTTATTTCCCATGATGGAATGCTGTGTGGCCATTGAATAAGGTAGACTTAAATGAATTAACAGAATTTTTTTTTTTTTTTTTAAGATAGTGTTAAATGGAAAACAGCAGGCTGATGTTGTAGTGCAGCATGGATTAAGCTACCACCTGCAGCACTGGCATTGCATCTGAGCACTGGTTCGAGTCCTGCATGCTCTATTTCTGATCCAGCTCCCTACTAATGCATCTGGGAAGGCAGTGGACTATGGCCCAAGTGCTTGGGTTCCAGCCACTCAGTGGGAGACCTGGATGGAGTTCCAGGCTTCTGGTTTTGGCCTGTTCTAACCCCTTCTGTTGCAGCCATTTGGGGAGTGAACCAGAGAATGGAAGATCTATATATCTATCTATCTATTTCTCTCTCTTGCTGTAACTCCACCTTTCAAATAAATAAGTCATTTTTAAAGATTTATTTATTTGAAAGGCAGAGTTACAGAGAGAGTTTCCATCTGCTGGTTCATTCCCCAAATGGCCACAATGGCCAGAATTGGGCTGGTCTGAGGCCAGGAGCCAGGAGCTTCTTCTGGGTCTCCTATGTGCATACTGGGGCCCAAGCACCTGGTCCATGTTCTGCTTTCCCAGGTGGATTAGCAGGGAGCTGGATCAGAAGTAGAGCAGCCAAGACTTGAACCAGTGCCCATATGGGATGCTGGCACTGCAAGCGGCAGTTTTATCCGCTATGTTATAGCACCAGCCCCATAAATAAGTCTTTTTAAAAAATGGAAAATGGTATATGGCATACCATTATAGAGCATAGTCTCATTATGTATTATTAAGTCTGTGGAAGATATTTGCCCATACAAGCATTTTAAAAGTCTAAAATATGTGCATATTGTTAACAGTTATCTCTGAAAGGAAGACTTAGTGGAGTAAAATAATTGACCTTTGTATATAGATTTTGAGTTGCTTTTGTTTTATTGCGATTTCTAGTTTTTCCAAATAAAATTCCAAGCAATAAAAAAAGTATCATATGTACTGCATAAAAATATTTAACAGATACACTAAGTATCTATTCCATGGCAAATGCTAGAGTAGATGCCAAGGATATAATTTAAGATGATAAACCAAAATCCCCTCCCTCCCTTTTTAAGGGGGAAAACAAAAAAAAAAAACCTTATGCCTAAAGTGTGACAGTTATTGGGGTGGACTATTAGACTAACAGTTAAGACACCATGACTCTGGGTCCAGTGCTGTGGCGCAGTGGGTTAAAGCCCCAGCCTGAAGCCACAGGTATTCCATATGGGCACCAGTTCGAGTCCCAGCTACTCCTCTTCTGATCCAGTTCTCTGGTTTGCCCTGGGAAGGTATTAGAAGATGGCCCAGGTCCTTGGGCCCCTGCACCCTCGTGGGAGACCTGGAAGAAGCTCCTGGTTCCTGATTTCAGATCAGCTCAGCTCTGGCTGTTGTGGCCATTTGGGGAGTGAACCAGCGGATGGAAGACCTCTTTCTCTCTGTAACTCTGTATTTCAAACAAATAAAAATAAATCTTGGGGGGAAAAAAAAAAAAGACACCATGACCCTCCTCAGAGTACTTGGGTTTGATTTGTGACTCTGGCTTCCTCATTCTAGTTTCCTGCCAATGCAGACTCTTGGGGGCGGGGGCAGTGGTGATGGCTCATGTAACTGGTTTTCTATCATCTACATGGGAGATGGACTGAGTTCCTGGTTCCTGGCTTCCACCAAGCCTTTGCTTTTACTTTTGTATTTGCATTTGTAGAGTGATCCAGTAGATGGGATCATGCTAGCTCTGAAATAAAGTTTTTAAAAAATATTTGAAAGAGTTACATACGTAAAGGGAGAGATACATGGAGACCTTCCATCTGCTGGTTCACTCCCCAAATGACCAGTTGGTCTAAGCTAGACTGAAACCAGGACCCAGGAGCTTCATCTGGGTCGCCTACATGAGTGGCAGGGACCCTGGGACTTGGGCCATCCTCCACTGCTTACCCAGGCACATTAGCAGGGAGCTGGATCAGAAATGGAGTAACCGGGACTTGAACCAGCACTCATGGGGTGCAGGCGGCAGCTTAACCCATTGCGCCACAGTGCTGGTCCCAAGAGATAAAATTTTTAGAGTATGATAATTATTGATTATATTCCTTGGAAAGACCATCTGTATTGGATCTCAAGAGTAGTAGTAATATAGAAAGAATGAAGAAAATGTAGGCCTTTTAAATTTTGATGTTTAAAACTATTTTAATTCTAGGGGCTTAAGCAACTATTTTATTTTATATGAATAATTAGTCTTTTGAAACTCAGTTGGAGATAAGTGACTCATCTAATCATGTCTTTTTTTTTAACGTTTAGGAGGATAATGGAATTCCAGTGCATCTAAAAGGTGGGGTAGCTGATGCTCTCCTGTATAGAGCCACCATGATTCTTACAGTTGGTGGTAAGACATTCAGAATGTTTGAAGATTTATAGAAAAGCGATAGTAATGATAACTAACAACTACATAAACATGGAGTCTGTCTCTGGAATCTGACTTGATATTGTGTCTCATATAAACATTCAAGAGAGTGATTAATATATACTATATAAGAATATATTTCTAAAAACTATAGAACAGTGAAGTTCTATTATTATCTTATGATAGAGGTGGCTTTTTGATTGTGCCTATTTTTCAGCCAAAAATGTCCATTCTATCTGCCTCTGATAGCAGGAGCTTTTAAAACATTTTGACTGATGCATAATGTAAAGACATTCTACTTTAACTCCCTGTACATACATATTTATGAATGAAACAAACCTTGTACAGAACAATGCTTAGCTTTTACTATTTGTAAGCACTTTGATGTCTTTCCAGTGTATTGGGCAGGTCCCTCAGTATTAGCAGTGTCATATCACACGTTGGTATCATAGGAGTATAGTTAGGATTTGAATGATTGCTGTCTAGGAAAGGGAGGGAAACTATTTGCATAATTGTGTGCCCATCTTATTGATAGAAATATTATATACATGGATTTCTGTATCTCCTACGTGAAACTTTATTCCTCATTTTAAAATTGAGGAAATTGTGTTGGTTATCCAAACAATATTGCTTCTATGTGAAAAAGCTGAGATTTGAACCTTAATTCAGAGTCCTACACCTCATGTGAGGTGCTTTCTTTGGCTTGAATTGAATACGGTTAAAAGTAGAAGGGACTTTGATGAACAAGACAACAATCAGATAGTGACATTTGTGCTTCGTAAATAACTACATTCTTTTCAGTCAATTCAATGATTTCTTAGACATGGTGGTAATGTTTTAAAAGTAAAATTCTAGTGATTAGATTTTTTATATTAATTTGATTATTTAAAAATTATATTCCTGTTGGTTTTACAGTGATGATGTATGTTAGGGACTTTAAGGTTATTTTAACCTCTTTTGCCTTTTAAATCATCCTTAGTATTTCTCAAGCAGTCTTAGGTTAGTATGGAATTAGCCTTTCTATATATTCTTAAAGTTATTTAAAATTTTTTTTACATTATTATTGGCAAATATGTTAATGTGTCGTATCTTGCACTTTCTGTAGCAATTAGCTAATATCAAAACTAGATCAAATGTATTTTACAAATACTTTAAAATTGTCTAGCAGCTATCAAAATGCTTTTTGGTGCTCCCATTAAGGTAGTCTTAATACCAACCTTTCCTTTGTCTTACAGTTTTTGAGCTGGAATATTAACTTTATATGTTGAAATATCAGAATTTCTTATAAATCTTTTGTTTTTGTTTCTCAGGAACAGCATATGCCATATATCAGCTGGCCATGGCTTCATTTCCCAAGAAGCAGGATTGACCTGGGTCATCCCAGTAATTACTTGGTTCAGTTCCATTCAGCTCTCTATGAACCAGTAGCTTGATAAATAGCTGAGCTCTTCTCTGGGGATCAATATTTATTGACTTGTACTAACTGCCACCAATAAAGCAGTCTTTACCATGCTTTGTCTTATTTTTATCACTTTAGACTAAATTATACCAATAATTCAATTCATTTGGTTAGTACTAATAAATTTTAGGGAGTAAAAAAAAAGATTTTTTTGACATGAAGCTAGTATAAAATATTATATTATTATGAAATAATATGAATTTATGACTCAGAATTGTATAGTAGGTGGTCTTTAATTTCAGTGGAACTTGACACTTGAAAACATACTGCTTTCCTCTGCCCCTCTTCTGTTCTATATCCCTGGGATATGCTGAAACCTGGGGATAAAATGCAGGTAATTTTTGACTCCTGAGGTATAAGTTTGTTTCATTTATTTCAGCTATGTGAGAGAATGTTTAAATGTTAAGAGTTTTCCCACAGTTTAGAGCTAGCCTTTACTTAGAATGACTGTAAAGTAATTCAGTACTTTCTTTCCCACACACAGAGTAGCCTTTTATGATGTTATATAATATAAAAGTATACAATAGTCAGTTCATTCCTAAAAGTTACTTTTTGAGGGGAGCACAGCTCAAACTTTGTCTCCTGACAAGACTAGAAACCATTATAGCCATGTAATGAACCATGTAATGAAACCTTGGATTACCTTGGGTAGCTAACCTTGCTAAATCTGTATCTTCAGCTGAATAAGTAGGAAAATACCTAGTGTGCATGGTTGGTTATTCTAAAGAATGTGAAACACAAAGAGTGGTTTTGGGCACATGCCAGGTGTGAATAAATGTTTGGTATGCCCTTGCTAGCTCTCTGACAACAGGAGCCTGTTCTTTTGCCTCCTGTCCCCATCAGTTTGGCACAAGGTAGAGGCCATCAGCTGTGGTTAGGCCTGGTAGGGCAGGGTCACAGTTTTATCCACACGCCAGATGCCTTTCGTTTTTCAGCTGTGCTACATTAGCATACAGCTTTCATTCTTGTAAGATGGCTGTTTCAGCTCCAGCTAACTCATTTAATGGTCTAGCAGGAAGAGGGATAAAGGCCAAAACAGCACATGCTAAATAAATGAGCTCTGTTTTTTTAGAAGACACTCATTTTACTTATTTGAAAGGCGCAGTTACAGAGAAGGAGAGAGAGACGGAGAGAAACATCTTCCATTTGTTGGTTGACTCTCAAGATGCCACAATGGCCAGGTCTAGGCCAGGAGCCTGGAACTCCCAATTGTTTCCTACTTTAGTGGTAGGAGCATGAGCACTAACTGGTGCTCATATGGGATGTGAGTCACAGAAGGTGGCTTAATTTGGCTTAATGTGCTGCACCATGATGCTGGCCTCATGAGCCCTGTTTAAAGCTCAACACAAAACTTCAGGTTTTACCTCTTTGGCTATAACTTTGTCACATGATTGTGCCTGGATTCAGGAAGACCAAGTGTCAGGCAGGACATTCTGCCTAGCAAAATAAGTGTGTGTGTGTGTGTGTGTTTTAAATATTTATTTATTTGAAAGAGTTACACAGAGGAGAGGAGAGGCGGAGAGAGAGAGAGGTCATCCATCTGCTAGTTCACTCCCCAATTGGCTGGAGCTGCACCGATCTGAAGTCAGGAGACAGGAGTTTCTTCCAGGTCTCCCAGGCGGGTGCAGGGGCCCAAGGACTTGGACCATTTTCCACTGCTTTCCCAGGCCACAGCAGAGATTCCCAGGCCACAGCAGAGAGCTGGATCAGAAGTGGAGCAGCTGGGTCTTGAACCGGTGCCCATATGGGATGCCGGTGCTTCAGGCCAGGGCATTAACCTGCTGTGTCACAGTGCCGGCCCCAAAGATTGATTTATTTGAGAAGCAGAGTTAGAAGTCTTCCATCCACTGGTTCACTCCCGAAATAGCTGCAACATCAGGAACCGGGCTGATCTGAAGCCAGAAGCTGCTGCTGGGTCTCCCATGCGGATGCAGGGTCCCAAGCATTTGGGCCATCTGCTGCTGCTTTCCCAGGCACATTAGCAGGGAGCAGGATCAGAAGCAGAGCAGCCGGGACCCAAACTGGTGCCCATATGGGATCCTGGCATTGCAGGCCAGGGCTTTAACCTGCTGTACCACAGTGCTGGCCCCATTGTTTTGTAAAGAGAAACTGTTGAGTTGGTAACTAGCAATCTTTGCTGAACCACTGTTTTTTTGAAAGAATGAAGTCAATTTATGAAGGGGGCCGTGATTTAGAAGCATTTCAGATTCTAGCTCAAGTGTTCGCTGATGCAAGTTGCATTTCATTGGCTGATATCTTCCCTATTTTACTTTAGTTGAAATAGATACCTCTAGCCAAGAACCCATCCCAGATTTCCTATCTATCATAGCATCTAATGGAACCACTGCCGTGTGCCCTCCACAGTAGTTCAATGTTTAATAAATGGCAGCCATTGTTAGTTTCTCATAGCAGACAGTGTTTTAAAAAGACCTACTTAGTGGGGCATTAGGTGCAGCAGTTAAGATACCACTTCAGACATCTGCATCCCATATTGGAGAGCCTGGTTCAAGCCTTGGCTCCTTTTCTGATTGCAGTTTCCCACTAATGCACACTCCAGGAGGCAGCAGATGATGGCTCATGTATTTGGGCCCTGGAATTTTTTAAAATCTTAGGGAACACAAAATGCAAAAGAGATATAGAGAATTCAAGAATTATAACAGGGCCGGCGCCGTAGCTCACTAGGCTAATACTCCGCCTTGTGGCGCCGGCACACCAGATTCTAGTCCCGGTCAGGGTGCCAGATTCTGTCCCGGTTGCCCCTCTTCCAGGCCAGCTCTCTGCTGTGGCCAGGGAGTGCAGTGGAGGATGGCCCAAGTCCTTGGGCCCTGCACCCCATGGGAGACCAGGAGAAGTACCTGGCTCCTGCCGTCGGATCAGCATGGTGTGCAGGCCGCAGCGCGCCGGCCGCGGCGGCCATTGGAGGGTGAACCAATGGCAAAGGAAGACCTTTCTGTCTCTCTCTCACTGTCCACTCTGCCTGTGGGGGAAAAAAAAGAATTATAACAGGAATTATGCAGTTGCTATTGGTGATTGGTTCAGTGTTCGCACAGAGAATCCTCTACAAAACTAGGAATCTTCACAGGCATTCAGCTTGGGACCCTCTTCCTGGGTTCTGGTATGCATCCACGTGAAGAACATCATCTTAGGAACCACTATCCTGAGTTTCTACCTGTACCACTGGTCTAGATGCCAGGGAACCATAGGTGAACAAAACAAGCAGATTCCTGCCATCACGGAGTTTGCGTTTTTGAGGAGAGACAGGGAAGATGGTGCATACAAAAATAAGTTGGAAAAAATGTCAGAAGACAGTAAGTTTTATGGGAGAAAAAAGGCCTGGGGGAAAGCTGGCATGGGGGTAGATGATGCATTGCTTTATTAAAGTGGTCAGCATAGGGTTCAATGGTGAGAGTGTAGAAGCTGTGCTCGTTATCATATATGGGGAAAAGAAAAAACTTGGAGCAGGTGCCCTAAGGTGTATGTTCAAAGAACAGGAAGGCAGGAGTAGATACCACTGAGTGGGCGAGGGAGAGAAGAGGAGCACACCAAGTAGGACCTCGTAGAGTCCTGTGAGGACCTCAGCTTTTACTCTGAGTGATACAGGGATCCTTTACAGGGTTTCTCATGTAACAGTGACTTACATGTTACAAAGAGGGTTGGGCTAGCTGTCATGTTAAAATAGACTGGAAGGGCCAATGCTGAAATAGACCCCTTAGGATGCCTACTGGAGCAACCTAGGTGACAGAGGGTGGAGACTAGAAGCAGGTGTTAGTCATGGAGGTGACTTACAGTGGAGGATCTTTACCAGCCACACAGATCTTACCCTTTCTGATCCCTTCCTCTCTCCCCTCCTTCCTACAGTTACTTATTGAAAGTAAAGCACTTTTGTGTGTGTGTTCCAAATGCTTAATTTTTCTCCTTACCACTTACTTTCTAATGCACAATATACTCATTACATTTATCATCTGGTTCTTGCCGCTATAATGTAATAATAATCAGGAGGGCAGTTTTTGCCTCGCTTTTTCTTTAGCAAGCATCTAAAACAGTGATGGTTCATAGTAGGTGCGCAATGAATATTTGTTGAACGAAAACATAAACCAATGAATTATTTCTCCGGGAATGACCTGCTCATGGTATGTCGAACTTCAGGCTGAAGGCTGGGGAATATAGCATGAAAAAATAGCCTAAAAAATAGTTTATAATGTTGACAGTAACAGCTCAAGTAGAAGCAAGATCTTTGTTCCTTAGTTAAGGATTAAACAAGAGAGCCTCACATTCCGCTGACACTTTCCAAGTGTAAGAAAGCACCGCGGTAGGGCGGCTATTGGACGAGAGGGTCTTCCGCTTAGTAAAACGTCGTTTATTAAGCTCCCTCCACAGTAATGTGCCCTTACTGTCTCCTCCCCTTGAGAAGTGACCGCTAAACCCATCATCTACTCTGCAAACCAGGACCACGGGACGAGGGCTGGCTAACCATCGCAGTCCCGGCCTCGTAGCTCCTTCCCCTCCGAAGCCAGCAAGCTGAGGCGCAGGGGGAAAAGGCCCCGGCAACTTCTTCGGGTTCTCCCGGGTCATCGTGAACGTGGGCAGTTACCGAGGGTCCACCCCCTCCCCACCAAAGTGCGGGAAGGGAAAGAAACCCAGCCACTCAGCCAGCAATTTTGCTCCGCAAACCCGCCAACAGCGGTGGAGGCGACCCTTGCGTGGCGCGCGCCGATTGGCTGCCAGCGGGGCGCGGCAGCACGTTGCTGGGCCCCTGGAGCCTAAGCGGCCCCGCCCGCCCCGTCCGGCCCGGCCCTGACTGGGGCGTGCGCCTCGCGCTTGCGGGTCCAAGAGTGTCCAGGTCCGTCGTGGGCCACAAGCGTTCTCCCTACACCCCGCCTCCCCAGGTCTCTCGGTCCCTTTGGGCCCCACTGGCCAGTCTGAGGCGTCGACTGCTCTGACAACTGCTGCTTGTCGTTGGCTGAATGGAGTCTGGCAGGGGCGAGCGTCGAAGACGCGCCGAGCCCAGTTTCGGTGGGAGGGCGGTTTGCCCGCCTGGTCGCCGCCGGCTGTACAGCGCCCAGCCATGCGTTGTGTCCCTAAGCCTCCCGGCCGTTTGAGGGGTTCCCTCAGCCCGCCTATGGCTATTGCAGGCCAGGTGGCCGATGGGCACCTTCTCGACTGCACAAGGCAATCCGACAGGGCACGAAGGCGGGCGGCTCTTCGCGGTGGTCGATGGGCCACGATGGCCACGATTTTGGGGTTGGGACCCTCGCCCTTCCAGTCCCTGAGGAAACCAGGTTCACGTGCCTCCTCCTTCCCGCCAACCCGGAGCCCTGATCGCCATGCTCACCGCCCCAGATCTTCGCTCTTCAGAAAAGCCGGAGAAGCGAGGAGGAAGGAACAGAACTCTTAAGTTGGAAAGCACTTTCCCACCCAGGAAGCAACACCACGTTTCACGATTGGGACTGTCTTCCCCTGGCAGCCATGGCAGCGGTGGCAGTACCGGGGGTCGCAGGCTCGGACCCCGGGCCTGAACTTGCCACCTGTGGGGCGAGGCGGGGCTGGCGGCGTCGCCCGGCTCCACAATGCGGGCGGGTTTCTGATGAGTCTATGGTCGCCTAGCCGGGAAGTCTTTGGCAGAGCGCGCAGCAAGTCGGGTGGGCGTGGAGTATGCGGAGCGCCGGCTTGGTTTTGGGACCACTCTCCCCTGCCCTCAGATGGCTGACGAGGACAGCGCTAACGATCATGCAAAGCTCCATGCACCGCATGCCTTGCCTTTCCTTCCACTTTGGAGACGAAAAGTCGCTTATGGGACTGGTGAGTTTCCAGAGTTTGAAGTGACCTCAAAGCTTTACTAGGGTGCAAGAAGCTTGTTGAAGGGAAGCTCCTGAAGACTAGTGCAAGGCGAGGAAGGCTGTTTCTAGACCCACACTTTGATCCCTGAACCCTAACGCGCCAAACTCGTGGGAGGAGGCGAAGGTATCCGACTGGGATGGAACACCCTGGCCTCCAGCAGCCTTGGGATCTTCTTTGAAAGAAGATGGCCTTGTAAAGAGTATTTCTAAAAGGTAATCGTTGTTATTAATTTCATCTAGATAAATATATGTGATAATGGTTATTGCCACAGCTGTCATTTATCCAGTTCTCCTATCTTTGAGACATCAGGCACAATGGTTTATGACAAGTATCATATAATCATTTCATCCTTACAGCAACATTTTAGATAATCACCCTATTTAAAAAAAACCACACAGGTAAAAATATTAGGCCAGTGCCGTGGCTCACTAGGCTAATCCTCCGCCTTGCGGCGCCGGCACACCGGGTTCTAGTCCCAGTCGGGGCGCCGGATTCTGTCCCGGTTGCCCCTCTTCCAGGCCAGCTCTCTGTTGTGGCCAGGGAGTGCAGTGGAGGATGGCCCAAGTACTTGGGCCCTGCACCCCATGGGAGACCAGGAGAAGTACCTGGCTCCTGCCATCGGATCAGCGCGGTGCACTGGGCAGCGCGCCAGCCATGGCGGCCATTGGAGGGTGAACCAACGGCAAAAGGAGGGCCTTTCCCTCTGTCTCTCTCTCACTGCCCACTCTGCCTGTCAAATATATATATATATATATATATAATGGAAAGAAATATGGGATTAGGTTTTATACTAGTTTTTCCAGGACTTCCATAACAAAATACCACAAACTGGGTGGCTCAAAAGATCAAAGTATTTCTTTTTTTTTTTTTTTTTTGAGACCATTTACTTAATGAATATAAATTTCATGAGTACATCATTAGGAATACAGTGATTCTTCCCATCATACCTGCCCTCCCACCCCCACTCCCTCCCTTCTTCCTCCTCCCTCTCCTATTCTCATTCCCATTCTCCATTAAGATTTGTTTTTAAATTCACTTTATACACAGAAGACCAACTCTGTACTAAATAAATATTTCAACTATTTGCACACATGCACATACTAAATATAATAAACAGAGCAAGCCTTACAGTTAAATCTCATAATATGACTCATTTAGGACAGAGGTCTGCATGGGAAGTAAGTGCACAGTGACTCCTGCTGTTATTTTAACAACACTCTTGTGTGTGATATCAATGATCACCTGTGGTTCTTGCCATGAGTTGCCTGGGCTACAGAAGCCTTTTGAGATCATAGTCTCTATCAGTATTTAGGCAAGGCCAAAGGCAAAGGGAAGTTCTTTACTCCCTTCTTTGATGGCCCCTTCTTTTCCACTGGAGTCTCACTCATGGAGATCCTTCATATAGGATTCTTTCTCTCTCTCTCTCTCTCTCTCTCTCTTTTTTTTTTTTTTTTTTGCCACAATGTCTTACCTTTCCATGCCTGAAATGCTGTCATGGGCTTTTCAGCCAGACCAGAATGCCTTAAGGGCTGATTCTGAGGTCAGAGTGCTACTTAAAGCAATTGTCATTCTATGAGTCTGCTGTATGGATTGCTTCCATGTTGTAGCATTCTCTCCTGTTTATTTCTATCTATTTTTATCATCAGACACCAGATCATATTTATATAATCCCTTTAACATTTAGTTGTATCTATAAGCCCATCTTAACACTTAATTTGGCCACTTTCAACCTTGAGGTGGCATTTTTACCACTCAGCTTAATGGGATTTGGGTTCCCATGGGAAGTTTTTAAACTGTAACTTAGAAGTAAGTCCATAGGCATGTATGCAGAACTATAGAGCTTTACAATTACAAACTTTCTCCTCCCTCCCTTATTCCCATTCTTATTTTTTTCAATTGACGTATGATTAATTCTGTGTTAGGTAAAGAGTTGAACCAATGGTATTCAGAAAGGAAAAAAAAAAGAAAGAAAAGAAAAAGAAAATAGAACTATTCCTCAACAATCATGACAAGGGCTGTTCAGATCATTGCTTTTCAAAGTGTTCAAAGTGTCAGTTTCACCTTTTTCAGGTTCCTTTGAATGCTCTGTTAGTTCTCACCAATCAGAGAACATATGGTATTTGTCCCTTTGGGACTGGCTTATTTCACTAAGTATGATGTTTTCTAGAATCATCCATTTTGTTGCAAATTACCAGATTTCATTTTTTACAGCTGTGTAGTATTCTATGGAGTACATATTCCATCATTTCTTTATCCAGTCTTCAGTTGATGGACATGTAGGTTGATTCCATATCTTAGCTATTGTGAATTGAGCTGCAGTAAACATGAGGGTGCAGATACCTCTTTTATTTGATGATTTCATTTCCCTTGGGTAAATTCCCAGGAGTGGGATGTCTGGGTCATATGCAAGGACAATATTCAGATTTCTGAGGAATCTCCAAACTCTCTTCCATAGTGGGCTTACCAGTTTACATTCCTCCCAACAGTAGATTCAAGTACCTTTTTTCCCACATCCTCACCAGCATTTGCTATTTGTTGATTTATTTATGAAAATCATTCTAACTGGGGTGAGGTGAAACCTCATTGTGGTTTTCCCTGATGGCTAGTGATCTTGAGCATTTTTTCATGTTTCTGTTGACCATTTGGATTTCTAAAGCACTTTTTTAGGCTCAGAATACAATTGTGAGTGGACAAGTTCCTTCCTAAAGCTTTCCTTTTAATTGGTGAAGCTACACAACAAGTAAATTGATTTGTAGGCATAGTAATATCCTATAGTGGGGAGTGTAGGTAAGTAGAGTGATCTGTTAGGAGAAACAGCAGGTTGGAAGCTAGGAAATTTCTCAAAGTTTGAATTCAGACCAAGGTGGGGTGGGGGTGGGGTGGGAAAAGGAGCCAGCCAAAAGTCAGGAGAAAAGCATTCCAGGAAAAAGAAAACTGCTTTGCATGGCTAAAGTTCAGAATGACGACCAATGTTGTTGGAACATAGAAAGCTGGAAAAAGCAGCATTTGTTATCTCTTTCCAAATGACTAATACAGCAGATGGCCATGTCCCTACACACAGGGTCTATACTGATCTTTTCTGGTTTCATAATATTATGCAACACAATCTGATAACCATAACACTGATTTAGCAAGAATCCCAAACATAAACTAACATGTGGACATTCTATCCCAGGAAGTTATTATTACTATTATTAGCAAGATGAAGAGGCTGAGAAAATATCGTTAGAGAGAGATGAAGCTGCAATCATGTTGAACTTCAATCTAGATCTGTCTTATTCTGAAGCCCAGCACTTTATCCTCTATGTACCATACTACTTCCTAGGAAAGAAGAAAAGAAGAAAAGGACGACTTTACTAATTGATTTCCCCACAGACTTCACTCCCTTTAAACACTTTTGTATCACTGGTTATCTTTGATGAAATCAGTGTCATAATGATTAGCAATGTTTTCTTCTCTGTTTTCTTAGGGTTCCATGACTAGCCATTTGTCTGCCTCAATTGCCCATCTCTATGTATTGAAAAATGTAGTTTCACAGCTGCTTCTTGACACCTTTAAAAAGCAGCAGCCTTGGGCTGGTGCCGTGGTTCACTTGGCTAATCCTCCGCCCGCGGCACTAGCACCCTGGGTTCTAGTCCCGGTTGGGGCCCCGGATTCTGTCCCAGTTGCTCTTCTCCCAGTCCAGCCCTCTGCTGTGGCCCCGGAGTGCAGTGGAGGATGGCCCAAGTGCTTGGGCTCTGCACCCGCATGGAAGACCAGGAGGAAGCACCTGGATCCTGACTTCGGGTTGGTGCAGTGCGCCGGCCATGGTGGCCATTTGGGGGATGAACAAATGGAAGGAAGACCTTTTTCTCTCTCTCTCACTGTCTAACTCTGCCTGTCAAAAAAAAAAAAAAAAAAAAAAAAAAAAAAAAAAAAAGAAAAGGCAGCAGCCTCTACAGGTTAAGGGTATTTTGAAGGGTTCATTTAACTAATAGGGAAAAACCAATGAAAACACCAGAGATTTTTATATTTTTGTCTAATTATAATATACCAGAGAGGGAAATGAAAAAAATGCTACCAATAGATTGTTTGGAAACTAGAGGACTGTCTGAGCAAATGTTAGTTTCAAAGCACTCATGAAGTCAACCACAGGAAAATGAACTCATATTTTGTTGCAGACTTCATGCTAGAATACATATACACATATATATCTTTATATACAACCTTTGGATTTAGTACACGTATAACTATATGTTATAACTTTGGATTTAGTATATGTGTAACTTTGGATTTAGTACTGACTTCAATTTACAAATTTGCTATTAATATAATGAAACATGGATTTTTTTAAAAAGATTTTATTTATTTATTTTAGAGGTAAAGTTACAGAGAGAAGGGGAGCCAGAAAAATCTATCCACTGGTTCACTTGCCAAATGACCACAATGGCCAGAGCTGGGCCAATCCAAAGCCAGGAGCCAGGAGCTTCATCCAGGTCTCCCACGTAGGTACAGGGGCCCAACTACTTGGACCATCTTCCGCTGCTTTCCCAGGCCAGAGAGCTAGATCAGAACAGACGCAGCTAGGGCATGAACCAGTGCCCAAATGGGATGCTGGCACCGCAGGTGGAGGCTTAGTCTATTATACCACAGCGCCATCCCCTGGACTGTCTTTTCATCTGTGGTTCTATCAGATCCGTATTGATCTCTTGTTGGAGCCATCATCGTCCCTCCAGGAAATTGCTAAAAATTATTCTTTTTTTTTTTTATTTTTTTTATTTTTATTTTTTTGACAGGCAGAGTGGACAGTGAGAGAGAGAGACAGAGAGAAAGGTCTTCCTTTGCCGTTGGTTCACCCTCCAATGGCCACCACGGCCAGCGCGCTGCGGCCGGCGCACCGCGCTGATCCGATGGCAGGAGCCAGGAGCCAGGTGCTTTTCCTGGTCTCCCATGGGGTGCAGGGCCCAAGCACCTGGGCCATCCTCCACTGCGCTCCCTGACCACAGCAGAGAGCTGGCCTGGAAGAGGGGCAACCGGGACAGAATCCGGCGCCCCAACCGGGACTAGAACCCGGTGTGCCGGCGCCGCTAGGCGGAGGATTAGCCTAGTGAGCCGCGGCGCCGGCCCAAAAATTATTCTGATAGTTAAAGTCTGGTGTCCTTGTTTGATCTGGTTCTTTCTCTTTCTAGGCCACTTTACCTTAGCTAATGCAATTAATGAGAACAGTCCATGGCTGTTAGTGTTTGGATGCTCTTCTCCCAGAGCTTTTCCCTTCAAGAATAGCTGCTTTGGCACATCAATATGTGATAAGCCATATTGACTGCTTTGGTCATACCTTTACGATTGATCATTTTATAACCTTAGTTTTATCCTAATAATAATGAATTTTTATAAGTTTTCTTTCGACTTTAGTTGAAGCCTACAGTGAAGGAATAGTCTAGGAATTCCTTGTCAAGGATGAAGAGCAAGGTCTGTTTTGTTTCCATCTATTCATATTTATTAAAAAGCATACAACCCTTCTCTAGAGCACTTCATTAAGTACCGTGCTTGTATTATATTATTACAAGAATGTTTCAGGGCCGGCGCCGCGGCTCAATAGGCTAATCCTCTACCTAGAGGCGCCGACACACCAGGTTCTAGTCCCGGTCGGGGCGCCGGATTCTGTCCCGGTTGCCCCTCTTCCAGGCCAGCTCTCTGCTGTGGCCCGGGAAGGCAGTGGAGGATGGCCCACGTGCTTGGGCCCTGCACCCCATGGGAGACCAGGAGAAGCACCTGGCTCCTGCCATCGGATCAGCGCGGTGCGCCGGCCACAGTGCGCCAGCCGTGGCGGCCATTGGAGGGTGGACCAACGGCAAAAGGAAGACCTTTCTCTCTGTCTTTCTCTCTCACTATCCACTCTGACTGTCAAAAAAAAAAAAAAAAAAGTGTTTCAGAGATATTGTATGTTTGGTTCTAAACCAAGCTCAACAAAGTTAGTATCATGATAAAGCAAATCACATGAACTTTTCAGTTTCCCAGGGCATATAAAAGTTATGCCTACACTATCCTGTATTCTATTATGCAATAGAGTTATTTCTAAAAAACAATATACAGATCTTTATTTTAAATATTTTACTGCAAAAAATGCTGATGATCATCTGAGACTTTAGTGAATCATAAACTTTTGGCTGGTGATAGGTTTTTTGCCTCTGTGAGTATAGTTCCTGACAGATCAGGGTGATGATCACTGAAAGCTGGAGTAGCTGGGACAATTTATTAAAATGAAACAGTTACTGTGGCTGGTGTTGTGGTGTAGCCTGTTAAGTCTCTGCTTGTAACACTGGCATCCCATGTGGGTTCCAGTTCAAGTCCTAGCTGCTCACTACCCATCCAGCTTCCTATTAATGCACCTGGGAAAGCAGCAGAGGATGGCCCAAGTCCTTGGGTCCCTACACCCATATGGGAGACCTGACTTCAGCCTGGCCCAGCCCTGGTCCTTGCGGCCGTTTGGGGAGTGAACCTGCCGATAAAGGAACTCCCTCCCTTTCCCTCTCTTTTCTCTCTCTCTCTCTCTCTCTCTCTCTCTCTGTGTGTGTGTGTGTCTCCTCCTCTACCTTTCAAATAAATAAATAAATAAATTCATTAATTAAAAATCCATGAAACCACCATGAAGTTTGCTGCGCTGATTCCTACTTTCATGAAGATTTCTCTACAGCATGAGATGCTGTTTGACAACATTTTTCCAACAGTAGAACTTCTTTTAGCCATAAAAAAGAACGGAATCCTGACATTTGAAATGAAGTGGATGGAACTAGAGATCATTATGTTAACTAAAATAACCCAGATAACCAAAAAGACAGATATCACATGTTGTCTCTTATTTGTGGAAGCTAATATGGAGAACATATGAAAATTGGTATAGATGTTATACCATTTGGTATATAGTTTTAAGTATTGTTTCATGAATTATACCATGTATGCAACAATATATCCTTCTGTCCCCAAGTTATGATCATTGTCGTGAATTCCTCATTTTGTATTTTTTTAAAGATTTATTTATTTATTCGAAAGTCAGTTACACAGAGAGAGAAGGACAGATAGAGAGAGAGAGAGAGGTCTTCCATCCACTAGTTCACTCCCCAGATGGCGCAACGGCCAGAGCTGCACCTATCCAAAGCCAAGAGTCAGGAGCTTCTTCTGGGTCTCCCACACAGGTGCAGGGGCCCAAGGACTTGGGCCATCTTCTACTGCTTTCCCAGGCCATACATAACAGAGAGCTGGATTGGAAGTGGAGCAGCTGGGACTCAAACTGGCACCCATATGGGATGCCAGCACTGCAGTCGGCGGTTTTACCTGCTATGCCACAGTGCTGGTCCCAGAACATGATGATTTTTAACAGCCCCTTGTCTTTACTGTTGAGGAAGAGTTCTTTTTTTCCTTCATATTACTTGATGAACTCTTTACTTAGTGTAGGGTTAATCTTCTGAGTATAAAGTAAACTGAAAGATCTTTGTAGAAAAATAAGAATTGGAATAGGAGAGAGAAGAGGAAGAAGGGTGGAAGCATGAGTGCGAGGGTGGGTAGGGTAGAAATTCTCACTATGTTCCTGAATCTGTATATATGAAATACATTAAATTTGTATACCTTGAATAAAATTTAAAAAAAGAAAAATAGATACAACTTTCAAAAAATTGAGCCAGTTCTCTCAAACCTGTCACTACTTTATTAACTAAATTTATGTAATGTTCTAAATCCTTTGTTGCCACTTCAACCAGGTTCACAGGAATAGATTCCACCTCAAAAAACCACTTTCTTTGGTCATCTATAAGAAGCAAGTCCTCATTCACTAATGTTTTATCATGGAATTGCAGAAGTTAAGGCACATTTCCAGGCTCCACTCTAATTCTCGTTCTCTTGTTATTTCCACCACAGTTACTTCCTCCCTTGAACTTTTGAACATTTCAAAGGCATCCATGGAGGCTGGGATCAACTTCTTCAAAACAACTGATACTAAATCATAAATTCAGTTAAGGGCATGTAGAATGCTTAATCTTTTCCAGAAGGCTTTCAATTTACATGGCACAAATCCATCAGAGAAATCACAATCATTGGCAACTATAGCCTTACCAGATGTATAACACGTTGAGAAATTATTCCTTGTCCCACAGGCTACAGAATGGGTGTTGTATTAGCAGGCCTGAAAACAGAATTCATATCATCATCATCTACATCACAGCTCCTGGGTGGCCAGATACATTGTCAACAAACAAATATTTTGAAAGGAATCTTGTTTTCTGAGCAGCAGGTCTCAACAGTGGACTTAAAATACTCAGTAAGCTACATTGTAAACAGATGTGCTGTCTTCCAGGCTTTGATGTTACATTTGCAGAGCACAAGCAGAATAGAGTTAGGACAATTCTTAAGGGCTCTAGGATTTTCATAGCAGTAATTGACCATTGGCTTCACCTTATAGTCACCAGCTCCAGTAACCCCTAACAAGAGGGTCAGTTTGTCCTTTGAAGTTTTGAAGCAGGCATTGACTTCTCTTCTCTAGCTAGGAAAGTCCTAAATGTCATCTTCTTCCAATGTAAGACTGTAGTGTCTATGTTGAACATCTCTTGTTTAGTATAGTCACCTTCGTTAATTAACCATCTTCTGGATAACTTGCTTGTAGCCTCTACATTAGCATTTAATGTTTCACCTTGCATTTGTATGCTTTGGAGATAGCTTCCTTCCTGAAACTCATGAACCAACCCTGATACCTTCAAGTTTTTCTTCTGAAACTTCCTTAGCTATTTCAGCCTTCATGGATTGAGCAGATTTAGGGTCTTTCTTTCTTATTTCTTTTCTTATTTTTTTTCTAAGATTTATTTGTTTATTTGAGAGGCAGAGTTCTGGGCGGGGGTGGGGTGGGGTGGTGGTCTTCCATCCTCTGGTTCACTCTCCAGTGGTTGCAATGGCACAGGCTGACTGGAAGCCAGGAGCCAGGCACTTCTTCCAGCTCTCTCACATGGGTGCAAGGGCCCAAGCACTTGAGCCATTCTCTGCTGCTTTCTCAAGCCATTAGCAGAGAGCTGGATCAGAAGTGGAGCAGCTGGGACTTGAACTGGCACCCACATGTATGCCAGCACCCATATTAAATGCCCGTGCCATAGATGGAGGCCTAACCTACTATATACCACAGCACTGGCCCCCAGAGTTAGGATCTTCTCTGGATTACACTTTGGTTTAAGGGGATATTGTGGCTGATTTGATATCTGTCTAGATGACTAGTATTTTCTTCATATCAGCAATAAGGCTCTTTCACTTTCTTATCATTTATGTGTTCACTGGAGTAGTACTATTAATTTCTTCAAGATCTTTTCCTTTTTATTCACAATTATTTGGTGAAGAGGCTTAGGTTTTAGCCTGCCTTGGCTGTTGACCTGTCTTCCTCACTAAGATGAGTGATTTCTAACTTTTGATTTACTGAGAGATATGTGACTTTTGCATCTGCTCGAACACTTAGGCATCATTGTAGGATTATTTCTTGGCATTATTTCTTTTTTGTTTCTTTTTTGTTGTTGTTGTTGTTCTTCTACTTGGCATTATTTCAATATTGTTGTATCTTATGGAAAAGGGAAGCCTGAGCACATTTTTAAACCAGACAATGCTTCAATCCATTTTTAGGGAATAATCTGAATTTTTGTTTTCTTGTTAGAACAAAAGTATTCAGAAGCATAGCTATGCCTACTGCACCAGCAACTTTTCCAATGTTGCTAGAGCCTTGGCCTTTTTGCTGAATAATAACTTGGCCTATCATAACGGTCTTCTTAGAACAACTTAAGAACCTGCCCCAAAAGAGAAATGTTGTCACCTCTTTAAAAACAGAAAGTAGCTCCATTTTTGACATGACTGAGATTTCCACTTTTGATACAAGCATTTAGACTTCAAAATTCCTAGGACTCTCAATCAGGTTCAGATGCAGAGAACCGTGAGCCTCCTCCCCTCTTAGCAGTCTTCGCTGGGAAGCTACTCTCCATAGCAGACTGGGAACTGGAATTGGCATCTACATAAAGGCAAGGGAAGGTCTACTTTTTCATTCATTTCTTGTTTTTCAAGGATTCCTGCCTTTTCAATGTATCTTGTGATAAAATGCACGGACTCCATAGGCCTTTGTGATAGGAGAATTTTCTTTCTTTCTTCCTTTTTTTTTTTGACTGGCAGAGTGAACAGTGAGAGAGAGAGACAGAGAGAAAGGTCTTCCTTTTGCCGCTGGTTCACCCTCCAATGGCCGCCGCGGCTGGTGCGCTGCGGCCCGTGCACCGCGCTGATCCGAAGACAGGAGCCAGGTGCTTCTCCTGGTCTCCCATGTGGGTGCAGGGCCCAAGGACTTGGGTCATCCTCCACTGCACTCCCAGGCCACAGCAGAGAGCTGGACTGGAAGAGGAGCAACTGGGACAGAATTTGGCATCCCGACCAGGACTAGAACTTGGTGTGCTGGCGCTGCAGGTGGAGGATTAGTCTAATGAGTCACGGTGCCAGCCAATAGGAGAGTTTTCTAGGAAAGGACCATAGTTTTCTTCTGAGGGAAATAAGGGCTTCAATTAAAATGATTCAACTGGAAACTAATGTTCACAAATCAGTTCAGATTAGGTGGCAATTTTTTTCATGTAGGAAGTTCCCAGTGCTGCTTCTGAAACCACTGAGGAGCTAGGAAGCTCTAGGACAGGAAGAGAGATGGAGAGTGATGTTTGGTGGAGCAGTCAGAAGGTCCACAACATTTATTAAGTTTATCGTCTTACATGGGCATAGTCCATGATGCCTCGTACACGAGTAATCAAAGATTACTGATCATATATCAGACATAGCAGATTTAATAATAATGAAAATGGGTCTTCTCTAGGGGCCAAGTGCCTTTTTCTGATCTCCACGCTCTTCACCATGTGTGCCCTGGTCATCTTCTTCCAAGAGACAAAGGTCCAACTGCATTACTTCTCTGCCAACTTCACTCCTATGGGACATGGGGTAAGGGCTAGGGGAAACCAGCAGTAGCTGCAGCAGAACCATGGTCTCATGTTCACTGTGCCCCCTGCCTGCTCTACCTGGAGCTACTCTGTGCCCTTTGGTTTGGGACTGAGCTCTTTGCTCTGGTCATTTCCTGCCCTGATAAGGTACACTTCCTATGTAGCCCACTTAACCTGGCTGACATTTTCTGTCTGTTCCCTGTGCTGGTGGAATTGGTGGTGGGTGTAAAGACTGAATGGCAAACTGTCTAGGCCTAACATTTTGGGGTCATTCACTCTCTCTATAGCCTCAAGCTGGTCCTCCTGTCGGCTTCTTGCAAAAGTTGCTGGCCCTGAGATTTCTGGTTCACATCCTGCATTCATCCTGGAAAGAGGTGTGTGCCTTTCCTGATTTGATTTGATTCCTCCTCTACAGGAGGAGTAAGGGAGCTCTATTTCAGGGAAAGCCTCATTTTAAAGATATCTTTACATGCCTGTGATGGACTGTCATAACACTCAACACTGTTGGCTATGGAGACATCTATCCTCTTTCAGCTCTGGGCCAGCTGACTACTGCTTTTACAGCCACTGTGGGCATGTGTACTGGTGTCTTGCTAGTACCTGTGCTCCTGATCTGCTTCCAGCGCTATTATGCAGTAACCCTGGCTCACCAGAAACTAAGACCCAGTGGAATCTTGTAATGGGCACATTGATCAAAAGGAGGGGACTCCATCTTCCTTTCCTTCCTTTTTCCAGTTTTTAGTTACAGATAAGGATTTCTGGCTTTGGATTTGGCAAAGAATCCTTCAGGAATAGTCCCAGGTTATGACAGTTCTTGCTAGTCAGGATCAGCTAACCAAGGCCTATAGATCAGGTTCCTCCCTGTTATTAAGGGGGCACCCTGGAGGAAGAGGATAGGGGCAAGTCTAGCTAAGCCTCATCTTCCTCCTTTCCCACTCTGGGGCTTTCTCTTATTTTAGAATGATCGGGAAAGAGAAAGGATAGCTCTCCCTGGATTGGTGCTATATCCCCCTCTCAACTAGTTCTTTCCTCCCATCTACTCATCCTGCACCCCTTTCTCCAACTAGACCCTAGTCTCGATGGGAGACATTTGAGTGATCAACATCAGTTGCCTTGGGGTATAAATGGTGATTGGCTGTGAGTATTGATAGCAATCTTCAGTCATTATCTGACAGCAACTGGCTATGGCTAAGGATGACTATTGGTACTTTCAGTACCCAGACATAGCCATACTGTAGCACTGCTCTTCATACTGCTCCTAATAAAATGCTTCTAAGAACCACAGGAGGCCTCTGAAGATTCTCAGAGACTCCAAGCGGATGCAGGTCAGCCAGATATGAACCTGAAGTACTCTAACTCCATGACCTCCTCAGCCCATTTTATCCTTGCCCAATCCTCCCTGCTCCTTCACAAACCTTTGATTATTTTCATGGTATTTCAGATATAGTATTAGCATCATTAATCACAATACATTAGTCAATGTTAGTCACAGTATCTCAGCCACAATAACAATATGTAGTCACTGATAGACATGCTGCACATTGCATGGGCAGGAATGAGGAAAATGGGATTGTTGGCAAGCATAGGTAGGCAATTTCCTCTTCCAAATTTTTAAAATCAATTTCTGGATTTTACTCATTTACAGTTTTTTTTTTTTTTTCTGAACACTTTGCAGTACCCACAGTGTGTCTACCTCCAATCATGGCTGCTATTGAATATACCCATCTTCCCACCCCTTCCTCCTCTTCTCCTTCTCCTTCTTCCTTCTTATTTCTTCTTCTTTCATCTCCTCCTCCCTCCTCCTCCTCCTTCTTCTCCTCCTTCTCTTCTTCCTCCTCCTCCCCATCCTTCTCTTCCTCCTCCTCCCTCTTTCTTCTTCTTCACTACCTGCATGCTCTTCCTTCATATTTTTTTTTGTGATGCCCCCAACTGTGAACACCTCTTGGAACTGGCTTCCAGGACAGGGAGAAGGGACCTCCCCAGGCCTGACTGCAGCTCAAGCCACTGGTTTGTCTGAGGAAGTACCACCAGGCCATTGGGCTGCACTGGAAGACTAAAGTGATCTCTTGCTGTTGCAGAAGCTGTGAGCATAAATTCTGTTTACAAAATGTTTAAATAGAAAATCCTTTGAGGTTTTCAATAAAATAAGAAAATGAAAATGTTTGAACTTTTGTGAGAAATTCACCACTAGGGGGCAGTATTGGATAAGGGGGGGGCAAAATTGCACATTCCTCCTGTTCCCAGAGTTCAATATGTCAGTAATCTAGACAGAAAATATCAGGACCTAGTCAGAAGTCATCTGCTCCTCTGAACTCCCATAGAATGCTTATATATCTAATAGCAAACGTGCTTTGCATTCATTATTTCTCCCACTAGATTGTAAGTTCCCTGATATAGGGCTTTCATGTGCTTTTTTAGCCTATTGAATATATGTTTAATAAATGAATATCTATTATTATAACATATAATAAATATATAAAATATAAATAATATATTATAACTAATATATAATATATAATAAAATATAATAATGACTTTTTAAGGCAGACATGAGAAGTAAGCTTATTAACATATTTATTACCTCAAATACTTATATTTTTTGTGGTGAGGATATTGTGGTGTTGTGGCACAGCAGGTTAAGCTGCCACCTGTGATGTCAGCATTCCTTATCTGCATGGGTTCAAGTTCAAGCTGCTCCACATCCCAACCAGTTCCTTGCTAATGTGCCTGGGAAAGCAGCAAAAGATTGTGCAAGTTACTGGGCCCCTGGCACTCATGTGGGAGCCCAGGATGCAGTTCCTGGCTCCTGATTTTGACCTAGCCCAACCTCTGCTATTGTGGCCATTGAGGGATGGAAGATCTCCCTGTCTCTTCCCCTCTCTCTCTTTCTATATCTCTGCCTTTCAAATAAATAAATCATTTTTTAAAAAACTACTCTCCTAGCAATTCTGAAACACACAATGTGTTGTTGTTAGCTGTTGTCATCATAATGTACAAAAGAACTCTTGAATTTATTACTCCTATAAAAGAGCACTTCAAAAAGTTCATGGAAAATGTATATTGTGAAAAACTATATGTAAATTTAAAAACTATATGTAAAAACTATATGTAAATTTAAAAAAATTTGCAACATCATACATTTCTTTAATTTCCACTTCCATGAAGTTTTGGAAAAACTATTATATAACTGTAATTTTACATCCTCTTTCCCTTTTTCTTTTGTCTGTGTGTGAAGGTCAATTGGCTCATTGACTGTCCCTAACAGCTGTGTACTTGAGCCTCATATTATCTAAAATGCTGAGGGTTGGAAGTGAGAGATACCCTCTGACAAAGTGGTATTAGGGATCTTCATGAGAGGTCACTTAGGGATTCCCTTTGTTTTCATTTTTAATATTTAGGTAATGATTACACTGTACATAAAGAAGTAGGATTGTGATATACATTTCACAATTTAATGCCCTATATTATATTTCTGAGGTTTCATAAATTTTTTTCTTTTGAAATTGGCCTTCTGAGTGTTCTCTTCATGTGTTTTTTAGAGTTCGGGATTTACCAGCAAGAATGTCGGAAAACCAAAGCAGCAGGGGATTCTACTGGGGCTCACCTTTTGAATTGTCCATGCCATGGTTAATTTAATTAATTGATCTGATCTAACCAGAGCCAGGTCATCAAGGTCAAAAGCTGTGGACCAACTGTCCAAGATTAGTGGATAACATAAATCTTCTTTGGAAAACAGAGTTTAAAGCTCTTCATGAACAGTTTTCTGCAACACTTAAACAAAATCAGTTTCTAAACACAAATATTTATAGCATCAAAGTTACACACAGAAATCCTTAAAACTAGTAAGACGAGGTTTTGAAAATTGGGGGTGGGAGGACTCATTACATGCCTTAATCAGAGTTAGAAGCACAATTTTGTGATTTCAAAATAGAAAAGTAAGTCTAGATTTTGCTTATATTCAATGATAACTAGTATTCTCATATACCATTGGGGTCTTCAAAAATTCATGGAAAATGTATGTATGGATGGATGGATTTAAAAAACTTTTTGCACCCAATAAACTTGCCTTTCAATTCAATTTTTCCACAAACATTTTGAAGTACTCTTGAATTATATTGAAACAAAGTAGTTGTAAATTTTATGCTTTATATTCATAAAAGTACTTGCAAAAATAACTTCTTAATGCTTCCTTGAACATTCCTGCTTAAAACAAAATAAAACAAATGAATCAAAGAAACTTGGAGAGTGAATGATTTATTTCCACATAGTGCACTACATGTTCCATATTATATATCATCGACTTCCTTTCCTTTCCTTCTTCCAATATGCATAAAATATATCTTTTCTCTTTCTAAATGGTTAATCCATCCCTAAGAATTTTTCTCTGTGAAACTGTTTTGAGGGGCCAGCATTGTGGCATAGCATATATGCACTGATTTGTGTGCTGACTGATTCACCTTCTTTTTTTTTTTTTTTTTTGACAGGCAGAGTTAGACAGTGAGAGAGACACCCCCCCCCCCAAGAGGCCGCTACAGCCAACGCGTTGCGGCTAGTGCGCTGTGCGGATCCGAAGCCAGGAGTCAGGTGCTTCTCCTGGTCTCCCATGCGGGTGCGGGGCCCAAGCACTTGGGCCATGAGCATCTGCAAATTTTGTCACTTTCTCTTCTGAATGCCTATTTACTCAGTATCAATCAAGCTGAACAATTCTTCTTTCCAATAAATTATTGGAATGAAAGCCAGGAGATCAGCTTGGTGCGCCAGCTGCAGCGCACCGGCTGCGGCGGCCATTGGAGGGTGAACTAACGGCAAAGGAAGACCTTTCTCTCTGTCTCTCTCACTGTCCACTCTGCCTGTCAAAAAAAAAAAAAAATTTGTAGATGCTCATGGTTCTTACCAGATGGACAAAACAATAGAAAACCAGGACTACACCTTCAGATAGGTAAGAGAATAGGCGGGACCCAAAAGGCCTACCAAGGGGATTTCTTCCACACTGACCTTCCTACTTCTTGTTTGTCTGCTCATGCCTGTTGGAGGGATGGACAAACCTGACAACCAGGCAGCCTTGGGCCTTGTTAGTGTAGGACAACCTTTCCCATTGCTGATTTGCTATTTTTCCACTTTACTCATTATTTTTTGAATGAGATTTTTTAAAAAGATTTATTTATTTATTTGAAAGTCAGAGTTGCACAGAGAGAGGAGAGGTAGAGAGAGAAAGAAGTCTTCCGTCCACTGGTTCATGCCCCAGTTGGCTTCAATGGTTGGTGCTGCCCCAATCCAAAGGCAGGAGCCAGGAGCTTCCTCTAGGTCTCCCACGTGGTGCAGGGGCCCAAGGACTGGGCCATCTTCTACTGTTTTCCCAGGCCATAGCAGAGAGCTGGATTGGAAGTAGATTAGCCGAGACTCAAGCTGGCGCACATATGGGATGCTGGCACTTCAGACGGTGGCTTTACCTGTTAAGCCACAATGCCAGCCCCCTCCATTATAATCTCAAGAGACGGCTGTCATATTTATGGGTCATTCTTTTTTTAGAAAACTTTTATTTAATAAATATAAATTTTCAAAGTACAACTTTTGGATTATAGAGCCCCCCCCCCCCCAACCACCCTCCCACCAACCATCCCATCTCCTACTACCTCTCCCATCCCATTCTTCATTAAGGTTCATTTTTAATTATCTTTATATACAGAAGATCAACTTAGTATATACTAAGTAAACATTTCAACAGATTGCACCCACACAGACACACAAAGTATAAAGTACTGCTTGAATACTAGTTTTATCATTCATTCACATAGTATAAAACATTAAGGACAGAGATCCTACATGTGGAGTAAGTGCACAGTGACTCCTGTTGTTGATTTAACAATTGACACTCTTATTTATGATGTCAGTAATCACCCAGGGCTCTTGTCATGAGCTCCCTAAGGCTATGGAAGCCTCTTGCATTTGCCAACTCCAATCTTATTTAGACAAGGCCATAGTCAACGTGGAAGTTCTTTCCTCCCTTCAGAGAGAGGTACCTCCTTCTTTGATGGTCCGTTCTTTCCGCTGGGATCTCACTCACAGAGATCTTTCATTTAGGTCATTTTTTGCCACAGTGTCTTGGCTTTCCATGCCTGAGAAACTCTTATGGGCTTTTTAGCCAGATCTGAATGCCTTAAGGGCTGATTCTGAGGCCACAGTGCCGTTTAGGGCATTTGCCATTCTATGAGTCCGCTGTGTATCCCGCTTCCCATATTGAGTTGTTCTCTCCTTTTTAATTCTATCAATTATTATTAGGGGACTCTGGTCTTATTTATGTGATCTATGGGTCATTCTTAAACAAACTGTTGTTAATGGCACATAACTATGTTTTCTATTTTTTTTTTTTTTGCCTCTCATGACAGTGACCCTACTTTAGCAAGTAGAGATAAATTACTATTTGAATCTGTTGTTGTTCCTTCTGTTTCTGCAAATTTTCTTGTGTAGAAAAAGATCTGGGATTCCAAAGTGAATATGAAATGCTATGTCAGACAGTTGTCTTGACAGTGTCCAGAATCAGAAGCTGTTAGAGGGGCTGGCGCTGTGGCAAAGAGAGAGTGAGAAAATCCAATGAAAATGTCCTCACCAGGATTTATTTGTTATTTCACTGCAATTAGTGGAAATATGTCATTATTTCTGGGATCACTTTGGTACTATGGAAATTACTCGGGATGTTTTCTAATAACAAAAATAGTAGACTACCAATCTTATCTAGGTTTTTCCAGGTCTGTCTTGCAAAATTAGCCATTAGGAAATATCTTACTTATCAAAATAGTACACTTGTTTATATGAGAATGTCATTGGAACACTAACATATTTGAGGGTGTCACTAGTGGTGGCGTTTGCCTCCATTCTTTTCACTGACAGAATAATGACAGTTCAGTGAGATGAAGGCACAGGAAAACAAAGTTTATTAAAGTATGTTCTAGGGCTGGTGCTATGGCATAGCGGGTAAAGCTGCCTCTTGCAGTGCCGGCAGGAGGCACTGCATGGTCGCTGGTTTAAGTCCTGGCTGCTCCACTTCCAATCCAGATCTCTGCTATGGCCTGGGAAAGCAGTAGAAGATGGCCCAATTCCTTGGGCCTCTGCATCTACTTGAGAATACCCGGAGGAAGCTCCAGACTCCTGGCTTCATATTGGCACAGCTGTGGCCACTGTGGCCAATTAGGGAATGAACCAGCTGATGGAAGACCTCTCTCTGCCTCTCCTCTCTCTGTGTAACTCTGCCTTTCAAATAAATAAATAAATCTAAAAAAAAAAAAGTATGTTCCAACAAAGGTACGGGCCAGTTGAGGGAAAATGCGGCCCCCTTTCCTCATGCTTTGGGGCGGTGGCTTTACCTGCTATACCACAGCACTGGCTCCCATAATATGCATTTTCATGAAATTATTGTAGACCCCTCTTATGCATGGATTTCAAAATAATTTGTACTCAAATAAACTTTTTTTTTAAAGATTTGTTTATTTATTTATTTGAAAGTCAGAGATAAAGAGAGAGAGGGAGGGACACAGAAAGATCTCCATCCACTGATTCACTCCCCAGATGGGCAAAATGGCTCTGGCCATGCCAGGCTGAAGACAGGAGTCAGGAGCTTCATCCAGGTCTCCCACATGGGTGGTAGGAGCCCAGGCACTTGGGCCATTTTCCACTGCCTTCCCAGGCACAGTAGCAGGGTGCTGGATGGGAAGTGGAGCAGCTGGACTCAAACTGGTGCCACTATAGGATACTGCTGCAGGCGGCAGCTTACCCCACTGAGCCACAACACTGGCTCCTAAATTTATCTTTTAATTCTCCTTTTCCACACACTTTTAAAGACTCTTCTTATTATAAGTCTTTACTTATTCAGTGCAAAAGACAGAAAACTGAAAGATTTTAATATCGTCCAATTTTCAGTGACACTCTGGAAAGTAAAAGACTGACTTTATTGAAGAAAACCAATTATCTCTGAGGTATTGATATGCAAGTTTGGGAGAGGTAGTCAATAGCTATTGGATAAAAACTATAAAAGGTAAGTATAATTTTATTTCTTACCAAGATCACAATTTGTTAGAAAACATGCCTGATTATAATAATCATGACCAGTAATTAGAAAAATAAGTGTATAGGACCTTCCTTCTGGTGAGGGAGGGTAAGCCGCTACCTGCAATGCCAGCATCCTATATGCGCCCTGGTTTGAGTCCCAGCTGATTCATTTATGATCCAGTTCCTTAAAAATGCACCTTGGAAAGCATCATCATAAAGATAATAGCCCAAGTACTTGGGGCCCTGCACTCACTTGGGAGACCTACATGACGTTCCTGGCTCCTGGCTTCAGCTTATCCCAGCCCTGGCTATTGTGGCCATTTGGGGAATGAACCAGCAGATTGAAGATTGCTTGTTCTGTTTCACTCCCAGCCCCGCCCAACACTGCCTTTGAAGTAAATAAAATAGATCTTTAAAATCTTTTTGTCAAATGTTGTTTTATTTTGTATAATACTGTTCTACCAGATCTACCTCCTTATTTTCAACTAGGTTTCCCAGACTCTGAGTGAGCTTCTATCTTATGTGGGGTTGGGAACTGGTGGTGGGGAGGAGTAGACAAAACTGTCTCCTTTGCAACTGTAAGATCCCATGGCTTTGTCACCAAACCAGAACAGGTTTGTCTTGGCAGGGTGGATGGGGTCGGGGGAGGGTGGGTAGAAATCAAAGTCTCCACCAGAGAGGATGTCACACAGAGTAATTTGTTTGCAGCAAATGAGGTTGTCACTGGGAATCATTTCCAAAGCTGTGACTTTCTGAATGAGGGGAGATGGGTGTTTTTTTTTTTTAAAGATTTATTTATTTATTTATTTATTTGAAAGGCAGAATTACAGAGAGGCAAAGGCAGAGAAAAGTCTTCCCTCCACTGGTTAACTCCCCAGATGGCTGCAACTACTGGAACTACCCCAGTCTGAAGCCAGGAGCCAGGAGTTTCTTCCAGGTCTCTCAGGGGCCCAATGACTTGGGCCATTTCCCACTGCTTTCCCAGGCCATAGCAGAGAGCTGGATCAGAAGTTGAGCAGCTGGGACTGGTTCATATGACTGTGGAAAACTAGAGAACCAGGAAAGCTAGTTTAGTGTGGCTCAGACCATGGCCAAAGGCTTTAGATTCAGGGGAGCCTATGATATAATTTCAGCTGGATGCCAAAGCCCTGAGAACTGGCCACGGTGGGGTGGAGGGGGAAGTGGGGGCTGATGGTACAAGTACCAGAGTCCAGAGGCTGGAAAGTCTGGAGTTCTGACATCCAAATGCAGGAGAAGGGTCTCCTAGATCCAGAAGAGAGATAGAGAATGAATTTGTTTTTTTCTGCCTTTTTGTTGCACCCAGGCCTTTAGCCAACTGAGTGGTATCAACCCATGTTGGGTTAGGGCAGATTTTTCCCTACTCAGTCTTCAATGAGATCTCTCACAATACTTCAGTTTCCATGTATTGGCCACAACTTAGGCATGTCATGTGATGGTTAGTCTCTGGTGTAACTTGACTAGACTAAGATATTCCCAGATAGCTGGGAAAGCATTATTTCTCAGTATGTCTGTGAGGATATTTCCAGAAGAAGCCTGCTTTATGTATATGCTTTCATTAGATAATTAAATTCTGCTATTTTCCTTGATTTCTGGTAATAGTCTTTTGTTCCATAAAGTTACATATCATGCTAAATGATCACTGTGTGTCCCAAGATGGTACAGCATGCAGACAGCTAGATTTCTGTGTTCTGAATTCTTTTAAAACCAAAAACAATAGAAAGCAGACATTGGAATCAAGCCATTGAATCGACAAATTGAAATAAATAGAATGTGAAACAGTAACATAATAAGCATGAAAAGTGAAATAGATCAGTGAAATCTGTATTGATTTTTTAGTCAGCAAAGAATTAATAGGTCAGTCTGTCAAAGTAAGAAATGCTGACTATCCATACAGAACAGTCCTGTTAATTTATGAATTTATATTTCAGGATTCTCAAACTTATTTACTACGTCCTTGCAAAGGGATAGCAGTAGAAGATGGTTCAAGTCCTTGGGCCCCTGCACCCTCATGGGAGACCTGGAAGAAGCTCCTGGCTCCTGGCTTCGGATTGGTGCAGCTCCAGTCGTTGCAGCCATCTGGGGAGTGAACCAGTGGATGGAAGACCTATATCTCTCTATCTCTACCTCTTTCTGTAACTCTGTATTTCAAATAAATAAATCTTTAAAAAAATTTAAAAAACCAAAAAAAACACATGATTTTAGTCTTGGATTGCAAAAAGTCTTAAACCACATTTTTCTTTAATACATTTTTAAAGTTTGATTGAGGAATAGTTCACAAATGACTGCACAGATTCTTTTAATTATATAATTCAATGAATATGGGCAAATATATACAGGTCCTATAAACATACAATAACTGTGATATAGAACATTCCTATTACCAATAAATGTTCCATTTGTTCCTCTGCAGTTAATTTTCTAGCAAATCTCCATTCGCTGGAAATCACTGCTCTGATTTCTGTCTGTAGTTTTGCCAGTGCTACATAGTCTTATAAGTGAAATTACACATGTCATGCACTCCCTGCATACTTTGCTTGGAAAAATGTGTTTGAAACCAATTTACATTGCATCTATCAGTAGTTTATTCCTTTTCATGTCTAAGTAGTATCTGTTGTACACTTGACCTAAATGTGTGCATCTGTTTAATAGACATTGTAGTTGTTTCCAGATTTTGCCTGTTATGCATAATGCTGCCATAAACATTTACATACATGCCTTGATATTCAAGTATTTTATCATTTCTCTTGAGCATATATATATAGAGAGAGTTATTTTTGGAGGTTATATATAATTTCCTGGGAATTATATGGTATGTGTTCAACTTTCTAATAATGCAAAACTTTTTGAGAACATGGTACCAATTTACACTCTGTAAGAAATACATAGGGGTCATAAAAAATTCATGGAAAATGCATACCATGAAAAAACTGCCTGGGCCGGTGCCGTGGTTCAATAGGCTAATCCTCTGCCTGCGGCGCCAGCACCCCAGGTTCTAGTCCCGGTTGGGGCGCCGGATTCTGTCCCGGTTGCTCCTCTTCCAGTCCAGCTTTCTGCTGTGGCCTGGGAAGGCAGTGGAGGATGGCCCACGTGTTTGGGCTCTGCACGCACATGGGAGACCAGGAAGAAGCACCTGGCTCCTGACTTCGGATCGGTGAAGCAACGGCTGTAGCGGCCATTTTGGGGGTGAACCAACAGAAGGAAGACCTTTCTCTCTGTCTCTCTCTCAGTGTCTAACTCTGCCTGTTAAAAAAAAACAAAAACAAAAACAAAAAAAACTGCCTGGATCTCAAAAATGTTTTGCACCAAAAACAAACTTATCTTTTAATTCCATGTTCCTATGAACTTTTTGAAGTACCTTTATATGCGGTTTCTAGTCCATATGTATTTTCAAAATGAATACATAAGTATACTTGCATCTGATGTTTTGTTTTATATTTTCCAGAAATCACTATGTTATTTTAAACAGATTTGTATATTTATTTGAAAAGCAGAGTGAAAGATGGTGGGTGGGGGGGGGGAGAGAATCTTCCATCCATTTGTTTACTCCTCAAATGCCTGCAACTGCCTAGGCTAGTGCAGGCTGAAGCTAGGAGCCAGGAATTTCATCTTGGTCTCCCACGCAGGTAGCAGGAGCCCAGGGTACTGAGCCATCATCTGCTGGCTCCCAGTTGCATTAGCAGGAACCTGGATCAGAGGTGCGGATTAGCTGGGTCTCAAACCAGGCACTCTGATATGGGATGTTGGCCTCTGATGCAGCAGCTTAACTTGCTGAGCCAAAATACCCATTCCTCAGTTATTTTTTAAAATGTGTGAAAATTAATGGACAGATGTACTGAGGCCTATGGTTTTGTTATTGTTAGTTTAGAAAGATGTTGAATAGAATCCATTTCACTCCACATAATTTCTGTACTGTTTTAGTTAGTCATAACTTCAGATTCTTTCATTGCAATCTCTTTTGTTTCCTCCAGTTTTTTTTTTTTTTCTTTTGGAGGTACTTGTTGGAGTTCAAAGACGTCAGAAAGCTGACCTTGTAGGACTACTTCCTCAGAGTGTTTCAGGGCCATCTCCAGAGGCCTGGCCAATCAGATTTTAGGGGTCTAAGTCCAGAGACAGCAGGCTGGAGAGGGTCCCTAAGTGGGGAGTAGAGTATGGGAATAGCAGGCGCCAAGGTGAGGGAGAAACACTAATGACCAACAACCTACTGGGAGGACACCAAACTGAGAAGCCCCATTACTGCTCTGGTCACTGTGGGAGGTAGCACTGTCATTTCCTGGGTATGCAGCTGTAAGCAAGTCACATAACCTTCTGCTTACACATTGGTATTTTAAATGTGGGATGCTGAGGAAATGATACGAGTTCCTTCTGCTCCAAAGGACTATCTGTGGGCATGGTGCAGTACC
The DNA here is from genome assembly GCF_964237555.1 of Oryctolagus cuniculus. NCBI lineage: Eukaryota > Metazoa > Chordata > Mammalia > Lagomorpha > Leporidae > Oryctolagus > Oryctolagus cuniculus. Next base: position 97,293,596 of record NC_091436.1, read on the forward strand.
ACTCTCTGTGTTTCATGAGTATCTTCCTGAATTTAAACCAGCTTAAAAAATATTTCCCCTTCCTTCAATTTTCTTTGGTTTAACTTTAGTTTGACTTTTACTCTCTACTTAGCAAACAATGGCGTTCCTCTCTGAGATTCATGCAATCTCTGTTCTGATCCTTTAAAACATCCTCTACATGTGAGAGAAGGTAATCTGTGTCCAAATTCCTTTCCGCTGTGGTTCATCTCTGACCCAGAGAACAAAACTGTAAGGCTTCAGCCATGATGGGGATGTGCCTTGGTTCCAGGTTCTATGACACGTCAAATATTCAAATTACATTTTAAAGATCTAGAAGTGCTGGAAGGAGCCTTCCTGAATTTTGAGAGGAAATTGGGGTCCCTCTGTGACTCACTTGTTGTCTTCCTGCAGCTTTCCACAAGATCAAATATTGGAACACATTCATCCCACGTCAGACTGCTTTGAGCTATTGTCTTCAGAATGTCTGTGACTCCTGGCCCTCATTCAGCATAATTTTCAGATTGGCCTTACTTGAAAGCAGAACCATCCTGTGAGTCAGGTGATCTATGGATATAGCAAGTCAGAGAACAATGGGGCCCTGGAGTCATCTCTGATGACATCATTCTACTGACATTCAAATTATATTTCAAAGATCTAGAAGTGCTGGAAGGAGCCTTCCTGACTTTTGAGAGGAAATTGGGGTTCCTCTGTGACTCACTTGTTGTCTTCCTGCAGCTTTCCACAAGATCAGCTGCAGCCATTTATAAAACACCTGCATTTTCCTGGAAGCCTGTAATTGCTTTCTATTTATACCTGTATTTGTTTTGCCTTCTTTGCTTTCCAGCATAATGTGTTTTTTTTTTTTTAAATAAAAAAGTGTCATGTAATCATTCCAATGTCATGTATGATAGGAAAGGTGAAAAGGTGAAATTAAGTTTGTTGTGAACTTTTTAATGGAATAAATGACTCGCTAGGGAAAACACATGTCAGTGTCAGTAGTCTGACGTGGGATGAATGTGTTCCAAGAGGCAACATAACTGATGTGCCACAGTGAATAGGATCATGTGGCTTTATAAGAAGAGATGTGAGAGCTTACTTCCTCTGTCTCCTCACTTTTCCTCATCCCCATGTGAGGATACAAGGAGAAAAAAAAATCAGGAAGAGTGCCCTCATCTTTCTGTGGCTCCCTGATGTTGGATTTACAGACCTATAAGAAACAACTGTTTGTTGTTTAAACCATCCCATCTATGGATTTTTGTTGCAGCATCCGGAACTGATGAGATTGTTTTTGTATGCTTTACAGGGATTTATTAATTCATCAGTAATGAGATCTGAGCTAGTATTCAATATGCACATCATAAACAATTATCCATCAGTTCTTTACATTGGTACCTCTACTATACAACCTTTCTTAGCATAAGTTTAAATTCTGGTGCTTGGAAGAGATGTACAATTTGGGACATGCTCAAGCTGACTTGCCCCAAATGGTAGAGTTAGAAACATACCAGGGGATTCCAATTCAATCCCATCAAGGTGACATGTACCAATGCCATCTCACTAGTCCCAGTGAACAATTTCTGTTCACAATTGATCATAATGAAAGGACTAAGAACCAAAGGGATCACATAAACAAGTCTAGTGCCTGCTAATACTAACCGATAGAATAAAAAAAAGGGGAGAGCCATCCAACATGGGAAGCGAGATACACAGCAGACCCATAGAATGGCAGATGTCCTAAACAGCATTCTGGCCTCAGAATCAGCCCTAAAGGCATGTGGATCCGGCTGAAAAGCCCATGAGAGTATTTCAGGCATGGAAAGCCAAGACACTCTGGCAAAAAACAAAACAAACAAACAAACAAACAAACAAAAACAAAAAAACACAAAAAACAAAAAACAAAACAAAAAACACCTAAATGAAAGCTCTCCACGAGTGAGATCCCAGTGGAAAGAACAGGTCTTCAAAGAAGGAGGTACCTTTCTCTGAAGGGAGGAAAGAACTTCCACTTTGACTATGACCTTGTCTAAATAAGATAGGAGTCGGAGAACTCAAAAGGCTTCCATAGCCTTGGAAACTCATGACTGGAGCATAGGGAGATTACTGATGCCATAAACAGGAGTGTCAATTTGTAAAGTCAACAACAGGAGTCACTGTGCACTTACTCCTCATGTAGGATCTCTGTCCTTAATGTGCTGTACATTGTGATTTAATGCTATAATGAGTACTCAAACAGTATATTTCACTTTGTGTTTCTATGTGGGTGCAAACTGTTGAAATCTTTACTTAATGTCTACTAAACTGATCTTCTGTATATAAAGAAAATTGAAAATGAATCTTGATAAGAATGGAAGGGGAGAGAGAGTGGGAAAGGGGAGGGTTGCGGGTGGGAGGGAAGTCATTGGTGGGGGGGGGGGAAGCCAATGTAATCCATAAGCTGTACTTTGGAAATCTATATTCATTAAATAAAAGTTTAAAAAAAATTCTGGTGTTATATTTGTTTACTTATTTTAACTTTTTATTTATTTATTTTCATCTTATCTGAAAGCAGAGAGAGAGAGAGAGAGAATGACAGAGAGAGAGAGAGAGAGAGAGAGAGAGAGAGAGAATCTATCTGCTGTTCACTCTTAAAATGTCTGCCACAGGCAAGGTTGGGCCAGGCCAAAGGCAGGACCCTGGAACTCAGTCCTGGTCTCATCATGGGTGACAGGGACTCAAGTACTTAAGCCATCCCCTGCTGCCTCCTTGGAAGCAGGATCAGAAGTAGAGAAGTCTGGACTTGAGTCAGGCACTCTGATATGGGTTATGGGTATCCCAGGTAGCATCTTGTATTTAAAATGAATAAAGCCATTCTCCTTTAATCATATTGTATAATTCAGATTTAATTTTTTTAGAATAGGCTTTTCCCTACACTGAATTCATAGTATTTTTTTCTGTTTTTAGTATTTTCCTATATTACATTTTTTTAACTTTTATTTAATGAATATAAATTTCCAAAGTACAGCTTATGGATTACAATGGCTTCCCCCCCATAACGTCCCTCCCACCTGCAACCCTCCCCTTTCCCACTCCCTCTCCTCTTCCATTCATATCAAGATTCATTTTCGATTCTCTTTATATACAGAAGATCAGTTGAGCATACATTAAGTAAAGATTTCAACAGTTTGCTCCCACACAGAAACATAAAGTGAAAAATACTGTTTGAGTACTAGTTATAGCATTAAATCTCAATGTACAGCACACTAAGGACAAAGATCCTACATGAGGAGTAAGTGCACAGTGACTCCTGTTGTTGACTTAACAAATTGACACTCTTGTTGATGGCCTCAGTAATCACCTTAGGCTCTTGTCATGAGCTGCCAAGGCTATGGAAGCCCCCTGAGTTCACTGACTCTGATCATATTTAGATAAGGCCATGGTCAAAGTGGAAGTTCTCTCCTCCCTTCAGAGAAAGGTACCTCCCTCTTTGATGACCCGTTCTTTCCACTGGGATCTCACTCGTGGAGATCTTTCATTTAGGTGTTTGTTGTTGTTGTTGTTGTTGTTGTTTTTTTTTTTTTTTTCCCAGATTGTCTTGGCTTTCCATGCCTGAAATACTCTCATGGGCTTTTCAGCCGGATCCACATGCCTTAAGGGCTGATTCTGAGGCCAGAGTGCTGTTTAGGACATCTGCCATTCTATGGGTCCGCTGTGTATCTCACTTCCCATGTTGGATCGTTCTCTCCTTTTTTTATTCTATCAGCTAGTATTAGCAGACACTAGTCTTGTTTATGTGATCCCTTTGGTTCTTAGTCCTTTCATTATGATCAATTGTGAACAGAAATTGATCACTGGGACTAGTGAGATGGCATTGGTACATGCCACCTTGATGGGATTGAATTGGAATCCCCTGGTATGTTTCTAATTCTACCGTTTGAGGTAAGTCAGCTTGAGCATGTCCCGAATTGCACATCTCTTCCCTCCCTTATTCCCACTCTTATATTTAACAGCAATCACTTTTCAGTTAAGTTTCAGCACTTAAGAGGAATTGTGTATTGCACAGAAGCAAGTTGAACATTTTTGCTTTTCATAGGATAGTACAGATGTTTGCCATTGGATTTTTACTATCAGTGATAGAGTATGCTTTCTTCTTTTTTCCACCAAGATTTATTTAATTCATTTGAAAGACAAAGTAACACAGAAAGAGAGAGAGAGAGAGTTTTCTGTCCACTGGTTCACTCCTTAAGTGGCTGCAATGGCCAGACCGAAGCCAGGAGACCCATACTTGTCTCTCATGTGGGTGGCAGGGGTCCAAGCATTGGGCCATCTTCCACTGATTTCCCAGGTGAATTAGCAGGGAGTTGTACTGGAAAGAGAGCAACCGGGACTTGAATCCACATGCCCCATGTGGGATACAGGTGTTGTAGATGCTGGCTTAATCCACTGTGCCACAACACAGGCCACTTTTCTTCTTTCTTAGTAAGGGAGTCTCAGATTTTTAGATAGACATAGGAGTGGCTAGCATAAAGTACATTTCCAAATTCCTCTCTTACAGCTGGATGTGTCCACATGCCTAAATTCTAGCCGATGAGATATAATCAAAACTGCCAAACAGCAACTTCTGGGAACATTCTTCAAAAAAAGTAAATGTCTTTAATAAAAATTATCTATTTATTTGAAAGGCAGAGTTTGAGAAGGATAGAGATCTTCCATCTGCTGGTTTACTCCCCAAATGGCCACAATGGCCAGGGCTGGGCCAGGTTGAAGCCAGGAGCCAGGAGCTTCATCTAAGTCTCCCACAAGGGTGAAGGGGTCCAAGGACTTGGACAATCTTCTGCTCTTTTCCCAGGTGTGGGGAACTGGATCAAGCTGGGACTTAAGCCCGTTCCCATATGGGATGCCAGTTTGCAGCTGGTGGCTTTACCTGCTGTGCCACAATGCTGGCTGCCACTTTGTATCTTGAAATAGTGGCCTCACCTGTGGAGCAATAAGATAGAAGGAACCTGTGTGTCAAAGGACTTCATGGGACCCTGCCAGCTGTGGATTGCTTACCTCTTGACTTTCATGAGTGTTTTCGTGCTCCTTAGTTCTTTTCTCTTTACTAGCAGCTGAAGCCTCTGGAGTACAGTACAGAGTCAGTTGTGGACACTAGAGGAAGAGGGGTGATTAGAAATGGGTGAGGCAATATTCTGTTGGATTTTCAAAGGAGGATTCAGAAAGAAACAGATATTGCCTGTCCTAAGTCTCAAGCCCACTGTGCAGTGAAGTTTCCACCAAACTCAGTGAGCATGCAGCCATGGGTCTGATGCTGCCTGGTATAGGCTGCAAACAGACACAGGAACTACCTGTTCCCCCATCCCCACCCCCACCCCCACCCCCAACTTTCTTTAGAGCAGAAACTAATGACACAGAAACATTTCATCTTCTTTGAAGCTCTGTCACCTGTACTACCGTACTGATAGTGTTGGGTGGACCAGGCACATATGTCACTTCCTACTTGTAGCAAGTTTTTGTTTTGCTTTAACTTTAAAGATTGTAGATTCAGGGCCGGCACTGTGTTGTAGTGGGCAAGCCTCTGCCTGTGGTGCCAGCATCCCATATGGGCACTGGTTCAAGTCCTGGCTGCTCCATTTCTGATCCAGATCTCTGGGATGGCCTGGGAAGGCAGTGGAAGATGGCCCAAGTCCTTGGGCCCCTGCACCCACGCGGGAGACCCAGAAGAAGCTCCTGGCTCCTGGCTCCTGCCTTCAGATCAGTTCAGCTTTGGCCCTTGTGGCCATCTGGGAGTGAACCAGTGAATGGAAGACCTTTCTGTCTCTCCTTCTCTCTCTCTGTAAATATACCTCTCAAATAAATAAAATCTTAAAAAAAAGAAAGGAAAAGAAAAGATTGTAGATGCAGTTCTGTTGTAGATGCAGATCTGTTGTGATAGGTGGTAAACTTTCAGGCTCTATTCCAACCCATTTTTGGGGTAGCGAGGCAATGAGTTCTAACATGTTTTAGAATACTGATGACATGCTAAGAAGAGGGTACCCAGAATAGTGGAAGGGAGATCAACCAGGCAGCTGGTACTTGCATTCTAATCCTGGCACTGCTGATAGAGACACGACATTGAGCAAGCTGCATAACTGCTCAGGGCCTTAGGTTTTACAAGTAGGAAATTGGTTACCTGGTTTCTAAGATGCCTTTTAGTCACACCACTGTGATAATTTTAGTAGTACTAAAAATCGTAACGGTACAAGACTTCATCATCATTAGATGAAGCCTATCACATAGTTCCATTACTTTCGTTACAAGTATGTAACTAATGTCTGGAGTATAAACATAGTAAAACATATTACCTGCATTTTAACAGAAGAAATAAAGCAAAATTTTCTCAACTTTGGATATACTTGTGTGCGTGGATTTTAAGAGTTTTTGCAACAAGATAAAATCATTTTCCATTTTAATTTCATTTATTCCATTTTCCATGAACTCCTATATTTTAACATCAATGTTAGAATGAACACAACATAAATTTCATCCTGAGTATCTTCTGGGGAATGAAACTGTACCATGTTTTTCTCTGATTTAAATGTCAGTGCTGGAGACATGGTTTCTCATTAGGAGTAAGAAAGTGGCAAGGACGGAGGTTAGGGAGGCAGATGGATCTGGGTTTGACTCTGGCTACTCCCAGCTCTAAGACCTTGGTGGATAGGCCTTACCTCTTAGTTTGATGTTTTTTCTCATAAGAATTTTCCTATTACTAGATAGATTGAACCTGAAGTTAACTCCCCACTTGGACCTTGATTTTGGGACCAGTCTCCAGCTTGTTAGTCATTATTACCTGACAGTTCCAGTGCCTCTTCCAGGTGACAGTAGAACTCCCAGTCCACTTTAGCTTACAGAATTACCCAGGCAGCTTCAAAAATATGCCCAGCCTTACCCCACCCCCACCTTGGAGGGGATTTTAATGGTTTAAAGGTAGAATTCAGATAGCAGTGAGTCCTACATGCAGCCTGGCTTGAGACCCATTGGCCTAGACCTACCAGGACCATCTCAAGCCATAGAGTGAGCTCTCAGTGGGGCAAAGTAGGAGGGAATACCCCAAGGCAACACAGAGCACACACAACATCCACATTGCAAAATCCAGGATTTCTTTGCTGACACTTTCCCCTCAACTCCCATATAAAAATTTGAATGAGCATTGAGCACTGCTACAAAATACAAGACTAGACATGTGAACTTCATTTTCATGAGTAGTACTAAAAATCGTAAAGGTACAAGACTTCATTTCAAGAAAGGGCTCATACAAACATAAACACCATACTCAATCAGGAGGTTTTCAATTTGCTTCCCTGCCAGGAACATTGTCTTAACATCAGAGACTAGGAACATTTTGGGAGTAGTTTGTGGTTTTGTTTTACAGCTATTACTACCAGAAAAAAAACCAAAAAACACATGAAAAGCCATTTAACAAGAAAAACTGCACCCACTGCTCCCGCCTCCAAGTACACCATGTGTAAGAATTTTAAATTATTTTCACAATTTAAACAATGAGCAAGGACTTCATGTACTTCCAGTTTGGGCAGCAGACAAGGGGAGGTTGCAGAAACTGTTTCAGCATTTCCCAGATGCTTTCTGTATCACATGCAGGGTTATGCATTCAGCCACCCATGAACAAGCCTCTTGGAGAACCAAGGAAAAACAATGCTATCCTTTCCCCCCTGTCACACAGGGTACAAATGTGTGTGTTTGGTGGTTTCTCGTGGTTTTCAAAATCCTGAAAGAAAAGACAGATATAGCTCTTTAAACAAACCTTTTGTATTTGAATCTGAGATACTATTTTAATTGTATTATTATAATTTTAAAAATCACCAATAAATTTTTTAAAAGATTTATTTATTTTACTTGAAAGAGTTACAGAGAGGCAGAGAGAGAGAGAGAGAGAGAGAGAGAGAGAGGTCTTCCATCTGCTGGTTCACTCCCCAAATGGCCGCTATGGCTAGAGCTGGGCTGATCCGAAGCCAGGAGCCAGGAGCTTCTTCCAGGTCTCCCATACAGATGCAGGGGCCAAAGGACTTGGGCCATCTTCTACTGCTTTTCCAGGCGATAGCAGAGAGCTGGATCAGAAGTGAGCAGCCAGGACTATAACTGGCACCCATCTGGGATGTTGGCACTGCAGGCAGTAGTTTTACCGACTATGCCACAGTGTTGGCCCCCACCAATAAATTTTGCTAGGAAAAAAAAAACCCACAAGGCTTTTGACTATCTACAAGGCACATCTAAAGCCATTCTGTCATGCATCCTAAAACTGGCCTACCTGCGGCATTTCCCTCATTTCCTCACGACATCATTACTGTGGGAGTCATCTGGCTTTCTTCAGTCATCTTAAGATGTGTTCCCAACATCACATCTTATAGCCAGTTTCTGTCCTCTTTTCAAGCTATGGCTGTGAGCACCATGTGTAGACCCTCAGCATTTCTTATTCCACTCTGGGACCTCCTGGCCCAGTGTCTTTGCTGTATTCCCAACAAGTTATTATGATCTTTGCTGCCAGATTGCACTTTTCTGCATTATGATTTTTATTAATATAATTCCCATGATTAACATTCATTTAAAAATTTTTCATTTATTTTCACTTTATTTGAAAGGGAGAGAGGAGAGAGAGAGAGAGAGAGAGAGAGAGAGAGAGAGAGAGAGGAGAAAGACAGAGAGAGAGAATGTTCCATCTACTGGTTTACTTCTTAATGACCACAATAGCCAAGGCTGGGCCAAGCCAAAACCAGAAGCCTACAACATCAACTGAGTTTCCCTTGTGGGTGAGAGGGACCCAAGTATTTGAGCCATCATCTGCATAATGTGGGAAACCAAATTGGAAGCAGAATAGCTCAAACCAGGCACTTTGATGTGGGATGTAGGTGTCCCAAGCAGTGACTTTACTACTGTCCCATATACCTGCTCATTCATTTTAATACAATGGAAAGACTATGGATTTAGATGTCAGAGAGCATAAAGCAACTGTTTTTTTTTTTTAAGATTTATTTTTATTTATTTGAAAGATAGAGTGAGAGGTATAGACAGAGAGATAGGTCTTCCATCTGCTGGTTCACTCCCCAGATGGTTGCAACGGCCGGAGCTGTGCTGATCCGAAGTCAGGAGCCAGGAGCCAGGAGCTTCTTCCGGGTCTCCCACATGGATGCAGGGGCCCAAGGACTTGGGCCATCTTCTACTGCTTTCCTAGGCCATAGCAGAGAGCTGGATTGGAAGAGGAGCAGCCAGGACTAGACCAGCGACTATATGGGATGCCAGTACTTCAGGCCAGGGCTTTAACCTGCTACACCACAGCACTGGCCCCTCAAGAAGCAACTGTTTAGCCTTATGGTTAAAGAGTCCACATCTCACAATGGAATACCTTGGTTTGATTCCTGGCTCTGGCTCCTGACTGCAGCTTCTTGCCAACATAGACCCTGAGAGACACCAATGATGGCTGAGGTAACTGGATTCCTGCCACCCATGTGGAATTGAATTTCTGGTTTTGGCCTTGGCCCTGCCCCCATTGTTGTGGTCATTCAGTGAGTGAACTAAAGGATGAGAGCTCTCTTTTTCTGTTTACCTGTCTCTCCATTTCTTTCTCAAATAAAATAATAATAATAATAATAAAGCCTAGCAAATCATTTGACTCCTCTGAGCTCCATTCTTTCTTCAGAGCACAGAGATAAAAATTAAATTTTGTGGGATTGACATGTGTGAAATGCTTTATGTGGTATCTGGAGTACAGTAGGTACTTTGTGAATCATAGTTATTATTATGTGTAGTGGATTAAATTTCAGATTCTTAGCTACTTCCAAACCCAATACTATCCCAGTTGTGTTCAAAGACTTTCTGCTAAAGTCATTCTGCTTTAATTATCGCCCTGTACATTTCCTGCCCTTTGCTGTTTTTTCAACGTGTCATTTTGAACTTTGTGCTTGGAATGCTCACTCCTAGCCCTTTAAAGTCTTTCTCCTCCAGAAATTCCTCAGGGACCACTTCAACATTCAAGGCTTCCTCTCTCTCCCATGAGTTCCCAGTGGTTCTTATTGGGAGGCATTTCTCCAGTAATCTCTCACATTTCTGCATATCGACTCAGCAGAAGCACTGAGTGCCTTTCTGCCAGATGATCTCTTCATGGGTGATCTCTTCAGGCAAAAGGCGGGTCTGTTTACTCTGCAGTATAGCAAAGACAGTGTGTCCTAGCAAGGCACAGGTCAGCAGGCTTACTGCTCTTATGAAAGACCTTGGATTCCATTCCTATGATGCAATCCATTGCATATGCAAAGGATACCTGGTTTCTCTTTGCATTGCTCTGCAATCACCAAGCTTGGGAAACTGATATAAGACGTACTACTTTGGCTACTGCAGTTGCTGAGAGCAATAATGTTCTCTGTCTTTGGTCCTTTATGTGTTTTTTTTAAGTTTATTATTATTTTTTTTACATATTCAAAAGGCACGTTTTACCAACATCCAGGAAACTGGCAGCGTAACTTGTTCATTTGCACATGGGATACACCTTAGATCTTCCTTGTTATTCTAAACAATCATTGTTTGTATATTAGGTTCTTACAGTTCTAATATATTCCATAAATATGCATATATTTCATAGGCCATTCTTTGTTTACTTTTCTATTGTTATTGAAAGGAGCCAAGAGCCGCCATAAAAAAATGGCCTTAATAAAACAGTCCTGGGAAATGGGGAGTAAACTAAGTTCACAGAGAAAGTAGATAGCTACTACCCAGAGATAAGGGCTACTACCCAGAGATAAGGGTGACAGAACATCCTGGTATGCACCTAAGCCCCCTCCCCTGTGCTTGTTCAAGCTTAACAAAGAAACCGTGAGGCACGTAGGGCAGGGCACGTAGCCACCCCTTTCTGCTCTTCAAGGACCCCCTCCCCTTGTCCAAGCTTAGACACGTAGGGCACGTAGCCCCCGTTTCTGTTCTCTCCTCCTCCTCGACGACCTCCTCCCCTTGTAGTTACCCAATAAACTTACGCCACCCTATGGTATGTTAATTTTGTGGTTTTGCCCCTTAAAAGCTGTGTGAGATAGCTGCTCGGTGCTCCTCTCTCTTTCTCGCTGCTTGCAGCAGCAGAGGGCCCATTTGCGCAAATGAAATAAAATTACCTCCTGTTCTTTTGCATCGTCTGGTCTGGAGTCTGTGTTTCTGGGGTCGTCACAAAAGGACACCGCTTTTGGGGTCCTACATTTGGGGGCTCGTCCGGGATTTGGGGGACCCCAGACTCCGACACTCTATCGGCCTGACGGAGGTAAGTTTGCTTACTTGTGTATTATTGTAATTGTGGTTTGTACTGTTTGTCTTTGTCTGCCAGGGCGACGTGGAATCCGTCCTGGGGTGCCTGTACAGGCTCAGTATTGACTGGACCAGTGGGGGAGACAGACGTGTCCTGAGACCCCTGGTTCAACCCTGGAGGATGCTCCAGTGGTGGTCTGGGAAGGAGGGAAAGAGGGAATTTCCCTTCTTCCAGGGGAGAGCCTGGCCAGACGGCCGCTCCCTTCTGATAGTTTTTGTTTTGTCTTGGTCTGTTGCTGCACGGCTTGTGATTTGTGTTCTGTGTGTCGCTGTTTTTGCTGTCCTTTATTTCTTACTGTCTCCCCCATCTGTTTTTATTGTTGTGTTTGATTGCTAGATGTATACTTGTATGAAAAATGTGTATTGTATTCTTTTTTTTTTTTTTTGACAGGCAGAGTGGACAGTGAGAGAGAGAGAGACAGAGAGAAAGGTCTTCCTTTGCCGTTGGTTCACCCTCCAATGGCCGCCGCGGCCGGCGCTCTGCGGCCGGCGCACCGCGCTGATCCGATGGCAGGAGCCAGGAGCCAGGTGCTTTTCCTGGTCTCCCATGGGGTGCAGGGCCCAAGCACCTGGGCCATCCTCCACTGCACTCCCTGGCCACAGCAGAGGGCTGGCCTGGAAGAGGGGCAACCGGGACAGAATCCGGCGCCCCGACTGGGACTAGAACCCGGTGTGCCGGCGCCGCTAGGCGGAGGATTAGCCTAGTGAGCCGCGGCGCCGGCCTGTGTATTGTATTCTTATGATGTGTTAATTATGTCTACTTCTCAATGCAACTCTAGGGCCAAATGTAAGGACAAATTTTTGGAATGGAGAGGCTTGTACCTAGATTTGGCTCTGGTAACCAAGAAACTTTGCTGCCGAATGACCTTCTCCTGCTCCTTGGGAGCCTGGCCAGCTCCCGGGGAGGGGGATAAAGGAATGTTTTCTGATAAACAGGTGGGCATGCTTCATGTCTCGGCTCTCTGGCCAAGACCCAAGATGGGACGCACTGCTTGCCTAAAATCTTGGCAATGAGCTACCCTTGTCCTTGGGGGCTTTAAGGGGGAGCCGGAGCAAGCCTCTGCTGCTGCTGTTTCGTTTCGGGGGGAACACGCAGTCAAGCTGAATGTTAAATGTGCCCGTGATGATTACTAATAATGTTTAATTCTCAGTATGGATCCTTCTCCGGAGCTGTGTGAAGATTGCCTAGTGATGCTCACAGTACTGTAAATTCTACAAAACATAAGTACAACGTGGACATGATCAATTGGCTACTGTGATTGAGGTGTTCTGTGACAGTCCCTTTAATGAAAAATTAACAAAATGGATTAATAACAGGACATTCAGGACCTGCCACTCTGCTTGGTATGTCATTACAAAAATCAACAAGGAGGGCTATGCCTGATAAATGAGGGTGCTATAAATGTGGGCAGCAGGGACATGTACAAAAATTGTCCAAAAGTCAAAAATCAAAATAAGGCTCCTCCTGGGATTTTCCCCCGGTGCTAAAGGGGAAGGCATTGGGCCAATAAATGTCACTCCAAAACTGATAAAGAAGGTAATTCATTAAAAAACAGAGTTCAGGAAACTGGAAGCGGGGCCAGCCTCAGGCCCTCCCTACAGGGATCAGTGGACCATCTTGCTATAGTATCATTAAAGCAATGGAGCCATGTTTATTGCAACATTCTGTTAATCTATGCTCCTTTACCATCTTTCCTGTAAATAATTTTAGTGTGCACTACAAGGCTTGCAGCATATTTCTTGTGGATTAAACTAAAAGTAACTAAGTCTGTGCACAGCAGACAGCTGAAAAGTAATTTACTGTCACAAATTGGCATAGTTGGCAGGATCCGCAAGTATGCAAAGCATTGCCTTTCTTTAAAAGAAAAACTGAAGTTGCATGTGTAACCTGTGATGTTCCTGGCTGGAAAGACCTTCAGTTCACCTCTTTGGTGAAGGAATGGGCTCTCTGCTCAGAATCGAGTGAGAATTGGGATGGCAAGTTACAGAGTGCACAGCCTCCACAAGTTATTGAGGTTTTGCTATCAGTGCCGGTGTGTGGGGAGCAGCCCGGACTGGACTGAGTTACTGGAATTAAGACTTATTCTATGCATCTGCTCTCCCACAATATGGCGCTGGGAGAGAAGTAAACAGCTTCCGCACAGCTGCCTCCAGTTCAACCAATAAACTGTAGGACTTGCTCCTGATTGGAGGAGAGCAGTGTACTTGGCGTGTGGGCAGCCGAGTTAGGATTGGCGGAGGAGGACTATAAAGGAGGAGAGAGACGGCATGCACCAGGAACATCTAAGGGGAACATCTAGCTGAAGGAACACCTGTGCAGCCCCCGAGAAGAGCCGGCCGGCGGTGTGCCACTCCCCTGCGGAAGTGGGGAATGTGGCCAGGGGGAACTGCCCTTCCACGGAGGTGGAAGGGATAGTAGCCAACCCGGGAAGAACCAGCAGCAAACCCGGGGAGGGCCGAGCAGACGAAAGAACAGCGCAGGGTCCTGTGTCGTTCCTCCACGAAGAGGGGGAGCGACACCGGTGGAAAAGGGGGATGAACTATAGGCTTTGGGGAGGTGAAAATGGATTTTGTTATCTGCATACTGATGCATGTGTAAGCAATTAAAAAAATAAGTACAGGATAAATGTAAATTGGGAAAAAGAAAATGCTGCCCTTTGGAGTCAAACTGCTAGGTAGTGGTAAAAAAAATTATATCAAGCTCCTGTACTGCTGCCAGGGCCAACTAAGGTTATTCAGTGTTAATACAGAATTCCAGGTGGACATGAAAAAAATATCTAAAACAGTAAAAAAAATTATGTTAGTGCTGGAGTGATAATTCCCATAATCACTAAAAAAAAATTATCTAATTTGACATGTTAAAAAAAAAAAACCAGGTAAAACCTGAAAAATGACTGTGGATTACAGGGAATTAAACAAAGTTACTCTCCCATTGACTGCTACAGTCCCAGATACCATCATTTTGATGTAAAAGGTCACAAACATAAAAGCGTGTTCTTGATAAGGAAAGTTAAAAGAAAGAGATACTTTTAAATAAAAAAGGGATATGATTTGTAAAAATTGTTTATCTTAATGGCTGGTTTATACTGGAATAAAAAAGGGGGGGGGAGAAGAGAAAGGTTTGAGCAAGTTACAGAAGGTGTGAGAAAGTCGCAAAATGTTATGGGAAGAAGAAATCTTTGGTTATTTTCTTTGACATAAAATCAAAATCTGATCCTCTGTTAAAGCAATGAGTTAAAGTAATCTATTATGTTCTCTTGATGTCTCTGTTAAATTCTAACTGCTTAAAAACAGCTGTAAAAAGAGCAATGGTAAAATGGAGGGATCCTATCACCAATCAATGGAATGGACCTGATCCAGTACTGGTATGGGACAAGGGCTCCTAAGGGATGGGTTTTTCCATGTAACCAACATGCCTTTCTGCAATTGCTCCCTGGGCCGTGTGGCCCTGATGCTAACATCTGTATTTACAGCAGCGGATAGAGCACGTCAGTGGTGTGCTTTACCTGAAGACTACAATAACAATCATCCTAATAGGAGAGGACACTGCCCTTGCCATGGCTGCATCAGTAGTAAGTGTTCCTGGACTGGCTTTTGGAAATAATCGTGGACTATGAAGGCTTACATGTTTGGTGACCAAAGCAATCAATCTTACTGCTACTGTGCTATCCAATATAGCCAAAGAATTGGATCAAGTTCACTCAGGAGTGCTTTTAAGCCATGCAGCTAACAATTACTTGCTGTTAAAAAGATCATTTAAGTTGTAAACCTGTACCTGGGGGATATTGCTTTAACATTACTAACAATGTGCCATATATAGAGTCTGTTATTGATAAACTTAAGAGTAAAATGCAACATATGTTTATTACTAACCCACTATTCATTTGAAGGGTTTCAATGGATTCATTGGTTATTAATGTTGGCTGGACTGCTACTGCTTTTCCCACTCTGTATGGGATGTCTTCCGTGTGTTCTGCATTTTATCCTGACTTCCCTATAGTATGAATGGACTGAGATTCATCATTTAAAACTTCGTACCAAGCCTCCTTTGTAATCAAAATAATTGATATTTGGCTGTATGTTTCATCTCTCACCTAATGTTGGGCTGGAATGGTACTCAAAGACGGGTAAGACGCTCAGCATCCTTTACCAACCTAAGACAGGGCTCTAGGCCAAGCTGCCAGAGTTACCGATGACGGGTAAGGACAGAGATGACTGAGGGCAACCTAAGACAGAGGCCATTCTCAATTTAATAAAAAAAAAGGGGGGAAATGTGGGGACCCATGGCTGGCCATGGGCCCACATGCTAAGGCCTGGCTTGCTGATCATTGGCATTAGTCCTCACGCAACAGTATCAAGCCCTGGCCACCAGTGACCATATTGAAACCCCTCATTAACGGCACACAATTTTAGGATTAAAATTAGTTCAAAGAGAAAATGGGGGAATGAAAGGAGCCAAGAGCCGCCATAAAAAAATGGCCTTAATAAAACAGTCCTGGGAAATGGGGAGTAAACTAAGTTCACAGAGAAAGCAGATAGCTACTACCCAGAGATAAGGGCTACTACCCAGAGATAAGGGTGACAGAACATCCTGGTATGCACCTAAGCCCCCTCCCCTGTGCTTGTTCAAGCTTAACAAAGAAACCGTGAGGCACGTAGGGCAGGGCACGTAGCCACCCCTTTCTGCTCTTCAAGGACCCCCTCCCCTTGTCCAAGCTTAGACACGTAGGGCACGTAGCCCCCGTTTCTGTTCTCTCCTCCTCCTCGACGACCTCCTCCCCTTGTAGTTACCCAATAAACTTACGCCACCCTATGGTATGTTAATTTTGTGGTTTTGCCCCTTAAAAACTGTGTGAGATAGCTGCTCGGTGCTCCTCTCTCTTTCTCGCTGCTTGCAGCAGCAGAGGGCCTATTTGCGCAAATGAAATAAAATTACCTCCTGTTCTTTTGCATCGTCTGGTCTGGAGTCTGTGTTTCTGGGGTTGTCACAAAAGGACACCGCTTTTGGGGTCCTACAGTTATCGATTTGTAAAGAAAAGGTGTCGTTTTCTTTTCTGAAGAATCTTTCATATTCCATACCAAGCTGGTTGCTTCCTATGATGTTATTTTCTGTTCCTCTATCCCATGTATTTCCTTCCCTTGAAATTATTTTTCTCTTTGGTCCTTCGGCTTTCAATTACACACCGTTTTCAGACTTCTTTTGAATCTTATTTATTTGAAAGTCAGAGAGGGAGAAATAAAGAGAGGGAGAGAGAGAGAGAGAAATATCTTCGATTCACTGGTTCACTCCCCAAATAACTGCAACAGCTAGGGCTGGCTCAGGCTGAAGCCAGGAGCCAGGAACTCCATCTGGGACTCCCATGAGGGTGGTAGGGACCCAAGTATTCCAGCCATCATCTGCTTCCCAGGCACATTAGCAGGAAGTTTTTTTTTTTTTGGACAGGCAGAGTGGGCAGTGAGAGAGAGAGACAGAGAGAAAGGTCTTCCTTTTCCATTGGTTCACCCCCTGATGGCCACTGCGGCGGTGCGCTGCGGCGGGTGCACCAGGCTGATCCGAAGCCAGGAGCCAGGTGCTTCTGGTCTCCCATGCGGGTGCAGGGCCCAAGCACTTGGGCCATCCTCCACTGCACTCCCTGGCCACAGCAGAGAGCTGGCCTGGAAGAGGGGCAACCGGGACAGAACCGTCGCCCCAACCAGGACTAGAACCTGGGGTGCTGGCGCCGCAGGCGGAGGATTAGCCTAGTGAGCCGTGGCGCCAGCCAGAAGTTGTATATGAAGTGGAGCAGCTAGGAGTGAAACTGTCACTCTGACAGGATGTTTAAGTGTGTGCCCCTTGAATCATATTTGACTTTCCCATATGTTTATTTCTGGTCTTTGTTGCTATATTTACATTGCTAATGGACAAAGCCTTCTTTTGACTTGCCTGAAAAAAATCTCCCTGAATTCCTGGTGAACATTATACCTAGAGTCACAAGATTTGCAAAGGAGCACTCAGGTCACAAATGATTGAAGAGTGAGGCTGATCAAGTAATAACCATCCTTTTTATTATCTCCACCAGAGGGCGCATTTCATGTTGGATTTTAAGAGTATGCCTGTTGGGATCACCTCTGCTTCCAATAAGCAGCTGTCAGCGCTCCTGTTTACTGAATGAATTAGTAAATGTATGAAAATGTGTTAGAAAATGGAGTGTTGTTCTGGTTCCACTTCACCCTACTCCAGGTTGGAGCTCTTTTGACTATGACTTCATTGTTACTGCATTTCAGTTCAAGAGGAAGTGAGCTTGAAAACCCAGACCAAGTCTTGAAAAATGAGTTCCTGTGATTTTTTCACATTTTTCACCAACTTGAAAGTGTATGTCAGTGTATACACAGTAATGGTTGACACAGAGCTGTGACCTGACTAGAAATTCTGCACCTTATGCCAACTGGATAGTTACAAAATCAATTCCAGGTCTCTTGTAGTGGGAAGGGTGACTTACATAGTATTGAGTATTATGGAGGCAAAGGAAGGAGTGGTAGAGAGTTGCTTTCTGAACTCTTAAGTGAATTTATTTCCTTTTATGTTTTACACTTTTCTCATGGAGCTTAGAACTAACTGAAAAATCAACTCCCAGCAGTATTTGACTTTTACTGAATCTAACAGATACCTCCAAATAAGTTCCTGTATGCAGATGTAGTGTTCTCTGGAGCTTCAGAGTTTCCTATGTGACCACAACTTTTTGAGGTCCCATGAGCCACTTTGTATGGTAGCATATATACAATGCAGTGTCAGCTTTCTGCTCCAAAGATACTCACCCTCTGATAGGGGAGGTTGATTCCACACCAGTGAGACCATGTGGGTGGAGTAGGCACCAAGAAGAACCTGTTAAGAAAGCAGAAGGGTGCAGTGTGCCCCGTCCCTTCCTTTAATCATGGTTGTGGATCCCTGTGCTTTGCTGGTGCAGAAAGAGGATTGTCTACCGATTCTCACTTTTCATGTTAAAACATTTGGTGGGCACAACCTCCTGGGACATGTTAGTGGGCCGTGTGAAGGTGATTCAGGTGTGAGCAGCTATTGCTTGGCAGTTTTGAGGGCAAGGCCTTGTCCTAGTTATCTTTGCATCAGGGTTGCTCTGAGCTTGGCCCTGCACAAGTATATAGACGGTGCTCATTAAGTGCCAGTGCTCTTTATATGTGTGTCCCAGAGTCGCACACAGAGATCTAGAGCACAGGAGTCAAGACATAATGTTTCTGACTCTTGCTGGTTAGGTTGCCTCTCTACTTTTGTGAGTCAGAGCAGGTAGACCACTTCTGCCTCCTTCACATCTTTAACTCAAAGGGTGGTGTGAGCTCTTCCACCCAAGACCCTTACAGCCTACCCTGAGGAAAGTGCACACACAGCCCCCCAAGAGCTGCAGATTCAGTGCGTGTTTGATCTTAGCTGCTCCTTTGCGCTCCACGAGGTACACTGGCCAAGATTGTCAATGGAAACTCTCCATTGAAACTCTTACCTGTTGCTGGAACGCTGGCCAATTTGAATTTAAGTAGTTTAGAACAGAAGCCCCTTAGCATGCCCAGAAGTTAAAGGCAGGCTGTACTCTGCTGTGGCCAGGGAGTGCAGTGGAGGATGGCCCAGGTGCTTGGGCCCTGCACCCCATGGGAGACCAGGAAAAGCACCTGGCTCCTGGCTCCTGCCATCGGATCAGCGCGGTGCGCTGGCCGCAGCGCGCCGGCCGCGGCGGCCATTGGAGGGTGAACCAACGGCAAAAGGAAGACCTTTCTCTCTGTCTCTCTCTCTCACTGTCCACTCTGCCTGTCAAAAAAAAAAAAAAAAAAAAAAAAAAAGGCAGGCTGTAGTAACTTCTTCGTGAAACCTGCTCCTTGTCGCCTGTCCACTTCTAGGGAGAAAACTGACCAGAACCCTGAAGCTTTGGCGCAAGAATATCTATAGGCGTCTAAAAAACCGGTACAAAGAAAGTTTATGGCTCCCTCCCCTTCGTTCTCTTCGCCTGCCGCCTCTCAGCTTGTCCTGAGAATCAGATAGACGCATTTTCAAGAGCTCACCCCAAGACTTGTAAAACTGTCAACAGCTCCCCAAGCTCTGCTTTCCGTCACCTTGACTGCCGACCCGAGTTTGTGCTGACCGCTAGGTCGCGCTGTCGGACAAGAAATCAGAGTCAGGACCCACCGGGCACCCAGGACTCGGAGGGAGAAGAGGTGGGAGTTGGAGGAGAATGAAGAGGGAGGGCGATCCCAGATTTGGCCCAAGGAGTGGAAGCCATAGGAAGTCAACCAAACAATAAATCCACCCAGCTGCGCTTCAGTCAACAAACATCATCAATTTACTGCAAGCCTTGAGGATCCCAAGGGTGACAGAACTGGATGCACCACTGACAGGGGCACGATGGATGGGGTGCTCACGTTTTTACCCGTCTTTGTCCTCTTCCCAAACTGGGAGTCTAGCTTAAAGGCTCCAGGGACCAAACAGTGTATCCCTGGGTACCCCCTTGAATGCATTCTGATTGCACCCGTATCCCCTGGGATCAAGAGTGTTTGAGATTAGCTTGCGGAGATGTCCTCTTCTTCCCTCCTACTTTGAAAGTTTTGTGCATGGATTTTCTTTTCTTCCTTTCTCTCTCTCTTCAGCAGGCGCTTTGTGTAAGATCCTCTGCAGCTACTTTTCCCAAAAGCATTAACTGAGTATGTGAGCGAGAATATCTAGAGCAGCAGCATATGCCCACGAGGGGCCCCGGCACGCTATTCCAGGAGCAGCGGGCGATGCGGGCACCCTTGGGGTCAGACACCTCTTGCATCCACTGCGGCCTCCAGCTTTGCGAGGAGAGAGCTCAGGACTGTGATAGGCTTCCCTGGGGACGACTGCTCGGTTCCCCTTTTGATCTACGCATCTGCAGCTCTGAGCCAGACCGACATGAAAGAACCCTTCTTAAACCAAGCAAATCCATCCAGGGTTAACATCTGGGCGAAACACTACGCCCAGCCAGACTGGGCAGGCATGCAAGGAAGTAGTTTTCCTTGGCTAGTCAGGGGGTGCCCTTGTCCTTGTGAGCGGGGAGCTTCCTCGGCAGTTCCCGGCTTCTGGGCCAGGGCGATCGTCCGCTGCTCCGCACCAAATTTCGCGCCGCGACCGCGGCCCGCGGGAATTCCTTGCTCTCAGGCTGTGTTCTTGGGCTGCCCCCTCCCACGCAGTCTGTGAGCCGGGTTGGATCAGATCCCCAGCGCTCTGCGTGTGTCGGGTCGGGACGCGGGCGAAGCATGGCTCTGGTGTTTAGGTCCGCTCCGCAGAGGCTAAGGCGAGGGGCTCCTTTGTACTGCAGATCGACTAGGCTGTGCGATGGCCTTTTGGCGCACGTCGGGTTATTCGCCCCCTCGATGCGCTCCCGCATGGGGGGTTTGGCCAACACTAAGGCTGTGAGGATCTGAAGAGGGGAAAGCCTGGGCCCTGTGTGGGCTCTTTGTGCGAGCTGCCCAGCTGGACATCGAGTGGGCCGTGAGTGCTAGGGGAATGTGCCGAGGTGGCGATTTCTACTCCCCCCCCCCCCCATCTTCCCCCTCCTGTGTTCTCTCTGGTTTCCTCCCGTTCTCTCTGGAGGCAGCGCGAGAGGTACAGGGTGGGGATAGGGGGCGCCCTGAAGTTCCGGTCATCCTAAAGGCAAGGTCGGAAGTTACCATGCCCAGCAGTGGGAAGGCCGAATCTGCAGACGTCAGATCAACAGGAAAGAGGGGTTTATGGTTTATGTTGGAGACAGGAGCCCCTGCTTCTATCACCGGGAGCATTTACAGGGTCGCTGCTCCACTGTTCGCTCCCCTGCAGGCCGGGCAGTGTAACCCATCACGAGATGGCACTGTCCACACCGACGTTTCTTATCACAGCCCGTCCCGCAGCGCTTTTCTGAGGCCGACGTGCGAGTGCCCTCGGCGTCTTCGCGGGCGCCCTGAGCAGCCTGGCAACCCCGAGTGCCAGCCGCCCAACTCAGGGCCCAGAGACGAGCTGTGTGGACGGGGCGAGCCGTGAAAAGAGGGGACCGTCCCTGTAGGCCCTCCAGTAGTAACTGAGGGTGCGTGTGGGGGGTGCCTTCGAGGTTTCAACCTACTGCACTTTGCCCCTTTGACCCCGCGGGGTTCCCAGGGCAGAGCTTCCGTCCAAAGCCAAGTTTTACTCCTGCCGGGCTGGGCAGAGAAATTTCTGTAGTGGAAGTAATTTGTTCCCTAGTGGCTTCCTTTTCTGGGGACCCCTGGGCTTCAACTAGTCTTCCCTCCTGGCTCAAACTAAAGATTCCCGGTTCTATCCCCAAGCTCCGGGGGAGCGAGACAGGACTGGGAAAGCCATCCCATCTCAGAGGCCCGTGCGGGCGGCTGTCCGCGTTTCCAATCGCCACTCGGAGATTGAAAAAGACAGAAGGCCCGCCGCGTGCGCAGACAGTTAGTTAATGGAAACCCTGCAAATCGGTTTTAAGTGCACCCAGGACGGAGGGGGAGGAAGGTGGAGGTGGCGTTGATGGGGCCTGGGGACAGGATGGAGTGGGGGTGCAGTGCACGGTACATCCTCGCGGTTCTGGAAACCAGTCGCTTTCCCGCTCCCCATTGTTCTTAACTTAGAAAAAAAAATCAATCTATTAAAGAAAATCGCAGGGCCAGGGAAACCCGAGCTCCCCGGCCCGCCCCAGGCGGAGGAGTCCGCGGCTCCCCTTGGCAGGGCACCCGGCTGCGGCTGTCCCCCTCTCCCCACCCGCCCTCTCCCCGCCCCCCGGCGGGGCGCTGCTACTACGGCGCTCGCCACCTCACGCCGAAGGAATGCTCGAAGTATGCACACGTTCCCAAAAGTAGACCTCCTTCACCGCCGGAGGAGCATACATCACCCGTGGCAGCCGTCCACCTTCCCAGGCGTTTCGTAACCGAGTAAACTGAGAGCTGGGAACAGCCCTCTCTCTATTAAGTAGCCCGCGGCGCGGAGTCTCTCCCCACTCGGCGAAGGCGAGCCGCTCCAGACGCGTCCGCGCGCAGCCTGCCGCGCTCCCCGGAGCTCTCCGCTCGCCCCACCACGCCCGCCGCTCCTCCGGGATCGCGCCGCCGCCGCTGCCTGTACGCCCGAGGCCGCCAGGTGCTCCCGGGGCGCAGCGCCGATTGCCCGGGCAGGCGCGGGCCACGCCGAGCGCCGGCTTCCCCGAAGCTGGGACCCACTGTCGCCGCCGCTACCTCGGTCACCGCGCCCTCAGGTCGGCCTGGCTTTTAGCGTCCTATCCTCCCACCCCGTCCTCCGCGAAGGTAGTCGGGGAGGCTCGCTTGTATCCTGCACCTTGCCGGGAGCGTCTCCCACCCCCAAATTCCGGGCAAAGAGCGTTTGGATTTGTAAGAAGCGTGCGTCAGTAGAGAGGGATTTCGTGGTGGGCTTGCGTTTCGCGGGGGAGCGAGAAATGTGGCTTTTCTTGAGAGCCCACGCAGGGCGGCGGTGCACGCCAAGCATCCCGTTGAGCAGTTCGGGTCGCGGGCAGTTTCATCCGCAGATGCTATGGAGTTCTTGGCGGAGTGCGCGGGTTCCCTGGACATTCGGTCCCCACCCTCTCCAGCGGTGGCTCTGAGGGGCCCGGGAAGGCATTTCCGAGACCCCCGCGCGCACTTTGTATGGAAGGCGGGCCAGGCTGCGCGCCCGGGTGTGCGTCCCGGCGCCTTCCTCCGCTGCTTTTCAAGTACCTACAGGGTGGGTCAGAGCCGCCCTCGGGAACTCATTCTCGGCCGGCTTCTCCCAACTTGGTGAGAAAGTCCTTCTCGGACCCCCTCCAGGGCTGCGGGACCTCTGGGGAGCGCCAATGCCGGAGAGCGCAGGGGTTGCAGCCGAGGGGCGTCCTGGCCCCCTCACGGAGCGGGGCCCGGGGAGCGGAAAAGGGACCCTGAGTCGGCATCGTCAGGGGACCCTCTGGTGACTGGTTTGGGGCTCCCTGGGACTCCGCTCCCTCGCCTCCCACCTCAGACCGCATTTTGCAGCCTTTTAAAGAATGCTGAGGAGGATGCGAGACAAGAAAGGAAAGGAGCGCCGAGCTCCTCCCTGGATGACCCGGGGACGTCCAGGTCCCGGTGGGTAGGCGAGAGGGCAGGGGTCGCGCGGGGGCCCTGTGGGGAGGGGTCCTGTGGGAGTCTCTCTGTGTGCAATTTTCAAGTAAACTTGACTCGAAAGTTAAGAACCCGGCCTCTTCCCGCGGCGAGCGGGGAGGGGCGAGCCGGCTGAAGCGGACAGGTCTCGCCTAAGCCCCCTTCTCCTTCCCCGACTCATTTTCATTCATGGGGGTGAAGTGAGGAGAGCCCACGCTGCCACGTCGAGGCAGCCACTTCCAGACGTGTATGTCTGAGAATGCTCAATGGGCTGTTGCTAGGCATTCCGATAAATGTTTTGGCTAAGAAAGAGAGAATTTCTGTTTTAAACGTATATGGTCGGAATGCCGGGCGGGCTGGCGGGCTGGCGGGCTGGCGGGTATTCTGCGGCGAGGTGATTCATTTTTGCCTGTGAGCCAGGCCGTCGATAGGTGGCGCTCCAGGCCCAGGCAGCGGCGCGCCCATTCTGGTTTTTATTGAGGATTCAGCTGTGGCTTTTTTTTTTTTTTTTTTTTTTTTAATCTGCACACAGCTTTTCGGTGGATCGATTGTCAGCGTTTAACTTTTCGCGAGAACGGCTGCCAACTGCGTTGGAAATTATTATAGCAAAGCTAAGGCCAGATGCCGGGAACAATGGGCCAGTTTCACCTCTCGCTTTTCATGGGTGGAGAGGAGGGTTAGAAATGTCAAACAGTTGTTAATTAGGAAGAAAGATCTTGCTAGAGCCGGAGTGTAGCGCCAACGTCTTCATCTTGGCTTCATAAAAAGGAGCTCCGGGCGATTTGGCACGCCTGCTCATTAGACATTTAAAATACAATTTACACCCAGGCTGAGGGAAGCTGCCCGAATGCCTTGTGCCAATACTTTGGAAAGACGTGGTTGGAGATTGTCAGCTTCCTTTCTCAGGGAGGGCTTGCTCTTTGGCTCATTTTCCAATTCCAAAGCTGGACTGTGCCCTTCCCTTTCCATTTTTCGGTGGGCCTTGCCTGCTGCCTTACAAAAATTTATGGACCCCACAGTCAAGTCTTTTTATGTTCACCACTGGCACCTTGCCAGTTCAGCTCATTGCCAGTAGCTTTTGTTTCTGGGTCAGACCCTAGCATATATTAGGTGATTCCATTCTGTCGACATGGATGAAGCACCTACTGTGTATTGGGAAACCACGAAAGATGGGTGAAACTCTTTGTCTTTAAGGAATTAATAATTTAGTTAAAGAATCAGAGTATATCCTGCTGTGGACATAATTGAAATTTTCCAGGACAAATGAACACAGAATGCAAAGATTACTTACATGAATGAGACTTTTTCATTAAAAATGACTTGGGAGAACAGACAAAGGGGTGTTCTGCCTCTCCTATTGCCTTGTCTCTTCATTAAGTGTTTTGGAGTTGTTTTGTCCCCTCATCTCTGCTGAAGGATTTATCAGATGTGGAAACAACACAGTTAGCAGGAGGTTCAGGTTTCCACGGGGCCTGCCATCCTTCTGTATATTCCATTTCAGACCTTAAAGAGCTGCCTATTTGTAGGCAGAACAGAATGAAGAAAAAAGAGTGTAAAGGAGCTTTATTATACTTTTCCAAATCACCCTGAGACCACTAAAGTACAGTTACCTAAAGAGTTCAGCAGTAAGGAAAAAGCAGCCAAATACAATCTCCAGCTGGAAGAGACATTTAGTTGGGTATGGGATAGAGTGACTTCTGAATTAGCCATCACCCTGACAGGATGAAGTCATGTGGGGGCTGGCAATGCCCTCACCCAGGATGCGAAGCAGACCAGTGGCCAGGAACACAGGACCCTCTTTAAACATGAACTCCCTCTTGGTGCCCTGATTAAACTTCTGTAGCTGAGCTTGACTTCCACTCATCCACAATAGGCCCATTATGTGCTGGCGTGGGCCCTGTGGTTATTAAGGCAAATGTGATCGAGTTCTGGAGTGGGTCCAGGCTACAGTTGTAACCTGGTTCCAGGCCTGCCCAGACCCGGTTCTCATGCGGTCACTGCTTCCTCCCGCAGATCCCTTCATGCGGCCCTGAGCTGGGAGACCAAGCATGCGGATCAGGCTTCCCCCAGCGCTGGCCGCCCTGGGCGCGGCCCTGCTCCTGTCTTCCATTGAGGCAGAAGGTAAAAGACTCTTCCTTCCTCCTTCCTGAGTTGACACTGCAGAATTCGAGAAAGGAAAAAAGCCCACATTTTTTCTTGCCTCTAATGCTTGCTCTGTTTCCCCTGCACCTGGTGCTTTCTCCGGTGGTGGTTTCTCTCCTTCAGAGAATCACGCCCTTGTCCCGAGGTTTGTCCACTTCCCAGCTGTCAGCCAGCTCTTTCGTATTCTGCTTCATGCGTTTCGTGCAGTGCTGTGTGGTCCTCTTTGTGCTTGTCTTTGCGGTGTGCTGTCCACACCGCCACCGCCACTGCCGACTCCCGAGAGGACCAGCTGCCCAGGAGCGGGCACGGCTGCAACCGGCTCTACCAACAGGACGCCACATGGTGGCCGTACCCAGGAGCCCCGGCGCGCGGGCAGACGCTCTCGCTTGGCTGGTAACCACCAGGGTCGGGTCTGCGACTTGAGGGACCGCATGAAATAAAGGACTGCAACAGCGCCAGCTCCGCGCGTCTGTGTGTTTTATGCGGGGGATGGGTGGCGAGCAGAGACCGAGGAGCCCAGGGTGCTCACGTGTCCGAGCGTCGCTGCCGCCCGGGTCTGACTCCCGCTGCTCCGAGACACGTGGCGCAGACCGGTGCGGTTCAGACAGGTTGGGGCTGGGCCAAGGTTTCTAGCCCGGGAAGCTGCCTTGCGGCAGAGCAGCCAGGCGCCACTCCCAGCGCCCTTCCCAGACTCCCTCCTTCTGAAGGGAGCCGGGAGGCAGCCTGGGACTGTGAGGTGGGCTCGCGGAAACGCTCTGTGGGGCCTTTGGAAAAGGAAGGGCCTCTGTTGTTGTGTACACTTGGTTCCTCGATTTCTCAATATGCAACCCATTTCTAGATCCAAGCATTAACCCGTTAGGGACCTCTGTGTTTCTTCCTCAATTGTCACTGGAGACCCGAAAAACTAATTTTATCATTCTTCAAGGTAAACCGGGGTGATGACATAAAAGACATCCTTTTTTTCCCCCAATAAGGAAATGCCCCTGTTGAAGTTAAGGAGAAATACTTCCGCATGGGGCAGTTATGCAAGTTCCAGGGGAAGATGTGCTTTTCTTGAAGTTGTTGCAAAAGTGGGGCTGTGTTGTGACAATAATGAGATTTAAAAAAAAAAAAACAAAAACTTTTACTTCAAGACTGCAGGTACAAAAATGAAATTTAGGAGAAGCAGAGAGTATCCAATATGTATGGAGTGTTTGGGAAAGTGACGGGCTCGCTGGCTTTTCTAGACTGATTGTATTTTGTGACTGTAAAGGCTTTTCAGAATGGCTTCGTAAAGTAGCATTCAAGGAAGCCTAGCTCTAATGATTTTTTAAAAGATTTATTTATCTATTTGAAAGACAGATTTACACAGAAAGGGAAAGACAGACAAAGAGATCTTCTATCTGCTGTTCATTCCCCAAATGGCCACAAGGGCTGGGGCTTGGAAGCCAGGAACCTGGGACTCCATCCAGGTCTCCCAGGTAGGTGGCAGGGACCCAAACACTTGGTCTATCTTCTGCTGGTTTCCCAGGTTCCTTAGCAGGGAGCTGGATTGGAAGTGGAGCACCTGGGACTCGAACCGGCACTCAGATGGAATGTTGGTGTTGCAGGTAGTAACTCAGGCTGCTCGACCTGTCACACCAGCCCTAAAATGATCTGTCTATGTCATTGTTGGGAAGAAATTTAATTTGAGGAACTTCTGGAAGCCCTAATAAGGATAAGTTTTAGATATTTCACTGAAGTAGCCCATTTATTGCTCAAGCAAATAAATATTCGAAAATGTTTTGAGAATTCTTAGGAAGAGAGTTAGGTAAGAATTGAAATAAGTGGACAAAAATCAGTTCAGAATTGGATGATTGGTTAACAAAGTGCAGTTAAAAAGAATGTTTTACTATGTGTATTTCCCATTATTTCCGTGTTACTTGTATTTATCTTTTAAATTTGTATTTATTCCCACTTGGTACAGTTTCATCTTTTGCTTTCTTAAGCTGTCTTTTCCTGTCTTCCACCCCCTTCAGTCAGTACTTGGGAGTTCTATTTTAATGGGATTTCCCTCCTTGATTTTGGCCTTATTCTCCAGTTTGGCACTGTAGAAATTTTATTTAATCTAACATTATCATTTCAACATGTGTCCGCATAAAAATTATTAGCTATTTTAACATTTTTGGTACTAAGTCTTTGGAATTGGGTGTGTATTTTATCCTTGTAGCACATTTTATTTTGAACTGGCCGCATTTCAAGTGCTTGGTAGTCACATGTGTCTGCTTGTTTCCGTGCTGGACAGCACAGCACAGCTGTGGTGTTAACTACCAATTAAGTGGCCCCAAGAGTCTTTTCTGGGGACAACAGTCTAGAAACTGAATTCCTTTGAAATATTAAGATTGGGGGTGTTTCACAATTTCAGCTTCTTCACCTTTATTTGATATTATGCCATTTTGATCTCAGTCCTAAAGTAGTCATAGTTACTGTTCTTTTGCTTTCATGATTCATAATTTTACCCTTGTACTCATACTGTTTTCAGACCAATTTTTACTTAAAAATTTATATGTTGAAAAACCAGTACTTTTTTGATAGTAATTTAAAGATTTTGGCATTTGTATTTCTTTTTGTAGTGGTGCTATCTTTATCCTGTGTTTTTTCTTTGCCTACTTGTATGAGGAACTATATTTTCTATATTATGCTATCTTGTCTTATAGAAATAATGGTGAAAATTATTATTTTTTTTGCCTGCAGTGTTTGTAATTGCTATCCACAGAATAGACTTATCAACTTCATAACTTGGCTAGTGCTTTGTATGACCCGGTGTGTGTGAGTTACTTCTAGTTCATTAAGTATCATGTAGTTTGTTAATTATCCTTTACCAAATTTAGCACTATGCCTTTATGGATACCTTTCTAATTACTCTAAATTTGAGGTGAATATACATTTTGTGAAAAATAGTTCTGATTTTCATGTCTGATTTATAGCTTATAATATGTAATGAACAATGGAATAACAATTCATCAGTGAGTTGAGGCCATAAGTTTTTATTTTTTAAAGATTTATTTATTTATTTGATAGAGTTACAGAGAGTGAAGGAGAGACACACAGAGAGAGATCTCTCACTGCCAATTCACTCCCTAGATGGCCCCAATGGCTGGTCCATGCTGAATCAGGAACTTCATTTGTGTCTCTTATGTGGGTGGCAGGGCCCCTATACTCAGGCCGTCTTCCATTACTTTTCCCAGGCCATCAGGGGAGCTGGATTAGAAATGGAGCAGCCAGGACACAAAGGAACCAGTGCTCATATGGGTTGCTGGTGTCACAGGTGGCTTCTTAACCTGCTATGCCACAACACTGGCCCGAGGTCACAAGCTTTAATTGTTCTATGTCTTCACTCAGAGGTGAATTAATATAGTTCTATAATCCTATGTCTGATTTTCATTATAAAAATTTCAAACTAGTGGTGAATTTAGTGATAATTTAATCTTCTAGTTTTTCTAATGAGAGAGTGAGGCCCAGAGAAGCTGAACAATTTGGTAATCTAATATACTTACTGAGGGACACAGCACAGATAAGTCCCAGGACTTCTAGTCATAGTTTAGTGCTGGTTTGGCCACATTTTGTTTCACAGTTGGTCGACTCAGTCAATTTAATGAAAGAATACATTTTGTAATGTGTACAAAATAATATATTGCTTGCCTGAAATATTAAATTTTCAATTGATTATTTTGGGTATCTTGTAAATCCAAATGAAATAACTTTCCATGACATGGCACAGATGATTACATTTATTTATACTAATGCTGCAAAAAAACCCCATAAATTAATACCTACTGAGTATAGAAAATTCATCATACTTTGCATACTTCTAAAACCTCCTCCCTCTGGCTATTATACTTTCAAGTGTTGTTATCTCAGATACCAGATTAAGGGTCTCATTAGTTCATCCAGATTATACTTTAGTAGTGGATTCTCACATTTGCTTTGTAAGTAACACATTATATACACTTAATGAAAACTTATTGTTTTCCTTTTCATCCATTCTTCCTTCCATACATCCTTCTGTTCATTCATCTCTGGCAAACTCATTCATATATATGTGTGTGTGTGTATAAAGATTTCACTTATTTATTTGAGAGGTAAAGTTACAGACAGAGAGTGGGAGAGACAGAGAGAGAGGTCTTCCATCCTGGTTCACTTCCCAGTGGCCACAACAGCCAGAGCTGGGCTGTTCCGAAACCAGGAGCCAGGAGCTTCCTCTGGGTCTCCCATGCAGGTACAGGGGCCCAAGCACTTGGACCATTTTCCACTGCTTTCACAGACCATCGCAGGGATCTGGAAAGGAAGAGGAGCAGCTGGGACTAGAACTGGTGTCCAAATGGGATGTTGGTGCCTCAAGTGGAGGCTTAGCTCACGATGGCACAGTGCCGGCCCCTCACTCATTCATATTACAGGCAACTGTATATAAATATTGGTTTCTAAAAGTTAATATTTGAAATATTTCTTTTTTTTTTTTTGCATTTAATCTAGTATAGCAGAAAGTTGTGTTCTTTGGAGTCAAACTGTGGGATCAAAATGTTGCTGCCAACTGTGTTTACCTCTTTGCAATTCACCAAGTCATTTATAAAGCAAGGATACTAAGGCCCACCACTGAGTTGTTATAAGAAAAAAGAGGGACAACATATAAAGAGACTAACTTTCATTTATTGTGTAAAAGACACTTAGCAAGTATTAGCTACTATTATTATTATTATTCCTACAATGTCCTAAATCTTGCCAATTTATGCCTCAGCAAAATGAGGCTTTTCAAACATTGAGTTTTGATAACAAAAAAGCATTATTAATAAAGATGAGATTAAATTACTATAGTTACACATACTTAAAATCTTAGTTTTTCACTGTCTGTATTCAGGTTTTTTGATGATCATTATTTATGTGTAATTTTAGTTCTATTTCTCTTGATTGAGATTCTCATATGAAACTATTTTATTTGCAATTATAATTCATATGTAGCTAGTAATATTTTAAACATTCCAGCATCAGTGTTGTTTTAGGGAACACTAGACTCTGATGGATGCAAGGGTGATTGTGGATTATTTTTATGTAGAAGAGAGTATTTTCAAAATTAATAAAAGTATATTTTTCTGTGGGTTTAAGTTGAATTGAGTCATACATTTACACCTACTTTGTTATTTTTTCATGAAACAAACATACAAATAGAATGACAAGCTTGAATTTTGTACCTGTGATAACACTGACAGAAGAAAAGCGGTGTAGGCTCTCTGTTGTACACATGCTGGTCAACCATTCTTCCCTGCTTTTGATTCCCAAGCACCACATGTGGGTTTCTACGGACACCTTAAACTCCTCTGAAATGTTAAAGACTTTTCCCCACAGTCAATTTTTCAGTTTATCTGGAATCCTGGTCATTTGGATATCAACAAGGTGGGCCGCTGCTGCCCTCCAGCAGTTTTAACCTAATGTCTGCTGCTTCAGGTCAATTTCCTTCCAAGGTTGGTGGTATTGTTTTTCCATGTACTGAGTTTTTAAAAGCATGCTCAGGCCAGTTGTGTCTGCCTTTGCATTAAATTTGTCCTGAGCCATTGCTATTGGAACAATATTTTATAATGATATTCTTAATACCTATTGTCCTATTAACATTTGTTGCATGCTTGTTTATACTAAGTGAGAACTACGGCTGAACTTTGCGATATAATTACAAACAGAAAAGTGTTTCATAATTAAACTATGCATGTGGATTAATAGTCTAATCTCACTGCCTGTGTATGGATAGTAAGAAAATAACATCCATTCCAGTCCTAGCATATCCAGTGAAAATACAAAGTCATCTCCTCCAGTTGGTAGCAGCAGTTCATTAAAGCAAATGTTTCCTTAATTTGTTTTATTTCCATTAAAATGTGCTATTAATATGATATAAACCCCTAACCCCAGTTAAGTTCGATGACTCATGTCTCAGAGCTACTACTGTATTTTAATTGACCTTTATAAAAATCTAACTGGAGATTGTAATCACTCAAAACAGATGCAAAAATTCTGACTCATAAGGAATACTTTTAAAAACATTTTAAGAAGAGTATGGATGAAAATCATCTTACTTTATTGACTTGCTTCACGAGTAATAATTTTAAATGCATTGACCATGCACTGACAGTGAGTCAGTCCCGTGCTGCATGATGGGGCATGAACATTGTAGAGAGAATATCATTATAAAATATTTTGGAAACGTCTTTGTGTAATGACTATTGTACATGGAGGCTTTTGTTCATTGTGGGGAACTAAAAGCAAGTCAACATTCCATTGACACATGCATGATGCTGTACAGTTTTGTATGTAAACTATTCCTTTCTGTACTATGCAGTTATTCGTGTCATTGGCTTCTTCAAGTTTTTATGCACAGTCATGTCTTCAGATTGCTCATCCTTCTTCACTGTTTCTTTAAGTTCTGTAAATAAATGTCCATAGATAAACATTGATGTTGTCTTTTAATAATTAACCATTGTTTTGTAAAGGACCATACTGGCATTTTGGTTTAAAATGCCATTTCTAGTATGGAGTATACCTGCTGCAAAGGAAAAAAAAACAGTGTTAGTTTACACCTTGGAAACATACAGCAAGTTGGTGTAAACAGGCAGAATATTAGTTTTATAAACATCTGTATATCACTGTATATATATCTTATAAATTATTAACATTTATTATTTTTGATTATCTATATGAATGTGAATATACATTTAAATATATATCTCCTCGTGAGACATGATTAAGTTTCCCATGATTCCTCCTTTTCATTAAAATGCATTTTTTCATCTCTGCCACAGATTGAGATTTATCAAAAAAAAAAAACACAATTAATAGCAAGGCAACAATGCAGAGAATGAACCAAAACACCATTAATTCTTTTCCCAATTATGAAAAAAAGTATTATGTCAAAATGTTCTAAATTAACTTCTATGATTGTAAGCAGGTTGTGATTTGGCATGCTTGTTCAAAATGCATTCAGCATGTATTGGAATTCCTTTAATTGTTATGTGAATTGTTTGCATATGTGGTTATTATATGTGATCTCATTGTACTTGTATGTACTTGTATCCAAATATGTTTCTATTATGCTTGATTTTGCTGGCCATTCTTGAATGACCTAGCAACTCAAGAATCAAAAGTGTTTTGTGCTGTCTTCTGTAATATGTATACTCTCTGATGTTTTGTCATATCTTGTCAGCTTTTAATTTTATTCTTATCCAACAAGTTATCTTTTATATTTGTTGGAAACAAATTTATGCAAAGACAATTTTAGTAAGCTTTGCTCATCACAATTCAATAATTAAATTAGCCATTTGGTAACATCGGAAAATGTAACTAATGTTTACTCTCTCTTTTGCAGTTGATCCACCTTCAGACTTGAATTTTAAAATTATAGATGAAAATACTGTGCATATGTCATGGGCAAGACCAGCTGATCCAATTGTGGGTTACAGAATAACAGTGGACCCTACAACAGGTGAGTTTTGAGATGTTGAGGTTTTAGGGCAGAGACATCAAAAAATGATATAATTATGTCTCCTCCTTCTCTTTCCATTTCATTGTGAAGAAGCTTAGGTTTAGAAAGCCTGAAGGAGTTGGTAGATTCAGGTCTTTAGATTTCCGGGTTGGTACCCCCTGTTATATTTTTATGGTGCTGACCTTTTATTAACATGTTTTCTGTGTGGGTTTTTTTTTTTTTTTTTGGTATGTGAAGCTGTTATTGAAGATGGATTTTTAACTTTTTTTTTAACCGGATCATAATATTGTTAGTAATCATTGATTTTATAAGATAAAAGTGTAATTTCTTGGCCTTCTTCTTCAATTACCTAATCTTTTTAACTTTTGAAGTTCAAGTGATGATGGAGTTATTACACTGACTCAGGGCCTACAAATTTTAGTACTCAGAAAACATTATTCTGGGATACTGTGAGTGACCACAAAAGTTTACTTTGGCAAGGTAAATTCTGTAGACCCTAGGCTGAGTCCTTGGAAAATGAAACAAAAATTGGTTTTTGTTGTGCTCAAGCATTATCTTTAGGGTTGCTCCAGTGAGGAGAATCAGTCTCCTTTGGTTAACTTTTAGTTCTAAAGTGTAATGAGAAAATAACCATTTCACTAACCCTGGCCAAGTGGTAGGAAGAAGTCTTAGACTGGTTGACAGTAGAGATGCATGATGTCAACATAATTTATCACTAGAGCTGTGTTTGCTTATCTTATGGCTCTCTAAAAATACTAATGATTTTAAATGCTGATTTATCAGGAAACTTTAAAAAATATGTGATCTGAAAACTTGAAAAAGGGATAAGAATTTACTTTTGCTTCTTTGAATCTTTTTTCTCCTAATACATTTGCTATTCATTCATCCATTCATTCCAAAGCAGAAAAACAGTTCAAATAGAGCCCACCCAATTTCTAGTTATTAGAAATTACTGACTCCCAGCATTCTCAAAACTGGCGCTAGGAGTACCCAACCCAGGAGAGCCCTAGTGTCTTCTTGTCCCCTGGGAGATCTTCGTTGGTTTTGCATATTCCACATGTAAGTTAAGAGCATGTCTCAGAGTTCTTCTCTGCCTATTACTTTTCCTAATTATTTATGTTTTGGTGAAAATTCAATGTAATTAAAAATATTAATAGGCACTTAGTCCCTAGGAACTATTATTTCCTGATTGAATTGAGAATGAATAGAATTGTTACCATTTAAGTAAGCAGTAAGCTGTACCTTGAAACTTTTGTTACCCAGTTCAGTCAATTCAGAGGACCATGGTTACCCATCCAGGCATGCATCCATTTGCATGTGGAAGATGCATTTCTTCCTAAAAAAGTTATTTCTCACTAGGGGTTAATTTCAACCTATGGGGTTTGTTTTCCTTGAGTTTGTCTTCATTCCTTTTCTTTCTCTCTCTGCTTTCCTCCAATTATCTTTATTTATACATACATACATATATATATATATATATTTGGATAATTCTAAGTTTCTTTCTGTTTTATATATCTCTTATGAACATTTTGTTATTTACTATTAGTCTCTAAAATCAATGAGGGAGTTTTAGTCTGATACTCTCATATACTTTAATCCAGAGGGATCCTGAGCCCTCAAGCAAGTATTGAATATGATTGTAATAAAAAACAACAATGCTAGTCCACTTACTGAATTTCTGGAACTCAGAATGTTAGTTTTGGAAGACAGCAGAAAATAATATCTGAATGTCTTGAAAAAATGTATGTGTTGGATTTTTTAAGATTTTGAGTACATTTGGGAACTATAGTGTTTTTGTGTTTTGTTTTACGTGAAAAAGTTTTGCTGCATTTATATTTTTCCTTATTGTATTTCCAGATGGGCCCACTAAAGAATTTACCCTTGCAGCTAGTACCACTGAAACTTTATTATCAGATCTTATACCTGAAATAGAGTATGTGGTGACAATAACTTCATATGATGAAGTGGAAGAAAGTGTGCCAGTTATAGGCCAACTAACAAGTAAGCACACATAAAAATTCAAGTACTTTTATGTTTTTTATTTTGCAGCAAAAGTCTTGGAATTCAGATTTAATCTTTTATTACACAAAGTTAATTTATATCAGTGCTAACTATTCTTCCTATAATCCTATTTTTTGGCAGATATGAATAATTCATTCCTGATTTATAACCCTAGTTTCTGGAAGCAGCAGGAATGTTATGAGTGAAAACTATTAAAAACATTAAACTCTGCCAGGCAACAATGTCAATGTTTTTTTAAAATATCTCTGAAATCTCACTGAAAATAATGTATTTGCAAGAGAATGCTTTTTGGGCACTGTTTTCTGACCAGCTGGGCATTACCATATATTTAGAAGGCAATAGCTAAAACAACATGCTTGAATTTATTCTCTTTTAATGAAATATTTGAGTTCATTTCCTTTTGTAATAATAAGGTTTTGATTCAGTTCAAACAGGTGATCCGACAAAGGCAGGGGAGAAGAAACCTGGAAAAACAGAGATACAAAGTGAGTGTTTCCCTTGGATTTGTAGAAGTCACGAATACAGTATAGATAGTCTAATTAAATATATTAATCGATCTATTCCTTTGTTGATTTCTATAAGCTTTATCTGGAAGGTACACAGACAATATAACAGTAATGGATAAGCAAGTGGGTATATACCTGTTAGGACTTTCTAAGTTTTCATTCTATTTACTTGATATTCCTCTTAATGGGAGTGTTTTGAATTTGCATGTGTCCAAACTTCTGTAGGAATTTCATAGGAAGTGAAAAACAAAGCTTCTCCTTGGACTCAACCCATTTCTCAAAGACAAACTTGTAGAAATATGTGGCTCTTAGGAATATATGAGAAATATAGGAGTGGAACATGAGAGAGAACACCTCAGCTAGTGTTTGAAGCAATACAACTGCCATGAAAATGCCTGCGTCTAGGTGTCTGTTAAGCTCATCTCCAGAGTGTTTACATGGCCTTGCTTGGCAGTCACAACCTTTTCCAGAGTCTCTGTAAGACATCTCTGACAAATTGGTGCATTTGTAATCAGATGAAAGCAATTTTATTTAGACTAGGATTTGCAGTTTAACCTCCTTTTGTCTTTTATACTGCTTTGTCTGACTTACTGGGATGGCCCTTAAGGGGTTTCTTGGACTTCTGATTTTCCACCTTGTAAAACTTGGGTTTATGACCCAGAAATACAATAAAAAGATTATAAACACGAAGCCTCCTTTATCTGCAGATTTTCCCTCCAGATCACTGTTTTTCATTCTTTCACATGTCTAATAATCTGAAATGAAGTTTATAGTATGCAGTTTCAGTGCAAATATTTTCTCCAAACATCAATATTTATTCTAAATCAAAGCATTATGCCAAATATGGACTTTTTAATAGACTTAAATTGACCTATTAAATAGTGTGCAAAAAACATTTAAGCATGCAACTTGTGTTTGGTTTGCAAGATTTTCCAAGACCCTTTACTTCTCCTAGCCAAATACTTTTATTTATTATTTACCAAGTGATTTTGAGGACAAAAACATCTTTAGAAAATTACTCAGTATTGCCTACAGATATAGATTTTCATGAAAACCAACCTGATCCCCTCCATCACAGAGAGAAAAAAAAATAATACATTCAGTTATGAAAGCCTATCTTTGTAGTTTACTAATCTAAGGATACCACTGGAATTTTTTACTTTTGAATTAAAATAGTTATCTCTGTTTATTTAGTAAAAGTACATTTTAGTTGTCAAATTTGAATACATTGATAATCAGGACAAGATATTTTGTCTGTGCTGCATCCTGTTATGCTTGTCACTTCTGTTGTACCACATTAACTTTGTAGACTAAACCCAATACAAACCTTAATTATATTGAAAAATTCAGAAGAATATTTAAAAATTTGTTCTGTTCTTCAGTTCAACTGCATTTGCTTGAATGGTACTGCGATTATTTTGCATTTATTTGTTTTTAAATACCCAGGAATGAAAACATTTTGCTTAATTTCTTTTGAATATCTCCAAGATGCTTTATATAATTTGTATTTGAAAAGGTAAGTGAGGATATAGTTTATAAAAAGGGTAGGTTGAAAGCACAAATATGTGGATTATATGCTACTATAGAGCAGGTTGTATTTCTATGTATCTCATCTTGTGTAATGTTCTATATAGCAGCTTAAAGATTGATAAAGGCACTCAAAATGTTTCTATGTGTGTTACAGAATTTTATATTCTTTTATGCATGTGGTTAAAGAACAATGGGTGAATATATTCTAACGAACAGAATGATTTAAGGAGTCAACAATTTTGCAGTGTTAGCTGGTATGTCTTGATGATGGATTGATTTAATAATATATCATTAAAAACACATCAAATGTATTTCAGAATGCTCCGTTAGTGCCTGGACTGATTTAGTTTTCCTTGTGGATGGCTCGTGGAGTGTGGGAAGAAATAATTTCAAGTATATCTTAGACTTTATTGCTGCTCTTGTGTCTGCTTTTGACATTGGGGAAGAGAAGACAAGGGTTGGAGTTGTTCAGTACAGCTCTGATACCAGGACTGAATTTAATTTAAACCAGTACTACCAAAGGGATGAACTTCTTGCTGCAATTAAAAGAATTCCATATAAAGGTGGCAACACAATGACAGGTATATTTTTCAGACTTTGTTATTGTTTAAAATAACTTAAATGTCTACTTAAGAAAGGAATTTAAGCATTGTACAGTTATCATACATTAAATAATTTTGAAATTAATCACATAATTTTTTGACTTTGGCAACATTGTATATTCCGGAGTGAATGAACACATTCCTTTTTCTGTTAGGGGATGCCATTGATTACTTAGTCAAAAACACTTTCTTGGAGTCTGCTGGAGCAAGAGTTGGCTTTCCTAAAGTGGCAATCATAATCACGGATGGCAAATCTCAGGATGAGGTGGAAATTCCAGCAAGAGAGCTTCGTAATATTGGAGTTGAAGTTTTCTCCTTGGGTAGGTTGTTTAGTTAATTATTTTCATTTTAGAACTACTTGTTTACAGCCCTTGTCTATATTCCTGCTGTGCTATGGTATTTTTGTTTGTTAAATTCTTTTTTTAGTGGGGTATTTAGCCTTTGACTATCATGTAAATGAAAAATATGTTACCTTGAAAATGAAAATCAAGGGAAAATAAGTTAATGAACATTCAAAAAAGAACTATTTCAATAAACTTACTGCTTGGGAAATGAAGGATTAAATCCTCAAGGAAGGATTGTGATTAGAAGCATTCCCTGCATTTTATGATGTCATATTATGCCAAATTATCTTTGAGTGAACTTTCTTCTTACCTATTTCCCTCATGTTACCCCTCAGCAAGTGCATTAAGTGAAGTGGTATTCATATTCTGTGTCAGTTCTCTACTTTCCAAAGTATACTGGGCCAAAGATTCTAATAAAGATCCTCCTTGTATTATCATTAAGTGTTTTTTATGTGTTTCCTATATTATGTAATACTTGAAGAATTCAGAGGGCTCCAGCTCATTCAGGACTCTGGAAGAAAAAAGTATTATCTTTACAGATGGCAGAGACAAATGATGGCATGGTTCGGATGAGAGCCCACTCTGTTTTACTAACCACTCATTTTCCTCTTTGGCTGGCCACTTTATGTGGAATTATAAAATGCTTTTGTCATCTAAGCAGTTGCACATTCATTATGAAGCAAAAAATATTCTGATGACTTAATAAGGATTTGAAAATGTCTTCAGTTGTGAGAGTAGGAAAGCAAAGAACTTCTCCAATTTGGCACTTTTCCCAATTCAAAAAATCCTTGTCCTTTCGTTTTTAAGGTATTAAAGCTGCAGATGCAAAAGAACTCAAACAAATTGCCTCCACACCTTCACTGAACCATGTTTTCAATGTAGCCAATTTTGATGCAATTGTGGATATTCAGAATGAGATCATCTCCCAGGTGTGCTCAGGTGTTGATGAACAACTTGGTGAATTGGTTAGTGGAGAAGAAGGTGAGTGGCTTGTTTGTTGAGTGTTCCCTTTGTGTTAACATTTTCCATCATTGATAGCTTTACGAGCATCCTAAAATATACTCACACATACCACTCAGTGATTCTCTGTGTACTCCATTTGTATTGTTTTTCAGTAACTCAAGTTGTTGTTTCCATTTTATCATCCCTCTCTGACCAGTGAAACTTTTGATAAAAACGTTTATTTCATTGTAAAGTTCTTAGCTTTGTTTTTGGAAAAGAAGTTTTGATTTTTTATTTCCTTTAAAGCCTTTTAAAATAATTTTTTTGTTTAAAAGGCAGAGAGAGGGAGAGAGGAAGAGAGAGAGGGAGCGATAGGGATAAAGAGGGAGAGAGAGAGAGAGAGAGAGCTCCTATCCATTGGTCCACTTCCTAATTGCCAGTCAGGGCTTCACCAGGTGGAAGCAGGGAGTATGGAAATCAACCCATGTGTTCCATATGGGTGTCAAGGGCCCAAACATTTGAACCATTACCTGCTTCCCCAAGGTGTGCATGAGCAGGAAGCTGGAATTGGGAAAGGAGCCTGTACTTGAGACTAGCCACTCCAATACGGGAATCAGGCATCCCAAACAGCATCTTAACTTCTGCATCAAATGCCTAAGACTTAAAGCAACTTAACTTAAAGACTCTTTTGCATACAATAAGCATCTGTCCATAATTACCCTCTTCTGGTATTTGCTTTAATTACTCTGCACTCTGATTTAAACAGTGTCTGGCTGGAAAGACATTTGTTTTAGTATTCTACAACTTAAAGTAATAACACTTTTTCTATTAACTGGCTAAGGACAAAGATTTTCCATTATTGTACTCTGTGCAGCGTTTTCAAAGCATTTAAGGATATTCCAAGGACCAGCCAGTTTGATCTTCCTACATCTGGAAAATTTTCCCATTTATAGCAGTTACTACTTCTAAATACGCAGAGGGAAAGAAAGGGCATTTCAAAAGACTTTTCATAAGTATCCTTTTGAAGATTCAAAGTCACAATTCAAAGCCTTTCTGTTTTTCCATGATTGCTGTACTTTAAGCCTTAGAATCAACACGTGATTAAAGTAAGTTCTAAATAGCTGCATCTTCAGTCATATAAGCCCTTTAATCTCCATATCCTGCGTGTTTTGGCAATGCTCATTGGCTTTAATTCCGTCTCATAACTTCTCATTACTTCATGGGCTCCAAATCTTTTTATTTTACTGCCTAATGTCTGACTTTTATTTTGCTCAGAATTATAAAATTCATCTCTCTCACCTCTGCTTTTCCTTGATTACCTCTCTAATCAATCTCTTAGAGCACCCTAATTCTTCACTGTGTATATGCCAGGGGAGAGCAAACCTTGTTCTACCACTGTTTGAATTCTCTGGGTAGGGGAAACATGGCTGCATCACAATTGTTCACATTTTTCCTGAGTATTCTCTCTTCCACTGGCATTAGTCTGTTCTCTGCATTAGCTTTTGTTCTCTGACTTGTGTGTCTGCATTACTCAAGAGGTTTGGCTGCCCTGCCACTACTTCTCACTTAAGCATCACTTTCATGTGCAACATCTGATTGCCTTTTGAGGCGGTGATGAGTAAGCACCTCCCTTTTGTTCCACCTGCGTCTTGCAGGCTGATTTGTAAAACACTAGAATTATATCTTCTGGATAGTTGATTCCATTGATCAATCTAGAATTTTGAAGATTTGTCTGAAATATCTTAAAATAGTTTATATTATTCAGTGTGTTGCTATGCTTGACACTGAGGATCAGGGTGTTTTAAATTAGCAACATTTATGTATCAATATATGTGTTATGAACTGTTGTTTCACCTATGGTGCCACTGTGACCATGTTGAGGCTTTTTTTTCTTACCCTGAAGTGGGAATAAAATTGTTTAAAATTAAAATAATCTGGCACTTAAGAACTGCTAAAGTTTTCTCTTTCTTGTTATATTACAAAGTATGTTTCAAAGATTGTAGTTTTACTCTTATGACATTATTAAAAGAGGAAAAGCTTTATAAAGAATTGAATGAATCATTGATTTAATTAATATTTGTTGAGTGCCTACTTTGGATAAAGGTGATGTGTGAAGTGCTCAGGGGAGAAAGGGTATTGGGCAACTGTTCCTGATATACATTGTTAATTTGAATAAGGACAACTGAAGATCCAAATCCAAAGACCTACTTAATAAAGCTACACCTCATTATTAATCACTGCTTGTTACTTTGTAGTTGTTGAGCCTCCTTCAAATTTGATTGCCACGGAAGTCTCATCAAAATACATTAAGCTAAGTTGGAATCCATCTCCCAGTGCAGTGACTGGCTATAAAGTTCTCCTCACGCCAATGACCACAGGAAGCCGACACCACGCTCT
The DNA here is from genome assembly GCF_964237555.1 of Oryctolagus cuniculus. Taxonomy (NCBI): domain Eukaryota; kingdom Metazoa; phylum Chordata; class Mammalia; order Lagomorpha; family Leporidae; genus Oryctolagus; species Oryctolagus cuniculus. The sequence goes on from NC_091436.1 coordinate 97,334,952, forward strand.
GAGCGTAGGGCCTCAGACAACCACGCTCAGTATTCGCGACCTCTCCGCAGACACAGAGTACCAGATCAGTGTTTCCGCCATGAAAGGATTGACATCCAGCGAACCCATTTCAATAATGGAGAAGACTCAGCCAATGAAAGTTCAAGTGGGTAAGTTACAGATGCATCAGAAGGTTTGGTGTATGTGAAGGTCCTTTTAACAGTATGCCTTACTTGAAGTTCAGACTTATTTTAAACAAAATATTTTCAACGGATTTTTTTTTAAGATTCATGCTTGCCAAGAAACCTGACATCTGTATTTTAATGATTAATTTATATTTGTTTTTGGAATTTAATGGGATGTTTTTCTCTTTGCAGAATGCTCACGTGGTGTGGATATAAAAGCTGATATTGTGTTTTTGGTTGATGGCTCCTATAGTATTGGGATTGCAAACTTTGTTAAAGTGAGGGCCTTTTTGGAAGTTCTCGCAAAAAGTTTTGAAATTTCACCAAATAGAGTACAGATAAGTCTTGTTCAATATAGCAGAGATCCTCATACTGAGTTCACTTTGAAGAAATTTACCAAGGTTGAAGATATAATTGAAGCAATAAACACCTTCCCCTACAGAGGAGGCTCTACGAACACTGGCAAAGCAATGACTTACGTCAGAGAAAAAATATTTGTGCCTAGCAAAGGTTCAAGAAGCAATGTACCCAAAGTCATGATTCTTATCACTGATGGAAAATCATCGGATGCTTTCAGAGATCCTGCTATAAAACTAAGGAATTCAGATGTCGAAATCTTTGCTGTTGGTGTGAAGGATGCTGTTCGCTCAGAGTTGGAAGCTATTGCCTCTCCTCCTGCCGAGACCCACGTGTTCACAGTGGAGGATTTTGATGCTTTTCAGAGGATATCTTTTGAACTCACACAGTCTATCTGTCTTAGGATTGAGCAAGAATTGGCAGCTATAAAGAAAAAAGGTTAGCAGACTCTGGAGTGTGAAAGTTACCTCTTTGTGAACAATGTATTTTTGGTTCCAAAATTATGGATAATGTATTTCTTCAGTTTTTTTTAACATACAGGAAAAAAGCAGCTTTTCTTTATTCAAAATGATTGAAATTAGATGATTTATTTATTTGTTCTGTTTTATTTATTTTGAGAGGCAGGGAGATACAGAGGAGGAGACCACTCTTCTCTGCCTCTTTGTTCTCTAATGCCTATAACAACTGGGAACTGTTTTTTAAAAGGTTTATTTATTTATGTATTTATTTATTTAAAAGAGCAACAGAGAAGGAGGGAGGGGGAAGAGGGAAAAGGGAGAAAAGAAGTGGGGAAGAGGGAAAGAGGGAGAAAAGAAGTGGAGAGGAGGGAAAGAGAGAGTGAGAGAAAGAGGGAGAGGAGTAGAGATCGTCCATCTGCTGGTTCACTAAAGCTGAGGATCCGTCTGGGTCTCCCACAGTGGTTTAGGGGCTCAAGGCCTTGTGCCATCTTCTGCTGCCTTCACAAGTGTGTGAGCAGAAGCTGAGTACTCCAGTAGGGGATGCCAGCATAGCAAGCAGTGTCTTAGCCGAGTGCGCTTCAGTGCTGATCCCAACAAGAGGGAATTTAATCCAGGTTTCCCACGTGGGTGGCAGGGACCCAACTATTTGAGCCTTCACCTGCAACCTCTTTGGGTGCAGATTAGCAGGAAACTGGAATGGAGAGAGGAGCTAGGACTTGAACCCAGGAACTCTAATATGGGATCAAGGTGTTCCAACTGGCAGCTTAACTGCTAGGTCAAATGCTGTCCCAGAGTTAGATCATTTAGCTGGGAGATATATTCTCTTCTGTGTATGAATATTTCTTTGTTTGAAAGCTGTTTACTCATAAGAGATTGTTTCAATGCCTAGGTTCTCAAATAGGTCTTAATCAGCTTTATCATATGTATTTGTTATATCCAATGAAAAAACCACTTATTGGGACTGACTGTGTGGCACAGTCACCACTTGTGACACTGGCATCCCATGTGTGTGTGTACCTATTTGTGTCCCAAATGCTCCACTTCTGATCCAGCCCCTGGCTAATGGCCTGGAAAAAGTAGCAGAGGATATCTCAAGTGTTTGGTTTTCTGCCTCCCATGTGGGAATCCTGGCTTTCTTCTTGTTCAGCCCTGGCTGTTGTGGCCATCTAGGGAGTGAACCAGTGGGTGGAGGATCTCTCTCTTTCTTGGTCTGTTCCTTTCTTTCTGTAACTCTGACTTTCCAATACATACATAGATCTTTTTGAAAAGAACCCACTTACTGTCTTAATATGTGCTGGATACTGAGCTAAGTCCTTTGAATGAAAAATGACTAGAATATAGTTGTGGACCTTTGAATTCTTTTATGCATGTCTTCCTGTATACTTTTTGTGCATTATTCCTCAAATCTAGAGTTCCTTATCCTGTTTTCTGTGTGTCTTCATTGGTTGAATATTTTCAATATTCAGTAAATTTCTCATGCCTTTCATAAAGGCTCCTGAACTGCTCCAGCACTGTAACACTTACTGCCTTGTTCATTCTTTCGGCATTCACATGTACTGCTTTTTTTGTTACTAACTTTGTATTCTCTTGCGTCTCCAATCCAATCTTATGCTGCCTGAAGATGTGCAGGGTGCATTGAACATTGTCTCTCCCTATGACTTAGTTTAACAAATGCTCTTTTGCTATGCTAGGAAAATAATCATTCATTAATTATTACTTTGAAGTATCTCTTTACTTACCACCAAAGGTAAATTTCCAAGTTCCAGAGATGTATGGGAAAATTGTGATATTTCACTGTAGATCTGCTATTGGTTAAATATTCCAATTGTGGTCTGGACCATTCCACTACTTTGTCTTAAGAAGCTCAAGAGTCAAATTCAATTTTAATTAGTCATTTATGCAACATAACTTTTATTATGCTATGTAAAAGGTCAAGACCTTCTTGCAGGACTGTAAGTGACATGCTTTCTCTCAAGGCTCATGTGTGGAAGGTTTACTCAAAACATTGGTCTCAAGGACCTCTTTCACAAATGAATACAAGCCATTTCATTAGGTCCATTTTTGTTTTGCAGATTTGAAAATTTGAAACTGTGTCTTTCTTTTATTTTCAACAGCTTATGTGCCTCCAAAGGATCTTAATTTTTCTGAGGTGACTTCTTACAGTTTCAAAACTGACTGGTCTCCTGCTGGAGAAAATGTTTTCTCGTATCATATCACCTACAAGGAAGCTTCTGGGGATGACGAGGTCACAGTGGTGGAGCCAGCATCCAGCACCAGTGTCGTTCTGCACAACCTGAAGCCAGAGACCCTGTACTTAGTCAATGTGACAGCGGAGTATGAGGATGGCTTCAGCATTCCTGTATCTGGAGAGGAGACCACTGCAGAAGGTGTGATGGAGTTTCTGCCACCCCTTTTCAAAAACTAGTGATTTATTAAAGAACAAAGTAATGTTTTGTAATAACCATCTGTTCTGTAGCCAAGAATTGTGTCTTTTTAGGATTTGGCAACTTTAAAATATAGCTGTTCATGAGTCTTTTTAAAACTGGAGAAAGATTTTTAAGTAAAAAAAAAAACACCCTAGATTTATTTTGATGAATTTCAGAAGGGACACAGATAGTTGTTAATAGTTATAGAATTAACTTTTGACATACTGTGTACTACTAAAAGCTAGAGATTTTTTTTTCTCTGAAACATGTTTCAAATACGATTGACATTTTTCTTTTGTGTGTGGTTTAAATATATATATCTGCCTGAAGGCCAGCAAATAAACTAAATGATGAAAGACATCTTATTAAGATTTTTGTGATCATACAACCTCGAAGTTCATGCTTAGATATTTCCAGCGACTTCCTGTAGAGCTGACACTGCTGCTTGAGGAGCCTGGCTCTTTTTCTTCAGCACTGTGGGATGGGAATGAGAAGTATATCTCAAGAAGAAACTTACATTTTTGAGTAGAGGCCTCTACATTCATATGAACTTGAGGTTTTGGCCATTGGGCTATTGCAGTAGAATTTGGTAATGCCGTTCTAATTTTCCTGTTGGTAGTGAAATCTGGGATTTAAACTTTCTTCAGTCAATAAGGAAGTTTCTGACTCTATACTTTCATAGACACAATTATTGAGCTCTTGCTATGCTAAGTTTTCCATGGATTGTCTCATTAAGCCACTTCAGTAATCCAATACATAGTCATGTTTTACTGATGAGTAATCTGAGGCTCAAAATTATATATCTATTAAGCTTCAGTGGCAAGATTAAAATCCATCAGACTGTCTGTCTCATTTATTCTGCCTAATTCAGTCCATGCTAGACACAGTGAGTCACAGGTGTAAGTCAGCCAACATTTCTTTCTATTCTTGAGAGATACATTTCTTTTCTTTCTTCCCGGGGCAATCTAATGATGTGCTGAATATTTAAGTGAACTTCTAATTCTTTGTGGGGTAAATGCAGGTGCATTGCACTATGTTTTTACTCCAGTGGACTTAGAGACACGGCCTTTAGTTCACTTTTCCTGAATGTGTTGTCCATATGGGTAGTTTGCCCCATTGAACAAATAGATCATTTAAACATGTTGACTAAACCCAAAGTCAACTGATGTTCCCATTTGGGCTTGCTGAAAATTTCGTTTAAGACTGAATCTATGAGTGTTATCCAATTTAGCTTCAAGATCTAACTAGCATTCATTAAGTACCTATCATGTGCTTGCTCCCTCACACATTTGTATATGGTCCAATTGCACTCTAAGTCAAATGACTCTTCAGGTAAAAAGCTATGAAACTGACTGGATAAGACAGTTTGGTCAAGTAGATAAGTGTGGTGGTCCTTGGTCTGAGGCATTGCTTCCCTTCTTCTATGAGAAAATTTAATAAAAGTAAGCTGTTGTTACTTAGATTTGAGAAATGAATTGGTTATATTCTGCAATTTTATGGAATATAAATATACTATTTAATAGAGTACTTATTGTTTTAGTAGTTTGCTTTTATATATATCCATATGTGATTAAAATATAAACAGTACTTAGTTTCTAGATGTTATAGAATATTTGCTGTTTCAGAATCTAGTTAATCTTTGGCTAAATGAATATAGTAATAGGTTTGTCAAAAAACTGCTCAAGGTTTGTTTAGAAAATGCTGTAATTTAGTGATCAAAAGCTAGATTTTGTATTTTGCATGTAAAATTAGCCAACTTATTTTTGAACATGTATATATTTTTAATTTCAGTAAAGGGAGCCCCTCGAAACCTGAAAGTGACAGATGAGACAACAGACAGTTTTAAAATCACCTGGACTCAAGCTCCAGGGAAAGTTTTAAGGTATCGGATTATATATAGACCAGTTGCTGGTGGAGAAAGCAAAGAAGTTACCACCCCTGCCAATCAGAGGAGAAGAACATTGGAGAACCTGACTCCAGACACAAAATATGAAGTATCTGTAATTCCTGAATATTTATCAGGACCTGGCTCTCCACTGACTGGAAATGCAGCCACCGAAGAAGGTAGGGGAAATACACTGACAATATTTGGAACACCAAAATCTTAGACCAGATGGGAAAATTTAAACGGCAATCCAGATAACACAAATCCTGAGACATTTTGAATTATCTGAGTATCTTACACTGTAATTTTTTTTACAGTGAAGTTAATCCAATTTTGACTTACTCATAACTATATTTGTGTAAATATATTATGAATATTATGATAGAAGCTAAACATTCTTTAAAAATAATTTTATCAATTATTCTAATAAGAATTGAGGTATGACTAGGGGACTAAAAATCAAACTGCTGTGTACCATTGAAACAGACTATGCTTTTTTGCATCATGATTTTTTTAAAAGATTTATTTATTTATTTGGACATCAGAGATACAGACAGTGAGAGGGAGAGGCAGAGCTGTGCCGATCTGAAGCCAGGAGCCAGGTGCTTCTTCCTGGTTTCCCATGTGGGTGCAGGGGCCCAAGGATTTGGGCCATCTTTCACTGCTTTCCCAGGCCATAGCAGAGAGCTGGATTGGAAGAGGAGCAGCTGGGACTAGAACCGGCGCCCATATGGGATGCTGGCACCGCAGGCGGAGGATTAACCTTCTGCGCCATGGAGCCAGCCCCTGCATCATGATTTTTTTTTAAAGATTTATTTTATTTATTTTAAAGGCAGAGTGACAGAGGGAGACAGAAGGGGAGAGACACAGAGATCTTTCTTCCACAAGTTCATCCCCAAATGTCTGGAATAGCCTATCTTGATCCAGGCTGAAGGCAGAAGCCTGGAACTCCATCTGTTTCCTCTCACATGGGTTGTAAGAACCCAAGCACTTGGGCAGTCTTCCAGTGCTTTCTCAGATGCATTAATGGGGAGCTGGATCAGAATCAGAGTTGCAGGAACTTAAATGGCACTCTGATATAGGATGCTGGAGTCACAGGTAGTGGCTTAATCTGAGTTAACCTGTTGTACCACAATGCTGGCCCCGATTTTTTTTTATTTAATGCATATAAACTTCCTTTCAAAAATATAAATTTAGGAACATAGTGATTCTTCCCACCCTACCTTCCCTCTCACCCACACTCCTACTCTTCTTCCTTCTCCCTCTCCTATTTCCATTCTTATTTTTTACTAAGATCTGTTTTCAATTAACTTTATACACGTCAGATTAACCCTACACTAGGTAAAGAGTTCAGTAAATAGTATGAAAAAAAAAAGCCTCTTCCTCAACAGTTGAGACAAAGACTGGCTTCAGATTTCTAAACATTAACCTGTTTTTATTTAAATGTCATGATCAAGTTCCCAAACAAATTCATATATTTGCTTCAAATTATTAATGCTTAATGTCCTAGTTCATTAAAAAAACTAAGGCATTCACATTTTTCTTTTATTTCTCATACTTAATTTTTTTGAACAGCATTATCATTAAGAACATTTAGCAGTAATGAACTGTTATTGAGCACCTATTTGTGTCAGGTTCTGTGCAAACTCTTTTTGTATGTTACCTCAATTAAATCCTGCATTGATTCTGTGAAGCTGTTATTATTATCCCAGTTTTAAATAGCAGCTCTGAGTCATGTAGCTAAAAAGTGGTTGATCTCAGTGTGTGAACTTCATGTCCTTCTGCAGATGCTCACAAGAGTGTCCACTGTAGCTTGGTCTGCACCACACTCCTTTGCTCCCACTGTACCACTCTCCCTCCTTCCTCCTGCAGCCTCACTCATTAGCCCTTCCCACTGGAGGCCCTTTCTCCTTCCACCTTTCTCTTTCTTCCTCTCTACTGCTTAGGAAGTAGCTACTTCTCATATTGATTTTGTTGCTGGGACCAAGGACTGTTTGTGCTGGGCATCATGAAATGATCCGCTTGCTCACCATCATTCTGTTTTTTGGAGTAAAACTAGTGGAAAATGCCATAGAGTTGGGTGCCTTGAGATCCTTCGGGGATGACATGGCCAATCTACCAGGAAAGTCATGAAATACCAGGCATCACAGTTGCATAGGGATGGGTAGCTGCTCAAGACTTGTACCCAAAGCTAGGTCTCATGCGGCTGTTTCTTTCTCATTCCCTCCCTCTCTCCCCAGCACAGCAGCATTTTTATCACTTACCATTTTTTTATCATATTAGCATTATTTCCTAGCTGTTACTGCTAAATGTACATTATACTGATAAAGGGTTTTTATTTAACATTTCCTAGAGGAGTTAAAAATCTACATTGTAATAATACTCTACATATAGACAATTTTATAGTGCTTTGTTTCACTTCAAGGCAAAAGTTAGGGAAAGAATTTTACATGAAATATTTTACTGGTGTAAAAAAAGAAGAGGAATTGGGTGTCTTTTGCTTTGCTTCTTCTCCCATATAGGGCTTTATTTAGAGATGCTTAAAACTTTGTTGGCTGGTCAGCAGTTAAAATTGTGACAAACCCACTCAGGATGCAAATTTGGTGTAACGCACACCCATTGTGTAGTCACAAAGTGTTTTACAACTTATTTTTATTAAATAATGGATTGTGATTTTGTTGTCATTTTTGAATGAAGTTAGAGGGAATCCAAGAGACTTAAGAGTTTCCGACCCTACAACATCAAGTATGAAATTATCTTGGAGTGGAGCACCAGGAAAAGTGAAACAGTATCTGGTCACATACACTCCGGTGGCAGGAGGTGAAACTCAAGAGGTCACTGTGAGGGGAGATTCAACCAATACTGTCCTGAGAGGATTAAAAGAAGGGACACAATATGCCTTATCTGTGACAGCCTTGTATGCATCTGGGGCTGGAGATGCTCTTTTTGGAGAAGGAACAACACTTGAAGGTAACTGTAATATTTTATGGAAATCCCTGGTTTTGTTTGTAACTTTGCATTTAGAAAGCTTAAAATGTTTTACAAGAGTGAAATATGGCAATGTGAACTCCTTTCTCCTATAAGGAATTCATATCAAAAATGAATTATCATAAAACTGCCTGTTATTTGGAAATATAGAATGTGAGTGACTGAAAAAGTTGAACTTGATTAGTAAGACATGTCTTGGGGAAACAGAGTGCATAATAAGGATACACTAATGTGTTTATGGTGCCACAGGATGGTTAAGTGCAGAATGGTTATGTGATGTTCAGAGTGGGATGGCACCTTGGAAAACATCTATGGATGAAGAATATTTGGATCGCTCAAGGTCATACAGTTGGTTCTGTCACTCAGGTCCCTCTAGGAGCCATTTTCTGCTTTTCAGTCCAGTGTTGTTTTCATTTACCATGCATAAACACATTAATAGTAGCTTGAGAAATATGAAAACACATGTTTCTATAATTTGATTTCAAAGAGACCTCTAACCCTCAGTTCCATGTTAGAAGTTCAGAGTTAATGCAATACTATATAAGAACCATCCACAGGACTGATGCTATTTCCTGATTCTCTTGAGTTGTCAGAGGGCTTCATAATTCTTAGGATTTTTAAAAATGATTTATTTATTTATTTGAAAGGCAAAATTAGAGAGAGAGAAAGAGAGGGAGAGAGAGAGAGATTGATTGATTGTCCATCTACTGGTTCACTCCTCAATTGGCAGCAATAGCTGGGGCTAGGCCAGGCCAAAGCCAGTAGCCTGGAACTCAGTCCGATTTCCATGTAGGAGGCAGGGACCCAAGTACCTGGACCATCTTCTGCTGCCTTTCTGGTGCATCAGCAGGGAGCTGGATGGGAAGCTGAGCAACCAGGACTCAAACCCGTGCTCACATGGAATGCTGGCATCTTAGGCAGCTAACTTAACCCACTGTGCCACAATGCTGGCCCTTCTTAGGATCTTTTGTGATATAATGCCAGGTTACGTTTATTTTAACTCACTGCAAGAAGTAAGTAGTGGAAGGGAAATAAAATACAAATTTTAGTCAACTGCAATGAGTATGAGTTCTAACTTTAAAAAAGAAATCAGTGGATGATTGCATTGATATTGATTAGATAGCTGAGGGCTTCAGTGGGCCATCATTCTCTTCATCATCATTTTTATAGGACTTATTTTAAATGCTTACAGGAAAGAAATGAATCTGAAGTACAGTTTATTTTATAAAGTCACAGTGACACTTGGCAAAATATCCATCAAATTTGATGGATCCAGAAATTTGGAGGATTGCAGATGTTGTAGTTGGCAGGACAAAGCTCAGCAGTTCTGATTGGAAACTTAAATACTCTGTCAAGAATTAAAAACAGATAAAACATCTAATCAAAGTAAGATTGACGAAGAGTTTAAAATGATTAGTTAAGGCAGGAATTTGGAGAAGTAGTTAAGTCACTGCTTGGGACACCTGTATCTCGTATTAGAATGCCTGATTCAAGTCCTTGCTCCTTCGTGTGCAATCCAGCTTCCTGCTAATGTGCACCTATGGAAGGCAGTGGATAGCTCAAGGTCTTGGGTCCCTGCCACCAACATGGGAGACCTGAATTATGTTGTGGGTTCCTGGTTTCTGCTTGGCCCAGCCCTGATTGTTGCAGGCACTTGAACCAGCAGATGGGAGATCTCTCTCCATTGCTCTGTCTCTGTGTCTTTCAATTCATGAAAATAAAATAAAAAATAAACTGACTAGTCCTTGAAATATGATTTTAGAAGGGGATTTAAGTAAAACATTAAATGCCAGCATGTGAAGTACTGATAACCATATGAGTCCTGGTTGTGATACTCAGCTGTAACACTTTTAAGTCTCAATTTATCTGTCCATAAAGAGGGGGTGATCATCTTCCCTCCTACCTCCCAGGGTTATCCCAGGAGATCAAATGGAAGACTGTTAAATGAAATTCTTTTGAAACTATAAAATACTATGTGTGTATAAAATTCATCAAAAGAAAACCAATTAACTTTATAATCGATATCTAAAAATATAACTCTAGTAAGTGTTTTAGAGATAATGATTGGCTGCATAAAGTTTTTTTTTATTTTTAATTTTTGACAGGCAGAGTGGACAGTGAGAGAGAGAGAGAGAGAGAAAGGTCTTCCTTTTGCCGTTGGTTCACCCTCCAATGGCCGCCGCGGCTGGCGCTCTGCAGCCAGCGCATTGCGCTGATCCGAAGCCAGGAGCCAGGTGCTTCTCCTGGTCTCCCATGGGGTGCAGGGCCTAAGCACTTTGGCCATCCTCCACTGCACTCCCTGGCCACAGCAGAGAGCTGGCCTGGAAGAGGGGCAACCGGGACAGAATCCAGCACCCCGACCGGGACTAGAACCCGGTGTACCAGCGCCGCAAGGTGGAGGATTAGCCTATTGAGCCATGGCGCCAGCCTTGCATAAAGTTTTAAAATCATGAGAAAATTGCCTTAAGTATAGAGGCATAATCCAATGGGTATGAGCATGTGATCTTCCCATTTTGTACAACCCAGAATTTTGGGGAAGTTTGTCCTTTTTGTTTGATCTTTTGAAGTGCTCTTTCTCATAAAGTTTCCATAGGCTTTAGCACAGATTACTCATAATACTTTTTTAAGGGATCAACTTTTGAACTTTTATTTTTTACAAGAGTTAAGTGTATTTATATTTACGAAAACCTTTCTTTAAGGAGTATCATGGAATTTAATAATTTTATCCCTGCTTTTACTTTTTTAGCTTTCTGATATTCATGTGCGTTTTCTTGCTAATTTTAAATCCTACTCGTGCTCAATCAAAATCTTGATTCTAAACATTAAAGCATATTTATCAAGAATAGTTTTTTTAAAAATTTTATATAACAAAAATGTACTTTTTGATTTTATAGCAAACACATTCTATTGGGTTGTGATTTTTCTAGGATAGATGTATGGATATGTTTATAATTTAATAATGTCTAGCAAGTTGTAGGAATGTGTGAATCCATACATACAGACATGTACCTATATTTGATCAGAAATTATCTCTAAGGTAGAAATCATCACAGGCAAGGTAGTGAAACAGTTTTTAAAAATGTTTCCCATTTCCTAAGAAGGAAGAAAGCTAGATAATTTGCAGTTTTGCTCTAAAAATATGGTTAATTTCTAACTGAGTTGCAATAATCAAAACCTTTTTTTCCCATTTACTCTAAAGCTCTTAACTACAGTGGAGGATTACAAAACAATGCTACCAGCTTGATTTTATTAACATATTTATCCGATTGCATTATGTGTGGTAAACTTGACAAATATGTGAAAGCATAGTTGTGACTAAATTAAAATAATAGAAGATTTTTCCCCTGGTTATTCCATTTCATTTTATTATATTAACTCAGCCAAATCCACATACCATATACAGGAATAGGATATGATGGTAAATGCAGGGAGTGGAAAGCCCAGAAACAGAGCCAGGCAACTGCTTTTGAGGGCTGCTGTTTTTCTAATCTGTTTTTCTCTTGGGAGACGAGGTGGTAAGAACAGACCTTGAAGGAATGTTTCTTCTATCCAGAGGCATGGAGTCAGCCAGTAAGAGCATTCTGTAGATTGAAAATTTTATTTATTACATTAAGTACATTGTGGCTTTTGATTCAAAAATAAAAAGTATATACATATCTCTAAATACATATAGATAGACATAGATACATATATAAAAGATTGAGTGTTGACTGCAACTATCTCTAACTTGACTCTGATTGCTAGTTCTGTTTTTTGAAATGTGGCCAATGATCAGAAAATTCCCTTGTCACTGGAAGAGAGATTTATCAGCGTTGGCACTGGAGAAGTTCATGGTTGGCTGTAGTATTGTATGCAATAGAATCACAAAGGCAGAGTTTATTACTATTTCAGATACAAACTTCAGAGAAATCTGAGCACAAATCATTATGTGTGATTTACATTGCTTTGTTTCCCCTGTTGTTGTTGTTAAAGCAGGAAGACATAGAAGACTTAGTGTAATTACTAAAACACTGCAGTACATGTAAATGCATCTTAGGTCTTAGTAGAGCTTTTGGTTGTCACTGTTAGGGGAAAACTTGCTTTTATAATCCTTTAAATGAATACTCCCCATTTTATTCAGAGAGTTCCCACAAATGAATGAACGTTTCAGTTTGAGCATAATATGATTTTTAAATATTTTGAGTGTTTTTTCTTTTTGGCTAAGGAAAATATGACTTTTCAGAATTTCCTTTGTTTCAGTTGCTGTAGCAACCCGCCAATGTCCTAGACATGAATGGCTTCCTACAGATCAAACCAAGCTAACTCAGCTGACATTTTGTTACAATGAAGTTTTTAGCATATCCCAGGAATTCTGCATGATGAGGCTTCTCCAAGATGGACTAAACAAGGCCTCTGTGTTTTCCTGGATTTCCTGCTGTCTCATAATTTGGAGAATGATACATTCTGAGTATAACAATTCTGAGGTTGCCAGGGAACTTCAGCACAACCACTGGAGAGTAATTCTTCGATCATTTTTCTGTGAATTAATTGCTTATCAGAGGAAAATCTAAAACAAAGATAGAGAGATAATGATTATAGAAAAAATATTTTTTCATTCATTTGGGCTTTGAAGTTGAATGGTAATTTGTGAAGAGGTTTTTAAGAACTATTTATTGCTTCAAGTAATGGAATTAACTTATCAATAGTGAACTTTGTCCTTTGGAATGGTGGCTCTAACTCACTGGTTGTAAATCAAGCGTATTTCCACATGAACGTTATCCAGAAGCAGGTCTTCTGTATTCTGCTGTGGAAAGTTGGATGCCTTTTGGGCTCAGCTCTAATGGAAAAGACAAATTGGTTTAGAAGAGAGTTTACATTACATTTTCAATTTAACTTCTATTTTTGAAAGTGGTATGTGAGGCTCAGTGAAAGCTGACTGGAACAATCTATAAGATGAAATACAGTTTCATTTCATGATGATTAATTTTTCAGTTATCATCATTGGCTAATTCATGTTATAATTATATTTGAATTGGATGATACTTTGCTTTTTTACAAAGCAAATGGAAATTGTCTAAGAAAACAGAGGAAAGTTACTTAAATGGGGCATTAACTATTTGGCTTTGTATGTGGAAAACAAGCAGTGTATATAAATCAACCTCAGTGGAAGTACAGTTCATGAAGAATGCACCTGTCTAAATTATTTCCCAAGCAGAAGCACAGATATGCATGCAAACAGGCATGAGAAAAATGCCTATGGCATACATGAATATGTTTTACAGTCAGGATAGAAATGCTGCATGCCAAATTACTAAAGCCTGATATAATTTTGTACCTTTAAATTTATGACACATATGCATTGGTATTTCTTATACCTAGTGGTACCACGCTAGAATAAGAGGATATATAGAAAAACTCTTCAGAGGAAATCAAAGGAATAAAAATGAAGGCATGCCATCATCATCATAGATGATGACTTATTTGAAACAAGTTGAATTGTCAGAAACTCTATTACTAGAGATAAAAGTAATATACATAAAACACAAGATATAATCCAGAAGCAATCAAGTATTTTGAGGTTAAATAATACTATAAACAATGTCCCTTAGGTAAAAATCTGAGCAAATCCCAGCACCATCAAACATGCATTTGTAAGTCTTGGGACCGTAGAGGAGGGACTCAGGGAAGGATCTACTGCTAGAGCAGAGGAGAAAGAAAATGACAAGGTGACAAAGTTTGCTGCTGCTGTTATTTCACTTTCCCATTTGAGGTACCGCGGTCTTTCCTGGAGAAGGCCTGCAGACCCTCCTTCTGACTGTTTTTCTTCCTTCTTGGCTCTCTCTGTCCCTCTTCTTTCCTCTCAGGTATGTAGAAAAACAGACTGTTGCCCAAACTCAGTCTAATCAAGCTAAACCCAAACAAGTCACATGATCTCTTCCTATTTTTACGAATGTTTGGAATTCCGTAGAAGGAGAAAAAAATGACAATATATTAAACAAATGACTGGCTATGTAGCACTTTAATCGAAGCACAGTCACTTGAGAATGTAATCAACTCTTCAGTAAGAAGCACCTGTTGAGAACAGTGAACATCCTGTGTGTGTGGTGGAATGCGTAGGATGAGATGAAACAAACTTCTCTGTTCTCTGACAGGCTTGAGATCATTTTCTTACCTCAAGGGGTGGTATGCTGTACATGGCAACGCTCATACCTATTCAACATGGAAATCACTAGGCATTCCTGCAGAGTATCCCTGTGAGCAGCAATTTTGACCAGTTTTGCTTTCATTGTGCCTGCTGTTATTTTAAAGAAGGCTCATTTCTTTTTCTAATTATTATTTTTTCTAAAGTTTTATTTATTTAAGAGTTACACAGAGAGAGAAGGAGAGGCAGAGGCAGAGGCAGAGAGAGAGAGAGAGAGAGGTCTTCATCTGCTTGTTTACTCCCCAGTTGGCCACAATGGCCAGAGCTGCGATGATCTGAAGCCAGGAGCCAGGAGCCAGGAACTTCTTCTAGATCTCCCACGAGGGGCCCAAGGACTTGGGCCATCTTCCATGGTTTTCCCAGGCCATAGCAGAGAGCTGAATCAGAAGAGGAGCAGCCTGGACTCGAACTGGTGTCCACATGGGATGCCAGCACTGCAGGCAGTGGCTTTACCTGCTACACCATAGTGCCGGCCCCTAATTATTTTTTCATTGTACCTACTATGGAGTATAATGTGGTAATTCCATACATGTATTCAAGATGTGATATTACATGTAGTTTGCAATTCTAACTCCTTAAACATTTTTTAAAAATAGCTTTAATACTTAATACTTTAATACTTAATAGTTGTACATATGTATTCTGATCAAATCTGGTCAATTAATGCTTTCCTTTCCTTTTTGTTACTTTATATTTGGAGCCTTGGAGTCCCCAGATTTGTTTATAAAATATTTAATGCAGTATATCCTCATTTTTGAGTGAAAGCAAGTATGAGGTTTCCTTCCCATACCGACCAACCACATCTTCCAAATTAATGCACCTTTTGGCATCCGAGAGGAACAGTAGAATGAAGAGAAAAGAAAGATCTGGGGGAAAAGGATAAGTAATTGTAGTGGAAGTAGAATCACAAGACAGATTTAAAAGATTTTTAGTAGTTAGGCACAATCCCAGATGTTCCTATTTAGGTGATTTGGAAAGGGCCTAGCCTTCAGTTCTCCAGGCAATTCTATGCATTTGATCAGACTCAGTCCAGTTATTTTGCTGTGGAGGACCAGGTTCTCAGAGCTGACGACCTGCTGGTGGCCTGCTCATCTGGTTGCGTCTCTAGCCCCAGGACCAATTTGGTTATTTGCCAGCCTGTGACCTAACAGTCATACCACAGTTGCCAACAAATTGTTTCATTTGTTGGTCCTCTGATATTTGGCCAAAGATTCTGTTTTGTTTTGTTTGTTTGTTTTTAAAGGAAAGGGTTTATTGGGGAACACCCTATAGACCGGAGTGAAGGGGCGGCGAAGGAAAAAGAGAGAGAATATAAGAGAAAAACAGAGAGGAGAGGAGCTAGCAAGGAGAGAAGATAGAGCAGAGCAGAGGAGAGAGGAGAGCCGAGAGCAGAGCCAAGAGACCAGAGGAGGAGGCGAGAGAGAGGAACCAAAAGAGAGCAGGAGAGAAGGGCCAAGAGAGCGCATGTGCAGGAACAGGCCCTTTTAAAACTTTGCCTGAGGGCGGGCAGGGAAGCAGGAGCAGTGAATCCCATTAGGATGGGTGTGGGGAGCAACTCGGACTAGACTAAGTTACTCGAATTAAGACTTATTCTATGCATCTGCTCTCCCACAATATGGCGCTGGGAGAGGAGTAAACAGCTTCTACACAGCTGCCTCCAGTTCAACCAATAAACTGTAGGAACTGCTCCTGATTGGAGGAGAGCAGCGTACTCGGCGTGTGGGTAGCAGAGTTGGGATTGGTGGAAGAGGACTATAAAGGAGGAGAGAGACAACATGCACCAGGAACATCTGAGCAGCCCCCGAGAGAGCCGGCCGGCAGTGTGCCGCTCCCCCGCGGAAGTGGGGAAAGTGGCAGGGGGAACCGCCCTTCCACCGAGGTGGAAGGGTCGGTAGCCAACCCAGGAAGAACCAGCAGCAAACCCGGGAAGGGCCGAGAAGACAAAAGAACAGTGCAGGGTCCTGTGTCGTTCCTCCGTGAAGAGGGGGAGCGACAGATGGGGGTGGAGCCTGGCTCAGGTAGCTGGGCCATGTGGCCACCTGGCTACAACTGTGCCAGTTTCCTAACATTCCCCCTTTTTGTTTTTTATAAAGCAGGGTTTGTATGGGATTACATTAGTCCCAAAAGTCCAAGAGGGGTAGAGGGACAATGATCTGTCTTTAGAGCTACTTCATGCTGACATGGGGTGATGATGTACTCTTCGCTGGCATGGGGCGATGTCTCAGGCCGCTGTCTCCTGGGTGGGGAGCCGAGTATATCCCTGGAGCAGCATTTGGTTGACTGCCTGGTTGCTGAAGGCCTTCGTTTGTTCCATTATCACCTGCTGTAAACACTTAGACACTGTAGTATAGAAGACTGGGTGAGAATAGTAACCAATGATCCAAAGAGTAGCATTAACCAGGTAATAAGAGGATTTTATAGAGAGGAAATGGAGGGGGTCTCTGGACCCTTGTGGGGACAGTTTGATGGATGTGGCTTAAAGCTGATTCCAGCCAAGACTGGGAGAAAGGCCACTAACTTTTGCAGGTAGTGGGGTTTGTCTGTAGAGAAATTCTAAACAATTATACAGCATTAAGTGGGGAAGAGGACCATCAGTATACACAGGTTGGGAGTAGAGCCATTGGTGGTAGAGTAGAGATTATGATTACAAAGGAATGAGGCTCAAGTGGGCTAGATACAGAGGACAGAGTTGTTATTAGAGGAGCTAAGAAAGGTGCTGTCTAAGCTATAAATAAGTTTTCTGATTGAGAGGCAAATAGAACCTGACAGAAGGGGCTTGATAATAATCAGGTGGGCTTTAAAGCCTTGTAAATTATGAGGCCCAGACTTATCTATCTCTTCATAGCATACATCCTACAGGAGGTGTGAACCTCCTTGGGGAAGGCACCCTGTTGACTTCCATTACCTAGCTGGCTTGGGAGGAGAGCTGGCCAGGTAAAGCCAAGTGGCAACTCCAACAGGAAATATACAGCTCTGCCTGCAGTGTTACTGACCCTATTTGGCCGTCCCCTCAGCTGCAGTGGTCACTTTGGAAGCTGGGCTGAGTGAAGGCTTTTCAGCTTAGAGCCAATAAGATCTGTGGCTCTGACCTGGACATCCTTCGACTCCAGGGCAGGTCCATTTCCAGTGATCCAACTCTTGGCTGGCAGAGCTCCCAGGGCTCTTCACAAGCTTTTATTTAATAAATAAAACTTTTATTTAATAAATATAAATTTCCAAAGTACAGCTTTTGGATTACAGTGGCTTTTTCCCTCTCAAAATCTCCTGCCCACCCGCAACCCTCCCATTTCCCGCTCCCTCTCCCATCCCATTAACATCAAGATTCATTTTCAATTATCTTTATAAACAGACCAATTTAATATATACTAAGTAAAGATTTCAACAGATTGCACCCACACAGAAACACAAAGTGTAAAGTACTGTTTGAGTACTATTTACACCGTTAAATCACATAGTACAACACATTAAGGACAGAGAAAGGTACCTCCTTCTTTGATGGCTCATTCTTTCCACTGCAATCTCACTCACAGAGATCTTTCATTTACGATTTTTTTTTTTTTTTACCACAGTGTCTTGGCTTTCCTGAGAGCCTGAGAAGCTCTCATGGGCTTTTTAGCCAGATCCGAATGTCTTAAGGACTGATTCTGAGGCCAGAATGCTGTTTAGCACATCAGCCATTTTATGAGTCTGCTGTGTATCCCGCTTCCCATGTTGGATCGCTCTCTCCTTTTTAATTCTATCAGTTAGTATTAGCAGACACTAGTCTTGTTTATGTGATTCCTTTGACTCTTAGACCTATCACTATGATCAGTTATGAACTGAAACTGATCACTTTGACTAGTGATTTGGCATTGGAACATGCCACCTTGATGGGATTGAATTGGAATCCCCTGGTATGTTTCTAACTCTACCATTAGGGGCAAGTACAATTGAGCATGTCCCAAATTGTACATCTCCTCCCTCTCTTATTCCCACTCTTATATTTAACAGGGATCACTTTTCAGCTAAATTTGAACACCTAAGAATATTTGTGTGTTAATTAAAGAGTTCAACCAATAGTATTAAGTAAAACAAAAAAATACTAAAAGGGATAAAGTATTAAGTTGTTCCTCGAAAGTCAGGACAAGGGCTGATCAAGTCATTGTTTCTCATAGTGTCCATTTCACTTCTACAGGTTTCCTTTTTGGTGTTCAGTCAGTTGTCACCGATCAGGGAGAACATATGGTATTTGTCCCTTTGGGAATGGCTTATTTCACTCAGCATGATGTGTTCCAGATTCCTCCATTTTGTTGCAAATGACTGGATTTCGTTGTTTCTTACTGCGGTATAGTGTTCTAAAGAGTACATATCCCATAATTTCTTTATCCAGTCTATCGTTGATGGGCATTTAGGTTGATTCCAGGTCTTAGCTATTGTAAATTGAACTGCAGTAAACATTAAGGTGCAGACAGCTCTTTTATTTGCCAATTTAATTTACTTTGGGTAAATTCCAAGGAGTGGGTTGGCTGGGTTGTATGGTAGGGTTATCTTCAGGTTTCTGAGGAATCTCCAGACTGACTTCCATAGTGGCTTGACCAGTTTGCATTCCCACCAACAGTGGATTAGTGTCCCTTTTCCCCCACATCCTCGCCAGCATCTGTTGTTGGTAGATTTCTGTATGTGAGCCATTCTAACCAGGGTGAGGTGGAACCTCATTGTGGTTTTGATTTGCATTTCCCTGATAGCTAGTGATCCTGAACATTTTTTCATGTGCCTGTTGGCCATTTGGATTTCCTCTTTTGAAAAATGTCTGTAGAGGTCCTTGGCCCATCTCTTAAGTGGATTGTTTGGTTTGTTTTGATGTTGTGGAGTTTCTTGATCTCTTTGTAGATTCTGGTTATTAACCCTTTATCTGTTGCATAGTTTGCAAATATTTTTTCCCATTCTGTCAGTTGTCTCTTCACTTTCCTGACTGTTTATTTTGCAGTACAAAAACTTCTCAATTTGATGCAATCCCAAATGTTAATTTTGGCTTTGACTGCCTGCGTCTCCTGGGTCTTTTCCAGGAAGTCTTTGCCAGTGCCAATATCTTGCAGGGTTTTTCCAATGTTCTCTGATAATTTGATGATTTCGGGTCATAGATTTAGATCTTTAATCCATGTTGAGTGGATTTTTGTGTAAGGTGAAAGGTAGGGGTCTTGGTTCATGCTTCTTCATGTGGAAATCCAGTTTTCCCAGCACCATTTGTTAAATAGACTGTCCTTGCTCCAGTAATTGTTTTTAGATCCTTGATCTTAAGATCTAAAATCCTAGATCTTAGATCCTTGATAAGTTGGCTGTAGATGTTTGGGTTGATTTCTGGTGTTTCTATTCTGTTCCATTGGTCTATCCATCTGTTTCTGTACCAGTAGCATGTTGTTTTGATAACAGCTGCCCTGTAGTATGTCCTGAAATCCGGTATTGTGATGCCTCTGGCTTTGTTTTTGTTGTACAAGATTGCTTTAGAAATTCGAGGTCTCCTGTGTCTCCATATGAATTTCAGCATCAATTTTTCCAGATCTGAGACGAATGTCTTTGGTATTTTGATTGGTATCGCATTGTATCTATAAATTGCTTTTGGGAGAATGGACATTTTGGCGATATTGACTCTTCCAATCCATGAGCATAGAAGATTTTTCCATTTTTTGGTATCCCCTTCTATTTCTTTCTTTAAGATTTTGTAATTCTGATTGTAGAGATATTTAACATCCTTGGTTAAGTTTACTCCAAGGTATTTGATTGTTTTTGTAGCTATTGTGAATGGGATTGATCTTAGAAGTTCTTTCTCAGCTGTGGCATTGCCTGTGTATACAAAGGCTGTTGATTTTTGTGCATTGATTTTATATCCTGCTGCTTTTCCAAATTCTTCTATGAGTTCCAATAGTCTCTTAGTAGAGTTCTTTGGATCCCCTAAATAAAGAGTCATATCATCTGCAAAGAGGGATAGGTTGACTTCTTCCCAATTTGTATCCCTTTAATTTCTTTTTCTTTTCTAATAGCTCTGGCTAGAACTTCCAGAACTATATTGAATAGCAGTGGTGAGAGTGGGCATCCCTGTCTGGTACCAGATCTCAGTAGAAATGCTTCCAACTTTTCCCCATTCAATAGGATGCTGGCTGTGGGTTTTTCATAAATTGCTTTGATTGTATTGAGGAATGTTCCTTCCATACCCAATTTGCTTAGAGTTTTCATCATGAAAGGGTGTTGTATTTTATCGAATTCTTTCTCTGCATCTATTGAGATAATCATATGGTTTTTCTTCTGCAGTCTGTTAATGTGTATCACGTTGATTGATTTGCGAACATTGAACCATCCCTGCATACCAGGGATAAATCCCACTTGGTCTGGGTGGATGATCTTTCTGATGTGTTGTTGCATTCTATTGGCGAGAATTTTATTGAGGATTTTTGCATCTATGTTCATCAGGGATATTGGTCTGTAATTTTCTTTCAATGCTGCATCTTTCTCTGGCTTAGGGATTAAAGTGATGCTGGCTTCATAGAAAGAGTTTGGGAGGATCCCTCTTTTTCGATTGTTCTGAATAGTTTGAGAAGAAATGGAGTTAGTTCTTCTTTAAATGTCTGGTAGAATTCAGCAGTGAATCTTTTTAAAAACTTAAATGCTTATAAGTTCAAAAAAACTTTTTTATCATGAATACATCATCTTTCTTACAATTCTTGAATGTAATCCAGCAGATTATTCAATGCTTGTGCTTTCTTTTGAAAAAAAAAATTTATTGATGGTGGGGTACTGTGGTGCTGTTTCAAGTCTCTGCTTGGGACACCCAGATGCCATATTTGGAGGACAGTGGAGGCTTGGCTAATCCATGCTTCCTATCCAGGTTCCTGTTAATGTGTACCTTGAGAGGCAGCCAAAGTCTTCGCGATTCTGCCATCCATGTGGGAGACTCAGATGGAGTTCCTAGTTTGGCCTGGCCCACCCTTGACTGATGCAGGAATTTGAGGGAGTGAAACAGCAGATGGAAGGTCTCTTGCTCTTTCTGTCTCTTCCAATCTTTATGTAACTCTGTCTTTCAAATAAATAAATCTTTTAAAAAATTATCCCTGTGAGAGAGCAGTTTAAACTTAATGTTTAGGAATATTCTTATCAAGCTCTTTGAAATGTAAGAAACCCATAAGAAGCAGTTTGTCTTTCCAATTTTGGCTTCTGGATTGAGATGTCTTCTTTCTTTGCTGTCTGCATTTCTTTGCCACCAACCTGGAATGTTGTAATGTGTCTGCAAATTATATTTTTACACACCATAGACAGAAGATATGATTTTTAGAGGCTTGCTTTCTGATGATTGAGAGTCTGCTTAGTATTTATTCAAATTAGTGTTATAGTGTTAATTAGAACTCAGGAATATTTTTTAGTTGCTCTTTGATTTGCATTTTTAAAATATTTATTTGAAAGTCAGAGTTACATGGAGAGAGGGGGAGAGACAGAGGGAGATCTTCCATCCACTGGCTCGTTCCCCAAATGGCAGCAGTAGCCAGGAAAGAAGCCAGGAACCAGGAGCTTTTTCCAAATCTCCCACTTCGGTACAGGGGCCCAAACACTCAGGCCATTCTCCACTGCTTTTCCCAGACTGTTAGCAGGGAGCTGGATTGGAAGCAGAGCCGGGACAGAACTGACATTACATGGGATGTCAGCACATAGGCAGTAGCTTTACCCACTATTCCGCAATGCCGGCCCCTGTGTCTTATTTTTTAAGAAAAAATTTATTCATTTATTTGAAAGGCAGGTTTACAGAGAGAGAGGGAGAGACACAGAGAGATTCTGTCTGCTGGTTTACTCCCCAGATGGCTACAAGCAAGGAGCCTGGAACTCCATCCGGTCTCCTATTTGGGTGGCAGGGGCCCAAGCATTTGGGAGCATCTTTTGCTGCTTTCCCAGTCTCATTATCAGGGTGCTGGATTGGAAGTAAAACAGCCTAATTCAAAGTGATGTTCATATAGGATATTAGTGTTGCAAGTGGTGTTTTAATCCACTGCCGCACAATGCTGTCCTCAATTTGCACCTTAAAAAGTTCTTTTGCGGATTGTTTTCAAGACACTAAAAAATATTTGTTGCAATTTTACTGGTATTTTGCTCTGTTTCTCAGGTTTGAGAGCTAAAATAGTTGATTAAGATCCATGGGGTAACAGGTCTAGTGATGGAGGATTCTTTTGTTTTAAACCCAGAAATGTCTTTCTGAATTTGTTTTTGCTTCAACCACAATTCTCTTATTATTTTTCTCATAGTGAAATCATTAGCTTGTGTTTGTCATATTGATGTCTGTTGTCATGGAAATAAACAATGTCATAAATTCAGTGCGGTAGAAAGTAGAGGGTAATTAGGCTGGGAATCATAACCTCTAAGAAAAGTAGAAGCTGAAATTATTGCTTATAAATGATCCCAGTGTGAATTTGGAAGATAATTCCCACATTCTAGCTAGCCTTATTTGTCTTATACATTTTTGCAATATCCTTAACATGATATTTGATTTACTTAAGTTCAAGTTGCTTTCAAGTAAGGTCATTCCACCCAGTCATTCCTGACTGCAATTTAGGAAATTTAGGAGAAGACACACATATGGAAAGGCAGTGTGTATCAAATCAAGGAAAATGCTGCATATTTAAAAACTTAGAGACTGGTTGTTGGGATATAAATTATCAAAACAAAAAAATTAGAAACAAAAACACCCCAACCACCAAACCAAATCAAAGAAACAAACAGCTTGAAATTACACTTTTATATTTTTCAAGTTGAGAAATTATAAAGGTTTATGGCCATTTAAGTGACAAATATAACTAAAGAAGATTTTCAAATGAGAATTACCTTCGAGTACTAAGGGGAAAAAGTCAATATGTTCTTGAAAATAAGTATTCTTGGTTGCAGTGAAATATGTAACTGATTTCCTTCCAGAGATGAGATGTCCTGTCAGCAGTTAAAGTTATTTCTAATGGAGTTAGAATTTTCCATTTGGACCTGAGGTTTGGTAGGCTTTCCAACTCCTGTTTTATTTATTTATTTCTTCTGAATTCAACCATATATGATAGACTTTTGTCCGCCTAGATTTGTTTTCATTAATTGGTTTCTTTATTTTTTGCACTGAAATTTAATTGTTTGTTACTAGTTGAAAGATACTCAGTTTTACTCTTTGATTCAAGTTAAAAATAACCTTCAAATTCTTGTAAAAGTGTTATAAATCATTTCCATGAAAATACAACAATTACTGCTAAAGTGTATGCTAAGAAAGCACATAGTTCTCTATTGATGTCATACTGTGGCATAAACCCTGGTAAAAGTAGCCAATGTAAAGTGACTTGAATATTTATCTTACATTTCAAATATGGAAAATGAGAGTTTTATTGGAAGACATCTGTACCTCCTATTAAGTTGAGGTTTCCATATTTTTCCATTTGGGTTGTATTTCTTTTTTTTTGAATGAAAGAGCCAAAATTTAGTAGCAGACGTTTTCGATCAGCTAGAATAAGTGGTGTGTTTTATTTTGATGACTAATCGTTTTTAAGTTTTCCAGAAGAATTTTTAGTTTCATTAGGGTTAAGCTGTATTGAAAGTTTGCAGTTCTGTTTTTCTGCACTGAATCAGCAAATAAAAGTTTCTCCAGAAAATGATTGGTGGAACTAACATTTGTAAGTGATAAGAGATTGTCACAGTTATTGTAAATTATACTCATCTATTGAAAATAAGCTTATTTGAATCAGATTGGAGAGGAAAAGATCATGGTAAGGAAATAAACATCTTTGTGAACAATGGGTTATATCATAAAGCTGACTGAAATGTGATGGGCTTTGGGATTTAGACAGATTTTTTCGTGAGGAAAAATTTCAAGACATGTACTTCTTAAAATTTGGACATCATCCTTGTCCTGAAGATTTTTATAATCTGACTGGACACATGGGGGTGGAGTGGATAGGTATGAAACAAGTATAATTTTGAGGTTTTGTTCCTTCAATCTGTTCCACTGACACAACAGTACAGATAGCTCAGAAAGAAGAAATGGACAATTTTAGACAAGTTGAGTTAAGATGTCTACCAGGGTGAATGAATGCTTAAATATCTAGTAGATATTGAAAAATCATTCCTCTCTAATTTCTATTCTAGAACGTGGTTCACCTCGAGATTTAATTACTAAAGATATCACTGACACTTCAATTGGGGCTTATTGGACATCTGCCCCAGGAATGGTTCGTGGTTACAGAGTCTCGTGGAAATCACTTTATGATGATGTTGAAGCTGGAGAGAAAAATCTTCCTGGAGATGCACTTCATACCATGATAGAAAATCTGCAGCCTGAGACCAAATACAAAATTTCAGTTTTTGCAACTTACAGCAGTGGAGAAGGTGAACCTGTTACTGGAGATGCCACAACCGAATGTAGGTAACATCATGGGTATGTTTGGGTGTGTGTGAGTGCTTCCTAATAGCTATCAGCTCTAGTGACATACAGTTGAACTACTTAACTTTTATGCTTTATATGGGAAATGTGGATTGAACAAATAAGATCTTTACGATCTTTATAGGATTGTGGTCTAAATTAGGACTGTGTTAGCATCTAAATATTATATCACATTTAGAAATACTGTATCCCTTTCAACTGCCTATGTTTGTCTCTGTGTTTCTCTACCTCCCCCTCCTGCCCAGTGGAATGATCAACTACTTAGGATAGTCAATTGGTAAGAAGTTAGGGAGCCATGGAGACAAAGAGAATTCAAGCATATTTATAGCTGTGTGACCTTAGTCAAATTACTTGACTTTCTTTGAATCTCAGTTTCCTAAAATATAGATGATCTTATCTTTTAGTGTTGTCACAAGGATTAAATGAAATTATAATCCTTGAAGCACCAAGTATTTCTAGCCACTTAGAGGTGATTGATGAATGATGAGTGGTTGTTGAGATAATAATTATTAGATAGTGAAGACTAATCTTAGGCTTTTCATTATATTCCTGATGTGTTTAGTAAAGTTAAATCAAAAGTCTACTGAGTTTTCTGGTACCTTAGATTTCCCTCTGTATCATTCATATTCTTTCATCTGAATAATTATGAATGATCGAGCTATTATCATTTATCATCACCTGATGTGAAGAATGTGTCAAGGCTTCTTAATTCTTTTTTTCTAAAAATATACTTGAGTGATAATGATGTGTCAGTGTAGGTTTCACAATTGTAGCAAATGAACCACTTCGGTGGGAGGGTGGGAGTTGTTAAGAGGAGAAGAGAGGGTGGGATGGGACTGGGAGGCTATGCATGTATTGGGAGCTGGGAAGGATACGTACGAAATCACTGTATATTCTGCTCAGATTTTCAGTTTCTAAAGACCTTTTAGAAAAGTCTTTAGCATTGCTTTCACCCAAAACTAAATCATGAACTGGACTAGAAAGTCACAGAGGAGAAATTTTCTTTTGCTCATCCAAGTATGGCAGTTAGTTTAGCAGCAGTACCAGTGGATATCTGAGATATATTAATAAAATGGGAAAAGAACTTACAATGTGTGTGTCTAAGAGGGTGTTACAGCCTTTTATAGCTTGTGGCATACCTTTGAATGGCTTGAAAAATCTTGCTTTTTAGTCTTGGGAAACCAACAAGCTTTTTTTTTTTTCCCTTCCCTAATACCCGGTTTCTCTAGGATAAGATATGCTGTATTTTATTTAGTTTCAATTCATTCATTGTAAAGAATTAGGAACATTTCAGACTCTATGTGAGACCTAGGGATGGTTTCCTCTGTTCCTTTCAGGGGATACTTTCTCTGATTTTGGGGAGTTTCCTCACACATATGTGCTAATATCAGGTTAAAGACTCAAGGAGGACCTTCTGCATATTTTTGGAGCTTTTCTCCAAAAATTATATAGTCTTTACTATATAATAATTATAATCTCAACAACCACTCATCATTCATCAGTCATCTCTAAGTGGCTAGCCACAATACCTGGTGCTTCAAGGATTATTATTTCACTTAATGCTCGTGACAACAATGTTGTGTACTGTAAGTTCTAGTTGCCTGAGACTCCCTACACTAGCAACACCATCATATCAATTAAGGGAGACCACCAAGCTCCACCTGAATTCCCCCTTCCTCTACTGAGGCCTTGGAATTTCCTTCAGGCAAGAAACTGTCAATCATGGAGCCTACTCTCATTTGTTTTTCTCAGTGATCTCAGGGATCACTGTCCTGTCTAACTGATGTCCATGCCTGGACATTACTGTTTCTTTTGTTTTGTTTTAGTTTTTTCCCCATAGGACTTTTAGTTGTTTCAGACGGTCTTCCGCATTTGAGCATTAACATTTCTCTGAAAATCAGGAAAGATTCTTTGCTGATTTTTTAAAGATTTATTTATTTATTTGAAAGGCAGAGTTACACAGAGAGAAGGAGAGGCAGAGAGAGAGAAAGGTCTTCCATCCGCTGGTTCACTCCCCACTTGGCTGCAATGGCCAGAGCTGCGCCAATCTGAAGCCAGGAGCCAGGAGCTTTTTTCAGGTCTCCCATGTGGGTGTAGGGGCCCAAGGACTTGGGTCATCTTCTACTGCTTTCCCAGGCCATAGCAGAGAGCTGAATTGGAGGTGGACCAGCCGGGACTTGAACTGGTGCCCATATGTAATGTTGGCACTGCAGGTGATGGCTTTACCTGCTATGCCACAGCACCGGCCCCACCTTGCTCATTTTAAATTTCTTTTTGCTTAAATTCTTCCTAAAGAACATTCTTACAAACTTTTGAATTAAATTACTGTGCTTATAACTCATTATGTGTAAAAAATTATACTGTTGACTATTTATGGATGTTTGGTGACCTGTTTTTAATAGTTATTGAATTTATTTTAATAAATAATATTAATTATATATTAAACAAATACTATTTACATGCACTTTTTCAAATATTCAGTATATACCAATTTATCTTTTGAGCCTTGAGATATTTTTATGTATTGGATATTCTTATTCTTCTTTGTTAGAGTCATACAGTACAAATCAACCACAAATAATGTTAACTATAGAAACCCTGAGTACTCACTCATTTATGGATTACAACTTTTTCTGAAAAGGGCCAAGTAAAATTTCTAACCCCACATTCATGATTGTAGTGTTCTCCCTAGCATGGTTACTGGAGTAATTCTTTATAGATGGAAATATAAGGAAAAAATTCCAAACCTCATCTGTGGAAATGGTTGTTTTCTTCACTAAAGTCTCTAGCATGCAAGTAGGAAATCCCTGCAATATGAACTTCCACTTTTTAGTATGAGCTGGATGAAAAGAAAATCTTACTGAGATGTCGGTAAGATTAGGCTCACACGCCATCATGAGTTTATGGGTGATTACAATGCTGAACGAGAGAACTGTGTACATACTTAGAGAATCACAGAGTTTCTTTTCACATAAATGAGTAGTTGGACAAATGTATTTTCTTTCAACATAATAAAAATTGAAATTTTCCTTTTATCTCACAGTATCCCAAGACTCCAAATCCTTGAAAGTAGATGAAGAAACAGAAAATACATTGAGAGTGTCATGGAAACCAGCACCTGGAAAAGTTGTTAACTACCGTGTTGTGTATCGTCCCCAAGGGGGAGGGAGGCAAATGGTTGCCAAAGTGCCACCCACAGTCACTTCAACAGTGTTAAAGCGACTTCAGCCCCAGACCACATATGACATCACAGTTCTCCCAATTTACAAGACTGGTGAAGGAAAGATTAGGCAGGGATCAGGAACAACAGGTAAATAATTTTTTATGGGAGAAGTTATTTAATGTTTTAAAAGAAGATTTTAATATATATACTTTATTTGCAAGTGTTTAAAATTGATTCCATAATAAATTATAATTATTAAATGGTATACCTAATTAGTGTGTTATTTTTACCAATCTAGTTCCTGTTCAGGTCATCCTATATATTAATGTTCTAATGCTAAACTAGGTGAAACTCTGAAAATTATTTACACATCTACTGGGATAGTACTCTGTTAACAGTACTTTTATAGGATATGGTGTCTTGTGCTACCAGAATTAAAAACTGTTTATAAATACACATTTTTGTAGGGGCTAATAATGGAAAATTCCCAAAGCCTAATCCTATGGATAATATTTTAAAAATCTTTGTATCATTACAGCTTCTCGATTTAAATCACCCAGAAACCTCAAAACATCTGACCCAACCATGTCAAGCTTCCGAGTGACTTGGGAGCCTGCCCCTGGGGAAGTGAAAGGTTACAAAGTCACATTCCACCCAACTGGGGATGACAGAAGACTGGGGGAGTTAGTGGTTGGACCATATGACAACACAGTTGTTTTGGAAGAACTTAGGTACGACTTAACCTCATTTGTGTTATATGACAGAATAACTTATGTAAATTAGTAGGCTTTACAAGAAGAATAATCACTTATATGTCTGTTTGCCAGCAGAGTATTTAAACTCAGCTAAAGCTTGGGCAGAATTTCTGTTTTAATTTTGCTGTTAGGCGATCAGGAGTGGTTTTTTTTTTTTTTTTTTTTTTTCCCCCAACAGTACCCTGAAGTTTCAAAATTAGCATTCATGGTACACAACCATATGGAAATGTGGGGTTTCTGTGCCTGCTGGAAGGGACCAGCTAACTCACGCTGAGATCTCCAGTGTGAGCCCTCCTCCAATGGGACACATGGGAGGGAGAAAGCAGGACTTTGTGCTTGCTGCCAGTTGGCCAGAGAGGGCCAGTCTGGGATGATTAAAGGTCTAGCTTCAGGCTGTGCAGTGGGAAACATGGAAGTTTGAGTTCAAACAGCACCCTTCATTCGTTACAGTGAAGAGAACGGATTACTGTGCATTGCGTTTGGACGGTTTATTTGTTAAGGCACTCAATAATATTGCGGTCTCTAGCTATGCTCATCATTTAGTTTTACCAGAGTAGGGAAGATGAGATTTATTGGGAATACAGTGTTAGGCATTGTGTTGGGTGCCTTGTGTTACCTTGTAAAGCACAACGTTTCAGTCATTTTCCTGAAGCCCACTGCAGAGAAGCAGTGTTCCCTGTTAAAGGCAGGACAGAAGCTGGTGCTGGAAATAGCTGGTGTTTTCCGAATGCTCCCTGGCCATCTCCCCTTGGTACCTTGATGGGAGGTATATTTCTTCTCTTGCAATGTTGTATGTTGTAAGTTCTTCTGAGTGAAATGTTGTGAATGTTCTTAACGAAGCAAAAATACTACCACATGAAGCAATGTCCCATACAGACCATATACTTTAACATTCCAGGGCAGGTACCACCTATAAAGTAAATGTTTTTGGAATGTTTGATGGAGGAGAAAGTTCACCACTCGTTGGACAAGAAATGACCACCCTTTCTGACACAACTGTAATGCCAATTTTATCCTCTGGTAAGATATTGAGTGATATTCCCCTAGGAAATCTTAGCATTGTGAAACTTCAAATGTGATCTAGTAGGCTAGCAGACAGTGAAAAGAGACTGCTAAGCTTTTACACAATTCTCGTGCTCATCAAAAAACTTCTTTACGCATCCCATCATGCATAGTTTTGACACTGTTTTTCAGGGCTTCTCTTGTCAGCATTGTATTCTTTACATATAGTAGTTTGTTATTGAAAGCTGATTTTTTTTCCCTAAGTGTAAGTGTTGTGCATTTTTTTTGTTTGTTTGCTTTTAGTGACTAAGATGCAATTTTCTTTTGTTAAAGTAATTGCAGAAATGGCTTATTTGGGCCAGACAAGCAGAGTGAGTTTACATCAAATGGTGGGCAGCCACGACTTGGGAAGCAGAACAGTAACATAAGCTCATTGAATTTTTGCCCTGACATGATTATAGCCCTGATGTACATGAAGCTGGTCTCTAACATTCTTAGAGGTAGAAATGATAGATAGAATTTACTTCTAAAGAATTTTTATCATTAACTAAGAAACGGTAGAGCCAAGCAGAGTAGGAGTGGATTTGCAAGGGCCTAGGTGCTTGGAATAGCACTTGGGAAACCTCCATCCTGATGAGGTATGAAGTACAATCCAGGCACATTTGAACTTTGTAGTATGATGAGCATTCCTTATATTTTGTAGGTGACTTTTTTATGATGTGAAGATCAAATGCTAGGATCACAACAAATGAAAATTCATGTAATATAAGTCCTTAGAAAAGGAAACATTTTAAAACATGGATGTAGATAAAATAAATGACTGTTAAACCTTGCTGTTTTGCATTAATTTCCTGTTGGTTATTTTATGATGATATTAACTGACTTATATTTTTATTTTGTAGCTTGTACACTGTGGATATTGGGATTATTTTCTTTCCCCAAAGCACCCTAGCTTTGTATCAGTGTTTGTGCTTGTTGTGTCTACAGCTCTCAATTTGTATATTTGTTTGCATACTCTTCTAAATTGTCTTCCTTCTTCCTTAATTCTTTAAATGTGCAATTTTCACCATCTGTACTTATCTTATTTTTATACATAACAGATGTCAATTATTAATAACATAATTATGTATCAGGTTTTTGTTTTATTTTTTATTTAGGTTTTAAAAAAACATGCCTTTACTTCAAGAAGGTCTAATTTTAAATTAAACATGTCTAATCTTTTATATGTAAGAATTACCTGGGAACTCAATTATTTTAAGAGATAATTTTGGCTCACTAAAGCCAATTACAGTTTACACATTTTATCAGTTGATCTCATACTTATCTGCTAACGACTATGAAATATTTCAGAAGAATGTAATATCTAGTCTTTAGATCACATTAGAACTTTATTAAAGTCTTGTAACTAAAGTCTTATAGCTACTTACTGCTATTAATTTCATCTCCTGAGTTTGTGAGCCTGTCACATTTACAGTGGTGATCTGATTCAGGTCTCTAGATTCTGTGATTGTGGCAGGAAATATAGTCAAAGATGAAGGGAAAGATTTGCCACTAAATATTATTTGGGAAATTGATAATTTTTGTGAAAGTAATTTTTAATGGTCAGTATTATCATTTGGACCTGTTTTCAGAGTCTCCTACCCCAAACCATTGAGCTAGGCCACAGTACTGAGATAGGCAATATTGAACACCCAGGTGCAGAGCATGGCTAGGGAGGAACCCTGCCAACAATTGGCTCCTTACTGTCCTGTGTCCTGATTGCGGTGCCAGGGATGGAGTGTCTCACCCGAGCTGAAGCAGACATTGTGTTGCTGGTGGACGGGTCTTGGAGCATCGGCCGGGCAAATTTCAGAACCGTGAGAAGTTTCATTTCTCGCATCGTGGAAGTCTTTGATATTGGCCCCAAAAGAGTACAGATTGGTAGGTTCTAGAAGAAGAAGCATTAAAGACATTTTGACACTTTTGTTATGTGCTTGTATATTTGCTGATAACAATGGTGTTACTTTAGCCCTCGCTCAGTACAGTGGGGACCCCAGAACAGAGTGGCAGTTAAATGCTCACCGAGACAAGAAGAGCTTACTTCAAGCTGTGGCAAACTTACCCTACAAAGGAGGCAATACTCTCACAGGTGCGCGAGGGTGCCCTGGTACTCTTTCTGTGCTTGGGTCAGAGCGTGTGGCTGAATAGTGATGTAACGGATTCTCTCTTTTCTAAAAACCCACTAGGCATGGCTTTGAATTTCATTCGCCAACAGAACTTCAAAACCCAAGCTGGCATGAGGCCTCGTGCTCGCAAGATTGGTGTTCTCATTACTGATGGAAAATCACAGGATGATGTAGAGGCACCTTCAAAGAAACTTAAGGATGAAGGCGTGGAGCTGTTTGCTATTGGTGAGCTCTGAACAGGAGAGCAGTGCCCCTGGGGTCACAATGTAGTAAGGACATTTTTGTAGTTAGAAAAATATTATCTGAAGCACAAGAAAAACTAACATGTCTTCCCTATCACATAATTTATCATAATGATGTTCCAGGAAGTGAATTCATTTTCATCTTGTGATGGGACACAACCACATGTTTTGTTTTGTTTTTAAGGAGAAAAGCAGTGGATTAAGAGGAAAAAATGTATCATTAATAAGATTCAGGAAAATCCTTGTTATGTTTTCCGCAAAACCATTTTTATTTTTGATATTTATCATTTTGCTTTCCAGAAAAAACATTGACAAGACACTTTTTTGGTGGGAAACTGTTGCAAGAAGCATTCAGAAGAAGGAAATTTAGGATATCTTTCAGTTCATGATATTCTTTGCTCATATTTTGTGACTGCAGATGAGTAGTCATTTTGTCATTGAGGACAATAATATGTATTTTATAGATAATAAAATTTTAAACCTTCATAGTTTGCCATCAAGAAAACCCTAAAACATTTGCTTTATTCCATTCATTTTCTTTTCTGAGAAGTGATTTTTAATTTATGTGTATCCATTTTTTAAGGTATTAAAAATGCAGATGAAGTTGAATTAAAGATGATTGCCACTGACCCGGATGATACACATGCATACAATGTGGCAGATTTTGATTCACTGTCCAAGATTGTGGATGACCTCACCATTAATTTGTGCAACAGTGTCAAAGGTCCAGGTAAGTGTTGCCCAGGGTTTCCTTTCCTTAGCATTGTTGACATTTTGGGTTAGATAATTCTTTTTTGGGTTGGGGAGAGCCCTGGTTTGTTCATTGTAAAATGGATAGCTGCCTTACTGGCCTCTGCCTACTGGGTGCTAGTAACATTGCTGTAGTGGTTAAAACATCTTCAGATGTTGCTGAAGATCTGCTGAGAGCAAGGGAAGAAGCTGGTCCTGGTTTAGAATTGCTGCTTTTATGCTCGCTTTGGCAGCACATACAGAATTGCTGCTTTTTTTTTTCTTGTTTCTTGGGATGACATCAAACTAGAAAATGTCTTCTAGTTTATTTGAGGATACATTTAGTGTATATGTGACTGCACAACATGCACCCTCCCCACCTACCCATACACACAGACAAATGAAGGAAGGGAGACAGAAAGAAAGATGCTTTCCTTTTTGGTGTAGAACTATTTTCCTGTAAAACATCTTTGCTGTAATTACCGTGTTGTCATTAGGTGGTTGTGCTACACTTTTAGTTTCTGAAAGTTCATTCTTTTTCTACAAGTAGAAATTCTTTTCTACAAGTAGGAATGGAAGATGGGTGAGAAGTCTTAACCTCTGATTTTCTTTGCCTCAACTGTAGATGTTCAAATTTGATACTTTGCACATGTAATCCCTAAATGCAAACAGAAGTTACAATTTTAGAGATTGAATTTTAGAAATTATAGTCTTTTTTTCTTTACCAGTAAGAAACTGAGATCTAGAGAATTCAATTTACTTAGTAAGGGTCAGATGGTTAAAGATGTTTTTATGGATCTTTGAAAAGAGTAGCTCTGGATAGGAATTAGGATTTAGAAATAAAATTATAAAATTGGATGTGTAGTGACAAAGGAAGGTAAAGAATAATTCATATCTATAATCATAGGACAAAGTTTGGTAAGCAATCAAATTGAAGGTATTTAGAAAACTGATGATGAAAATCATGGTCCTTATTTTATGAGAAAAGTTACTTTCAAATACATGTAAATTTTGGTAAAAGCTATCCTTCATTAACTTATCCCAGTTGGAAAAGTTGGCATGAGTTTAACAGATAATGTTATAGGAATATTTTACATGTTTTGAGTGTTGGGGATATATTTATTTGAATGTTCCTTCTTGAGTTTCTTTCTCTAAACTTTTACAGATTTTCTTTTTTTGGATTTTTAATAAGAGACTGACCTTTTCCCTGGAGAATAGATGAGCCGGGCAGCCAGAATTTGTAGGCTCCTGGCTCTAGATTAACTGAGAGAGTTGTAGTTTTATTCAGTTGGAGAGAACTCTGAGTGGGGATAAAAACATCTTTTATCTGTTTTCCTTTTTTTTTTTTTTAAATCAACTATGTAATAGATGCATTCATTCTAGTTTCCCAGACAGTAAAATTAGTTGATGATTTTAAGCTTGACTGTGACCCAAGTATAATAAGGGTTAGGTTCTAAGAATGGACATGCTTCCCCCAGTTTTGGCTTACAAAGAAAGTAAAAAGAGTTTATATCAGAATAATTTGTTATGCTCAGGGAATCACTGGATAAATTCTTTTCTCTTTAAATTATTATTTGGTCCATCTTACTGTTAGTCCCGCTGAGTTTAATGTTTCCATTTCCATTGATATTAACTCTAGATATTGTTATATTAGTTATTTCATCTGTGTGTATGCACAGACAACAGAATCATAGCAGTACAATGTTCCTAAAATTTTAAAACATTTTTATTTGTTTAGTTTAATGTTATTTGGAAGGGAGAGGGAGGGAGACAAAGTAGAGAGAGGGAGGGTGAAAGAGAGATCTCTCTTCCATTAGCTGGTTTTCTACCCACATGCCTGCAACAGTCAGAGCTGGGCCAGGCTTAAGCCAAGAACCTGAGCTCAGTCTGGGTCTCCCCTGTGATTGGCAGTGTTTCAGGTGTTTGAACCATCACTTGTTGCCTCACAGGGTGTAAATTAGCAGGAAACTGGGTCAGAAGCACTTTGATATTGAATATGGACATCCCAAATGGTTTATTATTGCTGTGCCAAACATCTGCCCCAAATGTTCCTGAATTATGAAATACTTGTTTATTTTCACTCTCTTTTGAATGTGAGTATGATTAGGTTTTCTTATTACTGTTCTAGGTCCTATGATGGAACTAAACAAGAGTAAGAAACCAATTCTGTACTCATAGAGTGTAACCTATAGTTAAAGAGATAAGACATTAATATATACAATCAAAATGATAGTAAGGACAATGAACTTATATGGTGCCAATAATGACAGAGACAATGGAGAAGCTGAATTGTCAGGACACAAATAATTATTAATTGATATATACTCAAAGATGGAGCGAGAAGACAGCTTTTGAGTCTTGGTGATTGGCAATCTGGTGATGTAATAAAGAAGAAGATCAAGTCAGGAAAGACAGTGACATAGGCTTGAGTCTTCGGAGGCCAAAGAACCCTTGTACAACTCACTCACAGAGGTCTATTGAGCCTGAGAGGGCTGTTGGACAACAGGCTCACCACTAATTTATTGTGGCTACTCAATATATTTAAGGAAGATGTAAAATTTTGTAATAAGGATAGAAATAATGTTTTGATATAATTTCAAATTTCATCACCTTGCCATAATAATGAAAACGTGTATATGCTTTATTTCCATGTGTAGGTGACTTGGAAGCACCTTCCAATTTGGTTATATCCGAGCGAACCCATCGTTCTTTTAGAGTGAGCTGGACACCCCCTTCTGACAGTGTGGATAGATACAAGGTGGAATACTATCCAGTTTCTGGAGGGAAACGCCAGGAAGTGAGTAGATGACATTTACATTCACTGCTTTCTGTTGCTGAGATTGGGCCCTCTTCATTAGGGTCCCGAGAAAAATGTTGGATGAAGGGCAGGAGGGAGGCAGAGTGGAACACAACTCAGTCAAGAATGGTGCTTTCTACTTTGATCGCAGGCACTTCCATTTGGACTTAACTAAAGGGAAAGGATTTTGCTTAAATACTTAAGAGTTTCTATGAATTGCAGAAGTCAATATTATTTTTAATTAAAATTTAATTAAAGGATGCTTGGTTTATTCATGACTTTGTAGTAGAATCAGAGTTAGAAAAAAACATTAAATATGACCTATTTTTACCCACTCATTTTACAAAAAAGGAAACATTAGCTGGAAGAACAAATTATATGAATTGTCCAAGTTCTCATTGTAATCTGGTAGTTTCCAAAAACAGAAGACAATGGTCTCATTGAAGTATTCTAAGTTCTTTGCAGCTAACTACTTTGTAAGTATAGTAGAAAAGAAGGAATTGACTATAATGCCAGTTATTATTTTACATCCTCCTCTCCCCCCAGTTTTATGTGAGCCGCCTGGAAACTAGCACAGTGCTGAAAGATCTGAAGCCTGAAACTGAGTATGTTGTAAATGTGTATTCTGTGGTGGAAGATGAATATAGTGAGCCTCTAAAGGGCACAGAAAAAACCTGTAAGTCAAATTAAAAGCAAATTTCTCCTTGTTCTGTTTTTTGAGATAAAGAGGTGATGGCCCATGTGGGATTTTTTTCCAGCCAATTTTCTTACTCAATATCCATTCAACAAATGTTTACCTAATGCCTTCTTTGTTCAGATGGTCCATAAATATCTGGTAGTTGTCTGCTCTTCCTGGCTGCTCCTGCCATCACAGGACCCCACTGGTCAAATGGGTAGTCACGGCCATAACTGATTTAGAGAGAAAAATATCTTTAATAGTATTATTCAGTTCTTAGTGTATTGAGGCTTTCTGCTTTTAAGAAATCTCTTAAAATGCAAATATACTTTTCAGGGGGCTAGTCCATCAAGCCCCTTTATGTTTGTGATACAGTGACATTTTATCAGGGTGCGAAGCTCTTCAGAAGTAAGAGATGAGGAAAGGTGCCATGTGGGGAGTGGGTGTTCTCACTGCCAGCAGAAGATCCTGCATCAGCAGTAGTGAAATAGGCCATCTCTGCACAGCTCCTCCTCCTAAGCTTAGGCCCACCCTCCACACGGCACCTTTCTTCATCTAGAGAAGCTCTAAGACTTTGACTATGAGTGAGCGTTTGGGGGAGGTGTTCCTCAGTCCTATTCCTGGTAGTGATTTCAAGGCCATATGAAAGTGTTCCTTTCTCCTCTTGCTTAAGCACCAGGGGTAATAAAGGAAATCATTAAACCATTTTTAAGAGGAAGGAATGAGTCTTTTTCTAGGACCAGAACGGACTCCACTTTTTCTAAGGTCCTTAGATTCTTATCTCTCCGCCTATACTCCTTTATATTAGACCACAGAAAGTAGGATATAATGTACTTTACAATGGGAAGAAGTAATGTGATAATTCCTGAAAACTTTAAACTCAGTATACTCAATATTAGAACAAAAAAAATTGAAACCTATGTTGGTGTTAAGTAGAAAAGAGATTGTAACCCTTTTACTCTGCCTTTTGGACTTGTCTTAAAAAAATCTCATAAATCTTCTAATTCCAGTTATTAATGTATGGTACTCTCATTTCAAGCTTTTCTAAAGAAAAATGAACTAAAATATTGTATTGATTACTTATGTGTGAAGCTCTTTTATTTAAGACTAAAAATAAACTTAATCATGGCCCAGAAAAATAGATTAAAGTCTCAGGAAATTGATATCCATTTTGGCTTCCATGTGGACTTACTAGAATGCCATTTACAATCTGAAAAAATTTCCCCAATCAAATGGGTGTGATGTGTGGTCATGAGTACTAAGTGCAATGAACAATAGCACTGGATAGGGGGTGGGCTTTGGGAAAAATTGTATTAAATCTCATTGATTTCTCACAGCAGCCCATTCTATTTATCATATATTTATATAAATAACTTATGAGGACACAACTATTAAAAAGTAAGTGGCATGAAAGGAATTAGTCTAATGTCTGCTTTTATGTTCTGATAGTGCCAGTCCCTATAGTCAGCCTGAATATTTATGACATTGGCCCTACCACCATGCGTGTGCAGTGGCAGCCTGTGGGAGGAGCTACCGGCTACACTGTATCATATGAACCTGTTAAGACCACTGAATCCACAAAACCCAAAGAGGTGAGATATGTATATATATATATAAATATAT
The DNA here is from genome assembly GCF_964237555.1 of Oryctolagus cuniculus. Lineage (NCBI taxonomy): Eukaryota > Metazoa > Chordata > Mammalia > Lagomorpha > Leporidae > Oryctolagus > Oryctolagus cuniculus. The sequence continues at coordinate 97,372,986 of NC_091436.1, forward strand.
TTAAGCATTGAGTTCCTGAGACTATAGTTTTAAGGTCCCCATTATGCTGAAATTATTTATGCCCTTATTTATAATTTTATACACAAGTAGATAAATATAAAATTAGGGTTGTGGCCTGTAAGATAGTTTAAGAAAACAATGGCACAATAAAGGAAATGCAATTCTTATAAAATAAAAATAAAAGCTATATTATATCTAGTGGTTGTAAATAGGATTTAATCAGATATTCCCAGAAAGTGGAAATGCTTGATTTGAGTGTCATATTTCTGTTTGGCATATCCATATGCAGATGCGTGTGGGGCCAACCGTGAACGATGTGCAACTGACTGACCTCCTTCCCAGCACTGAATATGAAGTCACAGTCCAGGCTGTCTTGCACGACCTCACTAGTGAACCTGCCACTGCTCGGGAAATGACCTGTAAGAGACTGCTATTTTTCCTTCCCTTCTTATTGCTATAAATGTATTGTTCATTAGACTATTTTTTTTCACATAATGCTAGTGATAAATTGATAATTTGTATATCAATTAGAGTTGCAATTTTTGAATTTGGGAAGAAATGCTTTATTTCTAGACTATGGCAGCCTATTAAATTGATTCTACGATATACATTATTTTTCACATTTAATATGCCTGATATTGGCATGTGACTTACAATCAATGGTGTCTTATTGCTCTTGGCAAGTTATCAATCAAGGGCTAGAGCATAAAATGATGGTGCATCTTATAACTGATGTTGTCTTCAATCTATGAAATGTATGTTGGATTGATAAGAATGGAACTATTGTGTGAGTATAGTTTTGGAGGAAGATGTTGGAGTTGATATCAAGATATTCCAAATTCTGTTGGAAGTCAATGGCATATATGAATAACTGTGTTTTAATTAAATGAATATGCCAATTAATTCATTAATCCAAAAAATATTGTCTATTATATTCCAGTCATTGGGCTAGGTGTTGAGAGTACACCATTAAGTAGTACAAAGCATTGTAGAGTATATGGAATCCTTCATGGTTTACATTTCTCTTATGTGTGCTGGTGAGTCCCTTTTGGGCTTCCTGCTTGTTTCACTAAGAATTTAGTTGTTTTTTTTTTTTTTAAGAGAAAATGACAATGATTGCACTTAAGATCATTGTCTACTTTGCTGCTACTTTGTTTCATGCTTGCAGAGGTGGACATACTGGGGTAGATGACTTAAATTTGCTAGTCTGAGCTCATATTTCTAAGGAAATTAAAAAGTACAAAGAAAGTTTGAGGAAGAAAAAAGGACTAAGAAGACAGAGGCATCGCAGTTCAGAGAAGTGAGAGTCCTATAGTGAAACTCATTAACAAATGTATTTGTTTATTTATAAATATTTATTTAAAACTATTTTTATATACTTATTGAGCAACTTTTTAATATTGGACTGTGTTTGGAGCTGGTGAAAACTGGCAAATGGAGAGTGAGGAGTCAGCCAGGAATGGAGACACATGTCCTGAGAGTGTTGAGAATATCCAAGAGTCACAGTGAGGAGAAAAAAAAGTTGGTGTGGTGTTGGAGTGCCACAGTAGAGGAAGGGAAGACACAGACACAAAACCCTGAAGGGATGGCAGTGCGGAAACATGGAGGTAGAGAGAGAGAATCTGGAAGAGAGATGTATGTACAGAGTCAAAAATGAGGGGCAATGAGAGAATGGGCGACTGGGTAACTGGAAAGAGATATATTTCTGTACAGGAAGAGAAAATGTATTCACTCATTATCTTACTTTCTTCTTTAAATGTAATTTCGTTTAATTTTGTGAAAATTTATCATTTAAATTTTCTTCTGACCGTTTAGGCTTCTGTGAGTTTTCTGTTAAGCTTGTGGGTTGCTTAATCTTCATTCTTTATTCTCATAACCATTTATTTTCCTATCACAATCTTAAGGGAGCATAACAATTTTATTTTCTATCATAACTGACTTAAATGCCTGATAAAGAAATATTAGCTGTATATTTATGATAGATTATGATTTATTATGGCTAGATGATAATAAGAGGTAATAGGGCATATTTAAATAGCATGGAAGGAGATTAACATAAATGAGGAATTAGTATTTTGATAAATGAAATATATCCCATTTTAAAAAAAAATTCATCTGGAAAAACTCTGCTCTACCTGGTAGAATTATGGTACTTTATGATCGCAGTCATTTTTTCACTTATTTTGCTGCATACCTTAAGGTTTTTTCCAAATAACTTCTTGAAAGCTTGTGTGGATGTGTTATAGCTTTCTGAATGAGAACACATCTGGATCTATTATCTCATGCTTCTCCAGTGCCTTTGCCCAGACCTCAAGATGTGAAACTCAGAGATGTCACTCACAGCACCATGAGTGTCTTTTGGGAACCTGTGCTTGGAAAAGTCCGGAAATACGTTGTTAGATACCAAACCCCAGAAGAGGATGTCAAAGAGGTAGGTTGCAAGCTAGAAAGGATATGGAAATACAGGATGTGGCCATACTTGCCTAGATGAACATATTTTCAGTACTTGCTATTTTATTAATATAGTGCTGAAAACTTGATAATTATAAAGCAATTTTTGAAAATCAATGATAAATTGGACTGTCTTGTGTTGAGCTTAGAAATGTTTTACTGGGTGATATTAATCTCAAAAACATAATCTCTTAGTAGATAAAGAGTTATAGAATCTAAGTGGTGTTTCCTTCTCATCCAGATGCCTTATATGGTGCTCTTCATTCTAAGAATTACTAAAAAAGTCATGTTTCTAAAAACAGGAGGTAGCAAGAGGGGGAGTTTGTCAGATAAGAAGAAGATAGGACAATTGAGCAGGACAGAGGGAGAGAAGGAATGTGTTATTACAAGAGTGTCCCTTTGAGGATCAACATTTCTGAGATGACATTGGGGTGGACAGTTGTTTCCTTGACCATCTGCTTTAAAGTCAGAGAAAATTAAGGGCACTTCGCCATTGAATGGATTTAAAACTAGTATATGTTTGAGAAAGTGTTAGTATAATAGTTTTGTATGTTTTCTCTGATTTGTGGTAACTCATATAGAGTACAAAACAGTACTGTATATGAGCAAAATTGACATTTTGAGATTTGACTATTGTTTACAGCCCTTGTCTATACTCTTGAAGGACAGTGGTTTGTCTACTTATTACTTGTTAAATTCTTTATTTAGTGGAGAGTTAAACTCATGATTCTAAAGTAAATTGAAAGTATGTCATTGTAAAAACTAAAAGAAAAATGAAAGAAGGAGAGAGGAGGGAGGGAGGAGGGTAATGTAAGAAATATCATTATGCTATTAAATCAGTATATATTAAATACATGAAATTTGTTCCCTTTATATAAATTTTAAAAAGTGAAAAAAAAAAGAATCTCAGAGCAATTTCTGAACATAGAAATAGTTTCTCTAAGCACCCAGTTACTAATTCTGCTGCTCATTTGTTCATTATAGAAAAGCTGAGTTAAAAATGTGCACATATTCATTTCATTCTGCATTTCCATTTTGAAAGGAGTACCAAGGCTGGTGGCTCTCACAACATTCTTGTTCATGAAATTAAAATGTGCATAGGAGACTGCTTCTCCATGGCTTCAGTTTATAAAGAATTGGAATAATATCTTAATAAATTTACATTATGTTTGTAGTCATTCAAATAAAAATCATATAAAATTTGGTGTGTTATTCAATGTGATCTCCTGAGCTATTTAAAATCACACCTTGAATATAAAAAAGAACAAACCCCAACCCAACAAAGGGAACTGGTGTTGCTGGTTTCTTAGTTGGCCTAGGACCCAGTCTGATATCACATCAGGTGTAAACCTCAGATAGCGCTAATTCCCTGATGTCTTCTTCAGGAGGAACCATTACTGTGATTGATTGATTAGCTATGTCTGCTGTGTGAGGGGCAGCAGAAATTGCAGCAAGCTAGCAAATGCCAGTATTAGGACACAGCAGGCATTGTTTTCCATGCATTTGTATGAGCAAAATGAAGAACCGAAAACACACTAAAAAGGCACACACCACTTGTGGAAGCGTTCTTGGAAAAATACCATTTCACCTTATGTTTTTCTGAGATGATAATTCATTAAGGTGGAAATAAGTGATTTTGTGCAATGAGCTCATTTATCATGTGTGACACAGTGATGTTGACATATCTTAATTTGGTGCCTATAGAATCTTTCTGCAAGCATCTGACTAATAGAGTAGAATACTGTTTATAAGATTGTCCATCTCTCCCTTGTTAGATAATGACATGGAAAGAAGGTAATGATATGAAGAGAAACAGGTGAAAAATGATTGGGTTGTTTGAACCCTCAGGCAGTCATCATTTATCAGCTATGGTATATACTGGAATATATGTAAAACATATTTTCCCCCTTTGGAAATATTTAAAGTGTGTACAGTTTCTGGATTCTCACGCAAATTGGAAATGCTGCCTTTTCATATCATGCTTCTCATTTTTTATGCTGAGATGTACAGTAAGCAACAGAGCGATGCCAGAACTAAACCCTTTGTGAAAATCATTCATCTGCTGTGTTATAATTTTAGGTAGAGGTGGACAGATCACGGACCAGCACTTCCCTCAAAGACCTCCTCTCACAAACCCTGTACACAGTCAGCGTTTCTGCAGTGTATGATGAAGGGGAGTCTCCCCCAGTGACTGCCCAAGAAACCACCCGTGAGTTGTGCTCCTGATTTATTGATAATCGGGATATAGCGCTTCACATGCACATGCGACTGAGCTTTACTGGGTCACTTCCTTTCTTAGTGTTATTTTACCCAGCATTTAATAATGCTTAGGTTTGTAGATTGTTTTTCACTTATTTTCTTCATAGCCCCGTGTCCTTTCTTTTATCTTTGTTTCAGTTCCTTTTGGGATATTTTCAGCTACTCCCATTAATTCATTTTCCAACTAATAAAATGTGTGTTTTTTATGTGTGTTGGACACTTTTTCTGGAAAACATTGATGTGTTATCAGATATTTTTTGAGATCTCACCATATGTAAAGTGCTTTCAGGGGTAACAAAATATAGCATCAAGCTATCAACAGTTTATCATATAGCTATAGAGCAAAAATAGTAGTTAATACCTGGAGTTGGGTAGATGGCACAGAGGTTGTGTGAAATGGGATTCCAGAGAAGGCAATTTGGATACAGCAGCATAACATTGGTGAGACATAGGACAGCCTGCTAGGGAATTCTGCTGCAGCTCCCAGGAATGCCACTCTTTCTCCTGCTCATGGTACTTCCATTGTATTTCACCCAATTATTTCTGCCTGTAAGTCTTATTCTGTGTATTCTACTAGCAAGATAAATACTATACTTATGAAAGCAGAGATATTAATTTTTCTCCATGTTGTACCTTCCATGTCTGGCACATAATTATTCAATCCAGTGCTCAACCCACAGTTACCTAATTCAAACAGTGGTAAAAAATTAAGTTCTAGATTTAAGCTTATTTCAAACAAGTATAATGGGAGCCATATATGTAAGTTAAATTTCTATTATCCATGTTAGAAAAGGTAAAAAGGGATAGATGAAGTTAATCTTTATATTTTATTCAAAACAATATATCTGAAATATTATCATTGCAACATTTATGAGCATGATATTTGTTAATAAGACATTTCACAATCTTGTGCAATTGTTTTTTGAAGTCCAGTGCATATCTTACACTTACAACACAGGTAAATCCATGATAACCACATTATTAATGCTCACTGGCCACAAGTGACTAGGGATACCTATAGTGGACAGCACAATTCTAGAGAAGTTAAACAACTTGCTCAGTCTCACCCAGTAATCTAATAGTAGGAACAGTGTTACAGTTTGAAACTTTCACTTCCTGCCCCTTAAATCTTTTGGCAAAGAATTGAATAGTTTCTTCCTTTGTGCCCCCATTCTACCTGATTAGGACATCTTGTCGAATTGCACAAACTGCTCCTTAATTTTGGGTTTATCAGCTTCTCCTTTTTGACCCTGCCATTTATTTGCCATGAGAGATCTCTCAGCAATTTCAATGTCTGTATGGCATCAGTTCTTATCTGGTAAGGATCATGATTAGAGATGAGAATTGATGCATATGAATAGCCTGACGGCTCTGTGCAAACTTAATAGATGTAATAGTGAGAAAAAGAAGTCAGGAACAAAAGCCTGGTGAAACAGATAATTCACTATACTGGATTAATATTTTCAATGTTTGTTTTCAATCTTTAGGATTTCCAAGTAAGTTTTAGATATACCCAAAATGTACCCATAAGAATTGGTTTGTTTTGCAGTTATGCTTGTGGAAGTGATACTATTCTCTTTATCTTATTGATCCTTTGATTTATAATTATTAGGAACACATTTTTGATGGCTTCAGATTTTGTGTAATTGGCTTTTTAAAAAAAGGTTTATTTATTTGAAAGACAGAGTGACAGAGAGGAGGAGAGAGAGCAGGGGGTGGGAGAGAGAGATAGCTTTCATTTGCCATTTCACTCCCCAAGTGCCCATGATACATGAGACTGGGCCAGACTTAAGTTAGTAGCCAGAAACTCCATCCAAGTCTACCTCATGGGTGGTAGGGATCCAAGTATTTGAGCCATTACCGGCTGCCTTGAAGGCACATTAGCAGGAAGCTGGATCACGTGAGGACCCCAGGTACTCCAAGATGGGATGCAGACATCCCAAGTGGTGACTTAACAAGCTGCACCACAAATCCCACCTCAGGTAGGTGACTTTGGTTACCAGGAGATAAAGAAGTAATTGACACTAAAAGCTCAGGACTAGTGGCAATCCTGAATTGCTTGTGTTGCAAACCAACCAGAGTCTCTGGTCAATGGAGAGACTGTGATTTGGAATTTCACTGGTCATCAGGGCTACCTGGCATTTTGCATTCTGGGTCAGTACAGTTTGCTTTATATCATGTGTAATATTAGTGATTTATAGAGAAAAGCTTATGCATAGATTACTAAGGTATGATTGCAATTCAGTTACAACTGTGAACATGTTCAGAATGTCTTTTGTGTGGTAATATTCCTAGGTTGGAATTCACTGTATGTTTAGGCAGGAATTTCATCAGCGATCTTCAGAGTATAATACTTTTGGTGTTGTTCAAAGTAGGGTAGACATTTTCATTTTTAACTTCAGTGGTTATATCTGTAAAAATGGGTTTCTTTTGGGCATTAGAACAATAAATTCTGAACAACAAATGGGTAACTATTTCCTTGGCCATCATCTTGAATGTGTTATATAGTAGTATAATTAGTTCATGTCTTTCTGGGGGAAACGGACTTCTTAACCAGGGATCTGTATTCAAAGTGATCATGGAAAAATGGAATGGAATTAAAAAATAATGTGTGTTTTCCCATGAACCTTTTGAAGACCCTTCTTATGACTTGGAGGCTCTTTGATGATTAGAACAGACAGGTCCATGAACTGTCTGATATTAGATACTAGAACTTGTGCTTTGTTTATTGCTGTGTTTAAGAGTTCATGACTTTGATTAGATTCTCATGAAGTTGAAGACACAAAAAGGTTATGAACTATAGAGCTAGAAGTTGCTGCTAAGTGGTACCTTTAAATATGATTTTAATGGAATATCAGTACTAACCAACTGTATGCAAATAATGAGTGCAGTTTCCAGAGCTCTGTGTTATATCATTTTCTAATGAATTGAATTGGTAAAATGTTTGGTTCCAAGCAAGATATTAAGTGTTTCCATGCCAAATAAAATACAAAAAGGCAATTTATTATATTAAGTTTGTAATTCACATTAAAAAAACAGTCTGTCTTTTTTGATGATAGGACCTGTTCCAGCCCCCACAAATCTAAGGATTACTGAAGTAACACCAGAGAGTTTCAGAGGAACTTGGGATCATGGAGCTTCAGATGTGTCTCTCTACAGAATAACTTGGGCACCTTTTGGGAGCTCAGATAAGATGGAGGTAGTGTTAACTCTATTTTTTTTACATGTCTCATTTCATTATAGGGGAGATTGTTTGAAATATGTGTTACACTGTTATCAGATAAACATTCTATTTACCAGATAAACTTTTCTAAATAATGACATTTGAGCTCATAGCAGGAGGAACATTTGATTAAATAATGTCAGCAAAATGCCATTGAGTGTATATAAGTGGAGACTTAATTTTGTCTGGGTGTGTTTTTGTCCTCTTTCCAAGACCATCTTAAATGGAGATGAAAATACTTTGGTGTTTGAAAACCTGAACCCCAACACTCTCTATGAAGTTTCTGTTACTGCCATCTATCCTGATGAGTCAGAAAGTGATGACCTGACCGGCAGTGAGCGCACATGTAGGTATTCAACTTTCAAATAGGATATTGATATTTTAAAGTTAGTTTTCAAAAAATAGAGCTACAGCTACATTGGTGATATTTTCCCCAATTCTGTTTTCTTTTAGTGCGTCTGATACCTTTAACAACACAAGGTAAGATTTAATTTGGTGAATTATTTGTTTGAATGAACAAACAATTGATGAATGAAAAATACTATAAAACACATTTTGAATAGGATGTTGGTTGTCACTGCTTTTAAATAGGCCTTTTAAGAAATTAATTAATTAAGTTTATCTGAGATGCAGAGAGACAGACACAAACACAAAGAAAGATCAAGTGAGTGAGTGAGAGAAGGCTCCCAGCTGAAGCTCAGAGCCAAGAAGGCACCCTTTTTCTCCCATGTGGGTGATAGGGACGGAATAACTTGAGCCATTACCTGCTGCCTCCCAGGGAGCACAATAGCAGGAAGCTGTAATCAGGTATGGAGCTAGGACTTGAACCAGGCATGCTGATATGGGTACCCCAACTGGCTTTTACCTGTTAAACCAAATGCCCACCTCTGACATAAGGCTTTCTTTCCTTTTTAAAAGATTGATATCTATCTATCTATCTGTCTATCATTTGAAAGGCAGAGTGACACAGAGAGGGAGAGACTAAGATCATCTATCCACTAGTTCATTATCCTAATGGCCACAACAGCTGGGGCTGGCCTAGCCTGAAACCAGGAGCCAGTATCATCCAAGTCTCCCACATGGGTGGCAGGGACTCAGTTGCTACTTCCAAGGCACATTAGCATGGAGAAGGATGGGAAGTGGAGTAGCCAGGACTTGAATTAGCACTCTGACAGGGCATGTGGGTGTCTCAGTGAGGGGCTTGACTCACTGTGCTACCATGCATGTCTCTATGAAGACTTTCTTAAAAGAAAAAACAAACTTTGTTTTGTTACTACTTGTTGAGGAGTATATTAGCTTGGCCTACCACAGTAAAATATCAGACTGGATGGGTTAAACAATAGAAACATATATCCCTATCTCTCATTAAATGGTAAACTCCATCCAGGTGTGGGGTCTCTCCTCTGTTTCTCTGTCAGAGAGTAGGTATTCAGAAAATTTTGCTACATAATACTTTAACAAATTAATGATTAAACAAAGGGAAGAAAGAAGGGAGGAGAGACAGACAGTTATTCTATAACAAATAACTCTACGTTTAGGATTCCCTTGGGAGCACTCCTTTGAGGTTTTCCCTTGCTGAGCACCTGGGGACTGGAAAGATCAAGGTGCTGGCCAACTCAGTTCATAGTGGGGCTTTCCTCCAGGCTTGTATACAGCTGCCTTCTCACTGTGTCTTCACATGGTAAAGAGAGAAAGACAACAAGGTCTCTCCTGTCTCCTATAAAGACAAAATGGAGGAATCTGGAAAACATCATTCTGAGTGAAATAAGCCAGTCCCAAAGGGACAGATATCATATGTCAGCGTGATCAGTGACAACTAACTATGCATCTAAAAGGAAACCTGTTGAAGTGAAAGGGAAACTATGAGAAACAATGATGTGATCAGCCCTTGTCCTGACTGTCGAGGAACAACTTAATACCTTATCCCTTTATCCCTTTTAGTGCCTGCTAATATTAACTGATAGAATTAAAAAGGAGAGAACAATCTAACATGGGAAGTGGGGTGCACAGCAGACTCATAGAATGGCAGATGTCCTAAACAGCACTCTGGCCTCAGAATCAGTCCTTAAGGCATTCGGATCTGGCTAAAAAGCCCATGAGAGGATTTTAGGCAAGGAAAGCCAAGACACTGTGGTAAAAAAAAAAATAAAGAATGACCTAAATGAAAGATCTCTATGAGTGATTTTCTATCGGAAAGAACGGGCCATCAAAGAAGGAGGTACCTCTCTCTGAAGGGAGGAGAGAACTTCCACTTTGACTATGGCCTTGTCTAAATAAGATTGGAGTTGGCGAACTCAAAAGGCTTCCATAGCCTTGGCAGCTCATGACAAGAGCCTCAGATATTACTGACACCATAAACAAGAGTGTCAGTTGTTAAGTCAACAACAGGAGTCACTGTGCACTTACTCCTCGTGTAGGATTTCTGTCCTTAATGTGTTGTACTATGTGATTTAATGGTATAACTTGAACTCAAACAGTACTTTACACTTTGTGTTTCTATGTGGGTGCAAACTGTTGAAATCTTTACTAGGTATATACTAAGTTGATCTTCTGTATATAAAGATAATTGAAAATGAATCTTGATGAAGAATGGGATGGGAGAGGGAGTGGGAGATGGGATGGTTGTGGGTGGGAGAATGGGGGGAAAAGCCGCTATAATCAAAAAGCTGTACTTTGGAAATTTATATTTATTAAATAAAAGTTAAAAAAAAGACTCATCCCATCGGATGAGTCATGATCTCAACTAACCTCACAGGCCCCATCTCCAAATAATATGCTATTGCGGCTAGGGCTCTCACCTATCAATTTTGGGGTTCATAAGCATTCATACCAAGGAGCTATTTAAGACTCAACAACTGTCTTTATTAGGGTGTCAAATTTAATTTTAAATCCAGAGGTATGAAACTCTCTTGATTTCCTTGGTAACCATACATAATTCGGGGTAGCATTGTTCTGTGTGCTTACCCTGTTTCCAAAAATTTTCTTTCAGCTCCGAAAAGTGGCCCACGAAACCTTCAGGTGTACAATGCAACATCTAACAGTTTGACTGTTAAGTGGGATCCTGCCAGTGGTCGTGTGCAGAAATACAGAATCACTTATCAGCCTTCAACAGGGGAAGGCAATGAACAAACGGTAATTTGTTTTATAAAGACTATAACTTGGATAAATTCTACCTCTCCTCTTCAAACCTCTCCTCTTCAAATGCCTTTCTCCCTAATGCTTAGTCACACTGAAGTTTTTTATGGGATGCAAGATTTACTATATTGAATGGGGTCATTTGACTCTTTACCTGGCACTATGAGTGGTGGGCCCTAATATAAGCTGAGTGAATGTTCTCATGGAAGATGACAGTTGCTCCTCATAGTAGTTTCAGAGCATCAGGCATGCACACCAGCTTATTCATGGTTCCCTTAGAAGGTGTTAGCACTGGATTATGGAGTTCAGAATCTAATAGTTTTTGAGACTCTGTAGGGCTTCCGTCCTCCTTTGAAACTGTATCAAATGCTGAAAATTTGTGAAACATAACTATAAAGTTTGTTTTCTTTTATATATTCCAGTTTTTTTCTGGGTTTGGAATGTCATAGGGTTCCTTCTAAATCTGATGTTTACTGACCTTGTAGTCTATTCACCTAATTCAGGCCATTTTCCCAGGCCATTAGCAAGGAGCCAGATCCAAAGTGGAACAGCAGGGACTTGAACCACTGCCCATAAGGGATGCCAGCGTCACAGACTGTGGCTTTACCTGCTACTCCACAACTCGGGCCCTGTATGTGGGCCTTTTTTTTTAAGATTTATTTATTTATTTGAAAGTCAGAGTTACATAGAGAGAAGGAGAAGTGGGAGGGGAGGGGGTTTTCCATCCACTGATTCACTCCTCAATTGGCTGCAACTGCTGGAGCTGCAATGATGGAAAGCCAGGAGCCAGGAGCTTCTTCCAGGTCTCCCACACAGGTGCAGGGGCCTAAGGAATTGGGCCATCTTCTACTGCTTTCCCAGGCCGTAGCAGAGAGTTGGATCAGAAGTGGAGCAGCCGGGACTAGAACTGGCACCCGTATGGGATGCCAGCACTGCAGGCAGTGTCTTTATCCACTAAGCCACAGCGCCAGCCCTATCTGTATGTGGGTCTTGACACCTATGATGTGTCTTGCTAGTTCAGAGATGTTATTTGAGGTTCAGGTGGGCAATGGCTTTGGGTTTGTGGTTCAAGGTCTTTGATAGAACCTTGTAAGAGGACTTAGACGCATTAGAAACATTCCTGTCTTTAGTGTCACTTCTGAGTTTGTCTTTTGAGGTTTCCATAGCAACAGTCTTAAGTAGAATGATGCATTTGGACTGAGAAATTGTTTTAGTTAAATAGATTGTTAATAATAAATAGAAGCTGTAACCAATGGCTTTTATATAAAAATAAGATAAAACAAATGATATGGACTGATATTTTAATTTTAGAAACAGAACTTCTTTTTTTTTGTGCCAGACCAGATTTGGGTAAAGCTAAAAAGCAGGTGAAGCTTGTCTTTAGCGTTTCCTTTCTTGGTGACACTGGTACTCCAACTGTTTCTCTTGAGTCTTGTTTACTGTCCTTGAGCTGTTTGTTATCATTAGAAAGAGTCTCATAAACTTATCCCCTGGGAAGTATGAGCTGCTCATCCTGTAAGGTTTGTTATTGTGAGGGATATTTGGATTTTAATGCTGTCCCTGAAATAATCAAAGTAATGCATCACTAGAGCTAGAATTATTTTTGTGGAGTTGGATGGGAAAAGTAGGCCCATACACCTCTGCTTACTCATAAGACTGATTTTCCTAAGTAGATGCTCTAAGACTTGTTGTGTATCAAGTTTTTATGAAGATGGCTTATATTGAAATTGATACATCTATTTCATAACCTCAGATTATAAATTTATTAAGGTTAGTTACTGCAAGTCCATTTGTTCATGTCGAGGATGCCTTCAGTGACTTGCTGAGGTTTTCTCTGGAACTAGACTGCTTCAGTGGATGGGTGCTAAGCTGGAAACATCTGGTCTGTACTGGCGCGTACAGCCATGTACACGTGCACTGACTTGTGGGCAACATGCCATTGTCATGTGATTTTAATTAGCATGGCATAAACATCTGAATTCGGTAGGCTGTTAACAAATCGTACAAATTTTCTTTCAACAAGATAGCTAGACGGCCTTAAGCAATGAATAAAATACTTCAAACTCCATAATTGGAGGAAATTGAGAAGCTTCATGGCACCAGGCTGTTATGGTGGAGACAACTAGGAACTCTTGCCTGAGTGTGGCTTGGCAGACAATCTGGTCACGTCGTTTACACAGCTAATTCTGTTAGAGTGACAGTGTTTTAGGGGAAACATGAAGATCTTCAGATCTTTTGCTGAATCATTTTAATGTGTTTCTAAAGTAAATAAAAAACATCTGCAAAAAAGTGAGGCTAATGCTGAATGGTGCAGAGCGCTTCTAAAATTATGCAGTTCTTTGGTATCTTAAAGTCCTTTTGTAGCTCACTTGTGATTAATCCCTTCTCTTGGAAGAGTTCTGTGAAATGTGTTTTGGATAAAATTTTGCAGTGCTTGTGGCTGGCAAGTTGAGATATCTTTTTGAGTTCACCAGTTTTAAAGTTTGGGATACTTTTTGTGATTTGAGGTGCATATTTTTCATGTAAAATTCTACCATAAGATGTATCTTAAGCTTTTGCTGTGGTACATGATTCCAGAAGCTTCCCAGGGTCTCAAACAGCACCTATGTAGAAAGCTTTTTCAAGCAGTTTTTGAGATGGTGGTTGATGGTGAGATTGACAGCTAATGTTCACCAAGGCCTGTTTTACTCAAGACCACAATAGGAGGACGGCAGAACAGTGTGGTCCTGCAGAAACTGAAGCCTGACACTCCTTACACGATCACCGTGTCCTCCCTGTATCCTGATGGCGAAGGGGGTCGGATGACGGGAAGAGGCAAGACTAGTAAGTAAAACCAAAGTCCTTGTAGCATCTTTTATAACTGCTGCTGGAATTGTACCTTATCTCAAAACACTGAGGGTGACTTTGATTCATTAAAAATAGTACTAATGTTAAATATCAATTTTTGGAATTTTCCATCTCTGTGGGTAGATGAGACTTATGCACCAGTAACATTTTGCATTTATTCACTACTTCAACAAATATTTGTGGGGTGTCTGCTGTGGTTTACACACAGCAGACAGTTGGATGCCTATGAGTTATCGTGGAACTTGTATTTTGTGTATGCTTGCTTGTTCGGACCATCCTGTGCTATGATTTCTGTGCATTTCAGAACCTCTGAATACCGTGAGGAACCTAAGAGTGTATGACCCTTCTACCAGCACCTTGAATGTTCGCTGGGACCATGCAGAGGGAAATCCTCGTCAGTACAAACTCTTTTATGCACCAACAGCAGGTGGCTCAGAGGAATTGGTAATTATTTCCTGGAATGAAATATGTTAGCTGTTGAGTGATTTAAAAGGGGAACTGAAAGAGTTAACCAGTTTGCTTTAGTGTTGAAGTTCATATTTATTTACAAGGACCTGACTAAGGGTGCATAGTTGATATCTTAAAGCCTGCGTAGTAGGAACATTGCAATCTCAGGGCCAGTGGAAGAAGTGGTCATTCCTGGAGTAAGCGGGAGTATATAGACGTCTTCACAACCTCCTGTGATAGTTCATAGAGGAGTAAATCATTACATCTCGATCTTATGGAACATGATTCTTGACTTTGTCTTGAGTTGGTTTTATATTGTTTACAAGGTTTTCAAATCAATTACTTTGTGCCTCATTCAAATCTTTAGGTACCAATCCCTGGGAATACCAATTATGCCATTCTCAGGAATCTGCAGCCAGATACCCCATACACCATTACAGTAGTTCCTGTTTATAATGAAGGTGATGGAGGACGCACATCAGATACTGCAAGGACATGTAAGTAAAAAGGCAGAAAAGCTTATATTTCATTTAAGTGCTGCTTTTCATTATAAAGTCTGTAGAGGGCCATTAAAGAAAGTGAGGCAAATACATAATGATGGAATTCAAAATATTACAATTGCCCATAGTATACCTCCCAAACACTAACAACCCTTAACATTTTAGTGTATGAAATAAAAAATTGATAATGAAAATTATTTTCTTTAAGATTTATTTCTTTTTTTGAAAGGTAGAGTTACAGAGAGGGAGAGAGGCAGAGGCAGAGAGAGAAGTCTTCTATCTGCGGTTCACTTCCCAAATGGCCACAGCGGCCAGGGCTGGACCAGACTGAAGCTGGGAGCCAGGAGCTCCATCCAGGTCTCCCATGTGGGTACAGGGGCCATCTTCTTCTGTTTTTCCAGGAGCATTAGGAGGAAGCTGGATTGAAAGTGGAACACTTGTGCTCATATGGGATACAGGCACTGTAACATACAGCTTAACCTTCTACTGTGCCACAGTGCTGGCCCCAGTGACATTCTTTTAAAATAATTTTAGGATTTTAAAGTGTGTATATAATTATCAGAATGTTACTTCAGCTCTTCAGTTTCTCTTACCAAAATTCATTCAGCTTGCTTTGTGCTTTATAAAATTGCATGAAGCATTGTTTTGCAATTGGCTTGCATGGTGTAAATTGTTAAACTGTTCATTGCATTACTTGGATTGCATACATTTTTATGGTTTGCAGAGGAAGTGCTTTTGGACATTAAAAGTCTGTAGGTTTTAATTTGCTGTTAATATCTTAAGAACTCAGTTTATGGTGGTTTTACTATTCTTTGAAGTACTTCCTGAAGGCTTTTGTGCATGCTGATAAATGTTTCTTTGGCTTTAAAAATATACTTCCTGATAGTTAAAATGAAGATAGCATGGGTGGTTTCTTTTGATAAAAAATGTAGTGGTCTGGAAAGATGACAGTATGGGCTAAACTAGAATTTGGGATTAGTACATGGATTTAATTGGTAGATTTCTCTAAGTCCCTATTGAGAATTGAGTGTATCATATTTTTCTAAGCACAGAAGTTTTAGTAGCTGTTGTTGAATAAAGGAGGAATCAATGAAAGAATGAATGAGTGAATTAGAGCGGCTCCATTGCTGTTGTGAGATTTTACTTAGAAGATAGATCCTGTGAAATGGCTGTCCTCTTCTCCCTCCAGTACTTTTGCTGGAAAACCAAAGCCCCTTTCCTGTTTCTTTCGCCTTATCCTATGCCCTTTAGGGCCAGTCCAGTTCTTCTACTTTCACTAGCTTGTTTTTATTGAAAACATCATTGCTTCCATATACACAGAGGTCATAGTTGCCTAACTTTGACTAAATTCAGATTTGGAGAGTTTTAATTTGCTTTTGTATATAGATAATTAGAAGTTTAAATGGCATAACATTTCATCCTATTACAGAGTCTAGGTTGTAGAAAAATGATAAAAGCTTGACACACATAGGCAGATTCAAGAAACAGGTGTTTCCTTTCATTTCCTCAGTGGTGAGAGGACTGGCAAGAAATGTGCAGGTG
The DNA here is from genome assembly GCF_964237555.1 of Oryctolagus cuniculus. Classification (NCBI taxonomy): domain Eukaryota; kingdom Metazoa; phylum Chordata; class Mammalia; order Lagomorpha; family Leporidae; genus Oryctolagus; species Oryctolagus cuniculus. The sequence goes on from NC_091436.1 coordinate 97,389,390, forward strand.
TATAACCCCACACCCAACAGCCTTGATGTTCGCTGGGATCCTGCTCCTGGGCCTGTGCAGCAGTATCGTGTTGTGTATTCTCCTGTGGCTGGCACAAGACCCTCAGAATCTGTAAGTAATATTGTCACCTTAGAGCTCAGCCAAAGAATTTGTAGATTCTGTTGTTCTTCCTACCATGGCTGCTGGCAGGGAACAATAAACCTATTATTGGTGTGTCCCTGCCTCTCATGGAAATTGTATTTCTTGATAAATGTAGTTGCATGTTTGTGCAGTTTTGGTAGCCTCTAAGAGCCCAAAGCACAGACATGTCAGTATATAATATTTACAAGATTTTTCTTAAAAAAGATTTATTTTTTTTGAAGGGCAGAGCAAGAGAGAGAGAGAGAGAGAGAGAGAGAGCTAGTGAGCTAGTGGGCAACTGAGAGAGATATTTTCTATCTGCTAGTTCACTCTCCAGATGGCTGCAACAGCCAGTTCAGGGCCAGGCTGGAGCCAAGAACCAGGAGCTCCATTATGATCTCCCACATGGGTGACAGGGGCCCATGTATTTGAGTCATAATCTGCTGACTCCCAAGTACATTAGTAGGAAGGTGGATTGGAAGCAGAGTAGCTGGATCTTGAACTTGCTCTTTGATATGGGATGCTGAGTTGCAAGCAGTGTCTTAACCTGCTGAAACACAATGCCGACCCCTAAATGATTATTTTAGGTAAGTTAAGGGAGGTGTATTAATTCTAATATTAGTTCAGGAAAAGAATTTTGGGAAAATTCAGATTACTCAAATGAATTAAAACCCCCCATGATAAATGCAAACTATTGCCAGACCTTATCAATATGAACTTTTGCTGTGAAGTACTAATGTCTTTGTAATGAGGCTATCTTAAAGCTTGCCTTATTGGCTATTACAAATATCCCTTATCTGTCTTCAACTAATAATATTATTCAGTGTATTTTTAAGTTGACTAATAATTTAGAATTCAGAAATTTACTAATTTGGATAAAAATCTTATCAGAACACCCAATGTCAAGTAAATTTATAGATTAATTTAGCTGACAAGTCTTTGCAAAAATAAAAATGATCATGAACAGAGATAAACAGCAAGCAGTTGTGTATTTTATAAGAATCTTGATTTCCATGCCCCTGTGTATGATAGGATATATTACACAACATTACCTTTGTCTCTCCCCAAATGGTGTGGAAATCCTTCTCTTATGTGTATCTAACGTTCAGGATGTTCTTGGATAAATATCATGAACCCTAGATGTTATGCTTGAGAATCTTTATCATAAACATAAATGGGAGATGATTGAAGCTATTAAGAGTCAAAAATGAATGAGCCTTCTTTAGAATGGAAATTCCTTAGGATGAAAGCACCTAACATTGTGGCTTGGGTCAAGCCTATGAAGAAGCACAGTTGGCTGCTGACATATCTGGGCTCAGCCTTGTATTATAAATATTAGTATGCTGCCTAACCACAGGCTCTGTAAGCAGCTGGGTTGTTGTCAGGTAGAATTTGGCATTTCTTCCCCTTGTAGATTGTGGTGCCAGGAAATACCCGCACAGTGCACCTGGAGCGGCTGACTCCTGACACACCCTATTCTGTGGACATCGTGGCCCTGTACTCGGATGGAGAGGGCAATCCCAGCCCCAGCCAGGGCCGCACATGTGAGTCTTCCCCATTCTCTTGTAGCTAGATTGGCAGGGCTTCTTTGAGAGAGTGAGGAGAGGGAGGTAGGTGGTGAGTGGGGGTATGGTGAACTTTCTCCCTCTCTGCTAGGGAGGGGATAGGCTTCTGCATGGGATTCTGCTTGGGCATCTCCACATTCACATTCAGACTAAAACTTTGGGTCCTTGATTCTCCTGTGTGCTTAATGAACTTCATTTCATCATTTTTCATCTGGGACCTAAATTAAGGAGGGTTCCTCTCTGGCCTGCAGTGGGTCTTCTCACAACTAGGCACTTTGGAAATGTGAAAACTTGGCTTTTATGTTTCATTAAACAGAGGTGGTTAACTAGTAAAAACAATGTCTTTTTTCCGCATCTGTATACTTAAGTTTAAACTTGGTACTATGTCACTGAAAGCAGAACTGTAGCTGTGAGATGTAGCATTTTAAATTGTTATGATCTCACATTAAAAGCATAGAAGATAGGTATTTTGTCTTAAGGGAATAAACCATTTATCACAGTGAATCATGAAGCACCTGCATGCAGTTTCCTTAATCTGACCTGGGTAATGCTCCCAGGGAGGCAACAAATTCTGTTTTATTTATTTAGTGCCCCGAGGTGGACCAAGGAATCTGAGAGTCTTTGGGGAGACAACCAATAGCCTCTCTGTAGCCTGGGATCACGCTGATGGGCCGGTTCAGCAATACAGGATCATTTATTCTCCCACTGTTGGTGATCCAATTGATGAATATGTAAGTCTAACATAACACTTGGGACACTGTATAACTTAGCTGGTTGGAGGGTAAGGTTTAACTGTCCTTGACTTTTGTGTGACAGTCATGTGTTACAGGACTTTCTCTGGCATGAAAATGAAACCACCCTAGTCAGGGCTTCCATAGCACAGAGGAACAGTTTTTGGGCTCCTTTGTCTTAGAAAAACCTCATCTCTTGATCAGCTGCATGTTTTCAAAAAGTTTTATTTATTCATTTTTAATTATTGGAGACAGAGGGAGAGAGAGAGAGAGACGGAGAGAGAGAGAGAATGAATTATCTTCCTTCCCCTGATTTACTCCCTAAATGTCTACAATAGCTGAGGCTGGGCCAGGCCAAAGCCAGGAGTGCAGAACTCAGTTTGGATCTCTCATGTGGGTGGCAGACCCAAGTCTTGAGCCACTACCTGCTGTTTCCTTGGGAATGCATTAGTAGGAGGCTAGATCAGAAGCAGAGTGGGGGCCTCAAATCTAGGCAGGTTGATATATGATATAGGTATCCCAAGTGGCATCTTAACTGCTGTACCGAATGCCCACTCCTCACCTGCATGTTTCCAATCACTTAATTTATACCATAGAAACCAAGTCTAGTGAAATATGATACTCATTACTCTGGAATATTTAAGGTAAAGTTCAAATGATGTGATTATCCAAGCTCCCATAATCCTTACTATATAAATCCATTTATAACTGATGGAAAAAACTTCACACTGTATTTGAACTTTAGTGGTTTAATTGTGATAGATTCCAGAAAGTTTACCCATCATGTTGATTGTAAAGAAGTCAAGTCTGTGGTTTGCAACATTAATACCACACACAGTCTCTTAGAACATACTCTCTCCATGCGGTTAAATATTTCACCTACTTGAAGGCTTTAATTCAAGTCCCCATCTTTACTAATAGAAACATATTGAGAATTTCTCATCAAAATGAGCTAAACAGGATTACCAGTTAGTTTGCCAGAGCAGTGAAGCTGATGTTTGGTGTTTGTTTATGCTTGCCATGGACAAATGTGCAGTTTACCTTTACTTCTGAGACCATTAAAATGTAATTTCTTCTACCAATTTATTATTATTTTCAAAGATTTATTTATTTATTTATTTGAGAGGTAGAGTTACAGACAGAGAGAGGGAGAGACAGACAGAAAGCTCTTCCATCCACTGGTTCACTTCCCAAATGGCTGCAATGGCTGGAGCTGGGCTGATCTGAAGCCAGGAGCCAGAAACTTCTTCCAGGTTTCCAACATGAGTGCAGTGTTAAGCACTTGAGCCATCTTCTACTGTTTTCCCAGGCCATAGCAGAGTGCTGGATCAGAGAGAAGCAGCTGGGACTTGAACCAGTGGCCATATTGGATGACAGCACTGCAGGTGGCAGCTTTACCTGCTACGCCACAGTGTTGGCCCCCTAAATGCCTTTAATATCTGGGGCTAGGCAGGCCAAAAGGGCGTAGAACACAATCCAGGTCTTCCACCTGAGTGGCAGGGACCCAAGCACTTGAGCTATAATCTGTTGCTTCCCAGAGTGTGCATTAGCAGGAAGCTGTATCAGAAGTGGAGACTAGATTTTAACCCAGGGTCTCCGATATCCCACACATACCAAGAGGCAACTTAACTTGCACTACCACAACTCCTGTCTCAAATTGGTATTCCTGTGGGCAGAAACTGAGTCACAAGTAGCTAGTGCCATACCTGACCCACAGTGGGAACTTGGTACATTCTTGTTGAAGGTCTATGTGAATGCCATGTCATAATCCCTCTGTTTCTATTTATGCACACTCAAGGAGGCAGCGGGTGAGGACTCAAGTAGTTGGGTCCCTGCCATTCACATGGGGGATCTGGACTGCGTTCCAGACTCCTGGATTTAGCCTGGGCAAGTCCTGTCTTTGACAGCATCTGGGGTTGGAACTAATAGAAAAATTCTATCTTTCTATATTTTGTTCTCTCTGGCTCCCAAATATATAAATAAAAAAAGAATAAGATTTCTACCCTGTCAACATAGGATGTTTACACAATAGAATGATTTTTGAAGAAGCTTTATTCTCCAGTGATGGGAAACAGCAGGAGGGAGGTGAATTACCTGCTGAGTGCTCCAGTGCTCAGTAGCCTATTCTGAGGTGCTGTGTGTGTGCCTTTAGTCCTCATGATTTCTTTCAGAGATGCTAAATCACATGGCTGTTAAATAGCTCATCTGGGATTTGAGCCCAGATCTGCCTGAGTCTGAAACCATTTTTCCACACTGCATAGAGGTACTGTAGACAATTTGTCTTACCACAAGAGTTGTATAGCCCAAAGAAAATAGGAAAAAACCATTGCTGTTTATGAGAATACATAAAACAATGTTGTCTTTTATCTCTAGCTGTAATAAATTTATAATTTAACCTCATGTGTAGACCACAGTCCCAGGCAGAAGAAACAATGTAATACTGCAACCCCTGCAATCTGATACTCCGTATAAAATTACTGTTATTGCTGTTTACGAAGATGGAGATGGTGGCCATCTTACAGGAAATGGAAGAACTGGTAAGCGTCTTCTATGTTTTCTCTTTTTGAGTATGCGTTGAAGTTGTCAAGATTTTGATGTTGCTTCTTTTACATTTTAACACCTTATGATTTGGGGGTAGGCATTTAGCCTAGCAGTTAATATGCCCTCATCCAATACCAGAGTACCTGGATTTGATGCCTGGCACTAGTTCCTATTTTCTTGGCCTCTATGTGAGCATTTTGGGGATGAACAAGTGAATGGGAGCTCTGTTCTCTTTCTTTCTCTATCTACGTACCTCTCAAATATAGTCTTTAACTTTTATCTTTATGGACACTTTTAAACATTATATTAATATTGTATTAACACTTATGTTAGACATTAAATTTTGTCAAAACGATGATGACAACAGAATTACCAGTGTCCCCTTTTCTGACCTACACAGGTGGCAAATTTCTTATAGGATAAAGAATCTCTAGTTTGGTTGCCCATAGGAGTCTCCTGAGGAGCTTTAAAAAAATGCTTGTGCCTGGGTGCTGTTCTTAGAGATACTGAGATAGCTGGTCTGAGGTATGGTCTGGACATATGGATGTTCCAATACACAGCCAAGGCTGAATGCCACTGGGTTAGCATAAAGGCTGGCTGGACTCCAGCTCTGAGTTCTGTTCCTGTTAAATATTGACATTCTTGTTTTTCCGGTTCACGTAGCAAAGTTCTACGTGGGTAACATGATTTCAGATTTCTGTTTACACTTACCTGCCCCAACGTTTTTTGTGCCTAAACAACATTTACAATATCACAGAAATTAGCATAGGTAATATTTGGAAGCTGCTAAGAGAAAAGGAAGTAGAGCTGATCAACTCAGTCCCTCAAGATCAGCAGTCTACATGTTTATTGATACTGTTGTCTATAGGAGTAAAACAGTGGAGACTTAGTTCCTGAAGATGATTTTAATTTAAGAAACTGACTTTTTCCACTATCCCCTGAAATTTTTTTAAGAATATATTTTGGTTAGTTTTTTGGGAGGACAATGGCATATATCACAACTTTGTGCTTATCAAAGTATATTTAAAATATTTACTGCATCTTGAATTTTCTAGGAAGGGTCAAAGTTGTGACTAGTTTTTCCAGTGGAAAATAAATCTCAAGTTACATGTATGATTTTGCTAATATTATGAGTAATAACCCAGTGACTAGTTGATATGCTGACTGCACAGCATTGACTTTACAAGTTGTAGGTTTGGGGGCTGTGCCTCTGGGTTTAAGACTTTCAGTTATTCTGGTGGAGTACAGAGTGGTGTGGGGGTGGAACCTTGTTTTAGTCACTGTGTGGCCTTGTGCAAGTCATATCATATTTATATGATGAAATGGTTGGACTACATAGCCTCTAAATTGCTTTCTGGTTCTAGCAATCTATAACATTCTAAAACAGTCTACTGTCTCTTTTGTTTTCTATACTTCTGAGCCAGATAACATAACAGTTCAGGATCTTGTTTCTGCTGGGGAAGTTGTTCTGGAAATCATCAGTTCCTGAGACCATTTCAGTTGCTGTTTGAATTTGGAAAACTACTAAGTTTTATTGAACACTTCAATGGCTCATTGTTTTCTGGACAAGGACATCATGGGACATTATTAAATTGCTTTCATAGGATAGCCCTATTCAATTATCATAAAGTTTTGTGCTCTCCTTGTGTACTGTGGAAAGGTCTGTGATATGTGCTAATGTTTGTTTGCAGTGGGACTACTTCCTCCTCAGAATATACACATCTCTGATGAGTGGTATACAAGATTCAGGGTGTCTTGGGATCCTTCACCTTCTCCAGTTCTTGGCTATAAAATTGTGTATAAGCCAGTGGGTAAGGAAGCCTCTTATCACTGTAGAAATGCTTTGGGGGTCATTTGTATGTGAAGATATTTTCCATTGCATCACCTACTCCTGTATTCTCCTGCTAGTTCAGTTGGTAATGTTTCTAGAAATTCTGTTTTAAGCCAGTAGTCTAAAGCACTGTTGTTACTAGGGGTGTAGGTGAGACTCTTACTAACTTACACGATTGAAAAGTTTGATCTGGTCTATAATGTTGCAATGCTGCTTATGGTTAGACATCCTATTTGTTATTATTATTATGAAATAATACATATTTATTCTCAATTCTCAATATGTATTTTCTCAATTATAGCCAGCTGTTACTCCATTTTGGATATAGATTTAAAAATTCTTTCCTTAAATATTAATTTTTTTGATTAACAATAATGGCATTTACCTCTGGAGTATAATGTGTGATACTCCAAGCATGAATATATAACATTGATTAAATCAGGGCAATCAACATATCTGTGTCTCCATTACCACCCCATATGGGCATTGGAGTAATACACATTAGTTTACCCATGGTAGGTTTCTTGTCAACTCCCCACTGGTGTTTTAACCTAAACTGACATCAGCTCTGCTTCCATGTGCTATCTATGTGCTTAGCAAAATTTGAAGAAAAATGTTCTTTGTATCAAATTTGCTAGGGAATTTTGCATATCTCAAGGAAGAGTCTGATTTAGAAAAAATGAAGGAAAGAAAGGAAATGAGAACCTGTGTAAGAAATGGAAAGAGAGCTTAAAGAAGAAAGGGGAGTTGATAACTGAGAACTCTCAGTAACCAAACTGTATGGAATGAGGTCTAAGATAGAAATTCTTAATCATTTCTGTAACAAATAGACAAATGTTAATGAAGCACCCACTGTGTGGAAAGCCCTATGTTGGCAAAGTAGGACTTAGAAAAGAGGCATGAGATTTATTCCCTAAAGAAAAATTGACCATTTTTTTTTTTTTACTACATTCTAGGTGCTGGGCTTTGAGAATGAAAGTGAATAATTCAGTCTCTATAGTTTCTCATTCACCATTTAATGTAGCATGTATTACAGTAAGCAAGTGCATGAGGGACTGTAAGAATTAGTGGAACTTATCCTACCATTTGACTCTAAATTAAGATCTTTAAGAAAAATTTGAGGCAACTGATGGAATATTTCTGTGATTGTTATTCAAGGTTCCAATGAGCCCATGGAAGCTTTTGTTGGAGAAGTGACATCGTACACATTACACAATCTCAATCCCAGCACGACCTATGATGTGAATGTTTATGCTCAGTATGATTCTGGACTCAGTGTTCCCCTGACAGATCAAGGCACCACATGTGAGTCATGAATCTTTTCATGGTTGTAAGAAAATGTGTAGTGAAAATGACCAGCCCAGCTTGTTTTAGTTTTACTGTTTATTAACATTTGCATGTTTTCTTAGCATTAAGTAGGTAGGTCAATTTGTGCCCCATTAAACAAACCTATCTAAACTCGTAAGTAATGTGAGTACATAAAAATGTATATGATGATGTTTCTTCTGCATAAAATATTATATTTTGAATTTTAAAAGATAAAATACAGAAATTTTCATTTTGTCTATGAACGGTCTGTAAAATTAAGATTGGGCATGCTATTTATTTTTGACATTTGATGTTAAGAGACATGTTACCTAAATTCATTGATTAAATGAATTCACTGATAAGTTAGTTGGACAATTGAATTATTATTATTGACTTGGCCCAGAGACAGATGTAGTAGTCATCAAATGCTTTGATAACCACTTAAAGACTTACCACATTGCCTTTCAGAAAAATTTATTATTTTTTTCTATGAGACTTCTTTGATATAGTTTTATGAAGGACTCTGTGGACCTTCCTTGCCTTGAGACTCAGTGATGCAAAGAAAAGTCTTTTGTGATTGTGCCATTTTCATGTATGTTTCATATGAGAAAACTTTAAAAAATTTTAGACATTTATTTTTCAGCCATAGTGAAAATTTGAAAATTGTTGTGATTAAAAGTATTTTTTGCCATTATTTACAAAATGAATCTCTTTTTTATTTTGTAGTGTATTTAAATGTGACAGATCTGAAAACTTACCAGGTTGGGTGGGATACATTCTGTGTCAGATGGTCACCTCACCGGGCAGCCACCTCCTACAGGCTAAAACTAAGCCCTGCAGATGGTATGTGGGTTAAAAAATGAACTGGAGCATAGTGGATACATTTTAAATTTCAGTAAAGAACAGTTTGTTTATAAAATGACATGTAGAGATGTCTTTAATGTGATTGATGATGACACTGACATTTTCCTTTTTCATCATAATCAGGAACCAGAGGACAAGAAATTACTGTGCGTGGATCAGAAACTAGTCATTGCTTCACTGGCCTTTCACCAGGCAGTGATTATGGTGTCACTGTTTTTGTGCAGACACCAAACCTCGAGGGACCAGGTGTCCCTATCAATGAACATACCAGTAAGTTTTCAAATACTTTGGAAAGTTTTCTAGGCTTCAGAACAGAATGCTGTAGGTGTGGGAGTCATAGGTGCCTTCCGTTCAGGCCCTTCTCTCTGTGGGTAGCAATAGTGATGATGGCAGGAAAGGGCTAACTGCGGGATAGATGGCTGACACTGAGAAGATGTAGATGTACTCATATTGGTGACTTTTACTCCTTTGCCCTCCTTGAAGGCCTTACATTCTCCCTTTACATCTTTACTCTACTTTCTACAGCTATAGTTGATGTTGTATGAGTACCAGTGATACCAAACGTGTGTGGATAGAACAGAGTCTCCCTTGTGTCTGGGAAAACAAGATTGGAGCCTTATTTTCTAAGATTTGATTTGTAGTTGGCAACTTAAATTACTCTTCAAATTTACCTTTGGGGCCAGCGCTGTGGCTCAGTTGGCTAATCCTCCACCTGCAGCACCGGCACCCCAAGTTTTAGTCCTGGTTGGGGCGCTGGATTCTGTCCCAGTTGCTCCTCTTCCAGTTCAGCTCTCTGCTGTGGCCCAGGAGGGCAGCAGAGGATGGCCCAAGTGCTTGGGTCCCTGCACCCACATGGGAGAAATGGAGGAAGCACCTGGCTCCTGGCTTCTGATAGGCAAAGCACCGGCTGTAACGGCCATTTGGGGAATGAACCAACGGAAGGAAGACCTTTCTCTCTGTTTCTCTCTCTCACTGTCTGACTCTGCCTGTCAAAAAAAAAATAAAAACTAAAAAAAAATAAAAACAAATTTTCCTTTGGGAATATGAACTATTCACATGTTGTGGTTTTCTAATTATTATTTTCAAAATTCTAGCCCTGAAACCAACAGAAGCCCCTACAGAGCCACCTACACCTCCACCCCCTCCCACCATTCCACCAGCCCGTGATGGTAAGTACTGCTGACTAGGCAATGAACTCATCAGATAGAGATTTATAGACTTACTTCTGTTCCATATGTTCATTTGTAGTTGAAGGAGTATAGAACATTTCTGATTTATTGTTGCTGCCAAAATTCTTTTAGATTCAAACAAAATTGCAGGTAATTTTTTTTGTTCTATGGGTCCATTTCGGTGTGTAAATCAGTTATAAACTTCAACATTTTGGTTGGAATTGTTTCCTCCATTTTGCTGATTGAGGTCTAGGCGAAACCTTCCATGGTCCATAGTCACATGTAGGTATTTCTTTCCACTGGCTGCCGTCATCAATGGGAACTGAGAGCCTTTTTGCCTACACGTAAAATGTAAGCCATGAGGCCTTTGGATTTGGAATTCCTGGTTTCTGGCCTGAGAAGTGCCCTGGATTACATAAAGCTAAAATAATTTCTTTTCACACAAGGGTTCAGATATAATTACTTGCAGTAACTTACAGAGATGTTAAGGTTGATTTCTCAGTAATTTGGCAGCAGTTGTTTAGTGCTCCATCAAATTAAATTAAATTAAATTAATTGTTCTTTAATAAATTAATTAATGTAATTTATTATACAATTCTTTTTCCCGTATTCTGCTTCTAGCTTTCAATAGAAAGCATTTTAGATTTCTTTCTTTCCTCTTAGAAGGACCTAGATTGTTACAATTTCCCCCCATTTTTTTATTGTATTTGTTGTCTAACAGCAAAAATACTCATTTTCAAATTTATCTACACTAAAAAATTAAATTTAAGCACAGGTATTTTTATATTGATCAAAAAACTATGAAACCTGTCATAAATAAAGATAAAAAAGTTTATTATTATAGGATAAAATAATAATGGATTTCTTTAAATTAAACTCTTGAAAGAAATTCAGTCATCTTGACTTTAAAAGCATTGTTTTACTCTTCTTTTTTGAGGTAGGCTTTATTTTGTAGAATAGTTTCAGATTCTCAATGAAATTGAACAGTCAGAACAAAGTTCCATATTGCCCTGCATCACTACCAACATCCAGAGTGGTATATTTGTTACAACTGATAGGTTTGTACTGGTTGCATCTTTGTCACTCAATGTCTAATTTACATGAAGGTTCATACTGTCATATAGCCTATGTGTGAAGTTTTTATAAACTTAAATGTTATTATTTTAAAAGTTTTGTTTTTAGTCTCCAAGTTTGGGATTCAAATGAAAGATAGTTATTTTATGTCTCATCTCCCCTCTCATGTGATTTTAGTGGCCTAATTTAAAATTAACAATCAATTTATTTGCACCAGATCTTTGGTCATTATATTAAAAATCTCTAAACCCATTGATGGCTCTCCTTCAGTTTTACATAGTGCTGCTTTTCAATGGATTTCTTCTCCCATTTAGTGTTTGAAGCTACTTGAAGAGTTCCATGATGCAAAAGCATATCTTTGCATAATGGATCTGAACAGGAAAAAACTGAGAGTCAAGTTAGCCCAACACTTCTCAAATTTATTGTGTATTTGAGCCATATGGGCATGTTATTGTGATTCTGATTCCGAAAGCCTAGGGTAGGGCCCAAGACTCAGCATTTCTGATATGCTTCCAGGCAGTGAGTGCTCTTGCTTCTGAACCACATTTTGAGTAGCAAGTTGTTTCACTACATTTTTCAGTGATATAATCTCATTTGAGTGAAAGAATTCATGAAATGTGAGGCTTCCTCTCTTTTTTTTTTTTTTTCCAGTATGCAAAGGGGCTAAGGCAGATATTGTGTTCTTGACTGATGCCTCTTGGAGTATTGGGGATGATAATTTCAACAAAGTTGTAAAATTCATCTTTAATACTGTGGGAGCCTTTGATGAAATCAGTCCTGCTGGGATTCAGGTCAGTGTCATTTTACTGGCTAGCTATTCATTTGTAATATCGTGCTATTTTCTTGAACTTCTCTTTTTAAGTGGAAAATCTTTTCAATATAAGCTATGTTTGGACCTTTACTATTTGCTATCTTTTACATATGTAATTTTGGGAAGGAATTGGCTGTAAATAATAAATAGACAAATAAGATTCCTCTAGATACTCTCTTTGGCTAAATGACATTCATATTGTAGATTTTATGGGATTTGGATTCTAACTTTCTGGTTAAGACTTCCAACTATAACACATTTCCAGAAAAGGTCACCCAGAGTTCCAGACATTCAAGTATTGAGAGTGTCATACCCTGAAATGTTAGGAGAATCAGTGCTCACTGATGGGTCAATGAAACCTGTTCTATACATTGAAGCTATTACCTTGACCAGAAGAATATCCATTGTTGACCCAAAGCACATTTCATTTGTTTCCCTAAAATAATAATTACCAGTTTTCTTGCTTTGTAGTATCTGCAAATTTATTTGTTATTCTGGAGTAGAAACTTAAAGAAATTTACATTTCTATAAGAAACCTCAAGGAATAATTCATCATTTAGTCCTAACCTGCTTGTAAAGCTGAAAGTCTTCTGTGCCATTCTCAATGTACCCCTGAGCTGATGAGGATTCAGGTTCAGTGGCTCAAAACTATTTTGGGCAGTCTTCCCAGCTGCCTTGAGAATCTGATTTAAGCTATTATTAGCTATGTCTTGGATTCTGCAATCTTGAAGACCCACTTCAAATTCCACCCCTTCTGGAGAATGGCTCCCTGATGGATTTTGGAATTCCATGCTCCTGAAGTATTTTGTCTATGTTCCTTTTATAGCAAGTATCACTTCATATTGTCACTATTTATGTGACTCTCTTCTACCTAAAACATTGACTTGTTAAGGGCACAAACTGTATCTTTGAAAAAATTTTCTTCTCTTTTTCTTTCCTGTTCCTTTTGGTGAATTTTCTTCTTTATTTTGGCAGTTTGTACTTCATGGTGGCGTCTTAGAGGCATTATGAAAATAAGATATTTTGAAATAAACCACATAATTGCATAAACAAGCCATGTCCTGTTTTATGGAATAGTACTTCATGGAATATGCTAAATTTCAAATTCCCAAATAATCCTGTAGACATTGTTCCAACCCAAGAGAGCAAGAACTCAGCCTGATTTTATTCTTAATATATCAACAACCGAGCTATTTTTCATCCTTTTAGATATAGGGTTTCTAATAAAAATAGCTAACATATTTCATTAACTTCTATGCACTACTTACTTTGTACACATAAGATTATTCATCTTTAGAACAACTCTAGAAGATAAGTTTAATTCATTTCCATTCTGCTAATAAGTAAACTAAAAGTCAGAGATGTAGGGAACTTGTTTAGTTGACAGTGCTAGGGTTTGGTTGCAGGGGATCCTGACTACAAAGCCAGTACTCTTCCCACTAAATCATATTGTAGCTAAGTCTGTGGTGTGATCATAGTGATATTGTTATCCATGAAGACTGGATGTAGTCAATGAGAAAGAGTGCTGGGTTGAGAACCAGCCAAACTGTTCAGCCAGCATTTGGGTTCAAGAATACGTGCTCTTAGTGTTTTCTTCTTCATACTGTTTGTTGAACTCTTTTACTTAGTGTAGATTTAACTTTACAATGATTAAGTAAACTGAAAATAGATCTTTATAAAAATTAAGAGTGGGAATGTGAAAGGGAAGAGGAAGTGTTGGAGCATGGGTGGGAGGGAGGGTAGGGTAGAAAGTATCACCATGTTCCTAAATCTATATATATGAAATACATGAAATTTATATAACTTAAATAAAATTAAAAAAAGAACAACAAGCAAGCAAATAAAAAAGGAGACATGTTCTTACTTCTAGTACCTGCTGTTACCTAGATTTTCCCATTTCTTCCTATATCTCAGGTACTAGTGAATTCTATGAATTTTCCTTACTAATGCCATTTATGATAATTTCGTTGAAGATTGCAAGTTAGAGAATTTAATGGAATAGCTGCAGTGAGTGTAAGACTAGCTATAAAGAGCTTAATATTCAGTCAGATCTGAGACATTCTTATACCCCCTCTATGATTCTCTATGATTCTCAAGGCAGCTGGGAAGACTGCCCAAAATAGTTTTGAGCCACTGAACCTGAATCCTCATCAGCTCAGGGGTACATTGAGAATGGCACAGAAGACTTTCAGCTTTACAAGCAGGTTAGGACTAAATGATGATTCTGTAGTTAGAGAAGTCACTCAGAGTTTGAAAACACAAATGAGATGGCTTATACTCACTGCTAAACCATATTTACTTTCAGGTTTCATTTGTACAGTACAGTGATGAGGTCAAATCTGAGTTCAAGCTGAATACCTACAATGACAAGGCCCAGGCCCTGGGAGCCCTCCAGAATATTAGGTACAGAGGAGGAAACACAAGAACAGGTACAATGAATCACAGGATGTAGACTGCACCCTCAAAGCATTTGGGATGGTATAACAGAGTGTAAGACCTCACTCTAATATCTGACTTCTTATGAATTGGGAGTGGTTAAAGGCATTTTGGTAGTTTTCACTGAGGTGACACTAAGATGTTCCATGTCATGCTCTGTAGGCAAGGCCCTCACATTTATCAAGGAGAAGGTCTTGACCTGGGAAAGTGGCATGAGGAAGAATGTCCCCAAGGTGCTGGTTGTGGTCACAGATGGTCGGTCGCAGGATGAGGTCAAGAAGGCAGCTTTTGTCATCCAGCAGTCAGGTAGGCATGGACATGAATTGATTGTACTCATTATTTTAACAGTTTTTGATGTTCAGAAATGATTGTAAAGACTAAAGTTGCTGATTTTACTTTATTGTTTCTATTCTACTCTGTACCCTATACTTGTGTAATGTTAGTTTATATTTAAATTATAGAATGGCTTGGTCTTTGCTCAAAAAATGACTTAGTATATTCTGTATAGAAGACGTGATTCCAGGTTTGTCCAGGGAGTAAATCAGATGTTGCCACAGCTGCTTTCTGTATCCGGAAGGCTACAGAAAACAATGATAATGGGATAATCTTAGAGCAGGCTTTTTTTTCATAGCAGAAATGAATCTTGATGCTAGTTCCCATGCAAGGAGCATCATTTTGGTGCTTTAGCTTCAGCTCATACTCACAAATGCAGACCTAATACAGATTGCTGAGAAGTATACTGCAAAGGAGGAGTATTGGGGTCTCAGGAAGACATCTCGGGGCTAGATTTGCTAGCCAAACATCCTGAGGCTTTGTGGCAACATTGCCCTTTGGATTATTTAGGATTACTACGTATCAAAGTAGGAATTTACAGGACTTAAAATTAATACCTTTCTTCCACTCATTGCCTTAAGGAGGATCCAAAGTGGATGTATTTTAGAAAATCCTATGCTATGTGTTGTCTATTGTGGTAAATTGTAAGATGCTTCATTACATAAATTTTTCATCTGCATATATATGATTTTAATGGCTGGATCTGGGCCAAGCTGAAGCCAGGAGCCAAGAGCTTTATCCAGGTCACCCACATGGGTACAGGGGCCCAAGCACTTGGGCCATCTTCCAATGCTTTCCCAAGCCATTAGCAGGGAGCTGGATTGGAAGTGGAGCAGCTGAAAATTGAGCTGGTGCCCATATAGGAGGCTTGTGCTGCAGACAGTAGCTTAACCCACTATACCATAGTTCCATCCCCTTCTTCTTTTTCTCCTTCTTCCTCTCTTCCTCTTCCTATTTTTTCTCTTCATCCTCCTCTTCTCCTTTCTTCTTCTCCTCTTCTTCTTCCTCCTTCTTCTTCCCCTCTTCTTTTAAAGCTTGATTTATTTATTTGAAAGACACACACACACACACACACACCACACACACACACACACACACACACACAGAGTGAGAGAGATGAAGAGAGATCTTCCATTGGCTGGAGCTGGGCCATTCCAAAGCCAGGAGCCAGGAGCTTCTTCTGGGTTTCCCACATTGGTTCAGGGGCCCAAGCACTTTGGCCATCTTTCGCTGCTTTCCCAGGTGCATGAGCAGGGAGCTGGATCGTAAGTGGAGCAGCTGGGACTTGAATTAGCGCCTGTATGAGATGCCGGCACCATGGGTGGCAGCTTTACCCACTACACCACAGTGCCAGCCCCAATTCTGTCTTCTTGAGATTGTTCTTTGCACTAATCTTTTTATAATTCATTGCCATTATGTTATATCACATTTGGGCAAATTTCTGCATATTTTAGACAACTAGCTGACTTAAATTTGTGGTTATGAATGCTTGGTAATCAAATTTCAATGTATATAAAATTATAGTCCTTTTTTTGAGAGTGAAAAACTTGTTTATTTGTATTAGCCTAAGTAAAGAAATATTTACTGCCAGTGGGAGTTGTGGATTCCATTTTGAAGGTGGCCAAAGTGCTGCTTTTGTTCTTAAGTTTGTTGAGAAAATCAGTTGCAAAAATTCAAATTTAAAATAGCCTATTCTTGGTTTCTGAGTCACATAAGCTTAAGATGCTAGTGGGATCTAAAGAGAGCTGCAGAATTCATATGTGCATTAGGACTGTGGGTCTGAGAAGGCAATATACATGTCATTAAGTCTTTCTGTTATTAAAATATTCATCTTTTAATTGTTAGGATGTTATTTTAGATGATACAATGGATTGAGTTTTCTAAGTCAGAAAATAGAAATACTTGAAAAGATACATAGTCGTCAGATAGCACATATTTATTCATTAAAGAGAGTTCATGTAGAAAACATTTGCTCTATGCATAAAAAAATCCCAGAATCATTTCTGCTCTATTTTGAATTGCTCAAACATAAAGGATGGGAAAAATATATGATTCACTCCAGAAATGCTGCTTTGCAGGATTCAGTGTCTTTGTAGTTGGTGTGGCTGATGTCGACTACAATGAGCTTGCCAACATTGCCAGCAAACCAAGTGAACGGCATGTGTTCATTGTGGATGACTTTGAATCCTTTGAGAAGATTGAGGACAACCTTATTACATTTGTTTGTGAAACCGCCACTTCAAGTAAGTCATGATCAACATAGATTCATAACTTTACTTGTCTTGAAAAATATTTATTTATAGACAATCTTTTATCCTATATGAGACCAAGTGTGTGCATAAATAGATCCTGGGAAAACAGTTGAGAAACTGATGAATCATTGTTCCATTGAGATCATGCTAAATGTGTGCTTGTCAGAAATCCATTTTTAGACTTGAAGATGGAATATTCCTTGTATGGACATAACTCATTTTACGTGTTCTTTTCCCACTATCCTAATGCCTGTGATAGCTGGGTAAATTAACTTTTAGCTTAGAATTGCATATATAGAAGCATTTCTCTGAGATTAAAGTTTTCCCTATTAGTAATCAATATATCAATTATCAATAATAGTAATCAGTATTTGTACTGTCACCATCTGAGCTTCAAGAGAGCAATGACTCAACCAGTTTCTGTATGTGTGCTTCATAGAAATTCATTTGTTCATTTGATTTTAAAGTTTTTTTTTAATACCAAGGCCTGAAACTCAGCTGTTAAACTAGAGTGAAGGACTAGAGATTGATAAGTAAAACAGTTTATTCTCTTCTGTATCCATCAGTATCAATTTCTTTGGCTATTAGATAATGGAGATAATTTTGTGCCAGTGTAGAACCCTGATCCTTGGCAAAGTTTTGCTTTACAATTATAATATTTCCCCTCCTTCAACATTATATTAAAACTCAGAACTGTGGTTCTAGGTAGCAATAGTGAGCAAACTTCAGTGGTCTCTTATGAAAACTTATTTTGAAGCCCAGAGTGGAGCTGTGTTGGTTAACTTGGGACAGGGACTAGATTTGGCTAGCTATCCCAGGTATCTTGAATGTAGCCCTTTGTTATCCCTAGCTCTGTGTGGGTCCAGGGTGAAAACAGATGCACATCTGTTATTGTTAGGTGTTGTTTGAGAGCTAGTGTGAGGCTTGGAGGCTTGCCAGAAGAGAAGGCTCAGAAGGGATGAGCTTCCCCTATCTTTTCAGGAACCTAAAATTCTTTGGGTGAAATTATTTTTAATATGCTGAAAAGCATATGAAAAATCTTCTCTTTAATTGTATTTTGTTATTCATAAGAACATTATAAAATTATAATTGGACTAGAGAATATTCAGAAAATGTTACACTAGTTGATAGTATAATTTCTCCTGGTCTACAAGAAATAACTTGTAAAAGGTTAGATTGGTAAGTTAGTTTTTAATAAATGAATGAACAATTTCATGACTTGAAATACATATAACACTACTTCCTGTGTATATATATTTGTAAATCAGGTTGATGAATCATACACACTGTGTATTGCAGGTTGTCCTCTCATTTATTTGGATGGCTACACCTCACCAGGTAAGCATTTGTATCGTTGGGCAAATTTATTTCAAGATATAAGCAGTAAAATAACTAATGTACTAATTTTAATATTTTTTGATGTAAAGGTTTTAAGATGCTTGAAGCATACAACCTGACAGAAAAGAATTTTGCTTCTGTACAAGGCGTGTCTTTGGAGTCAGGGTCTTTTCCCAGCTACTCAGCTTACAGGCTTCAGAAGAATGCCTTTGTGAATCAGCCTACAGCGTAAGTGTGACACTTGGATGCTTTTTCTTATAATGAGCAAGGGATTCTTAGAATCTTTTGTGACTTCCTAAAATTTTAGAACTTCTTATGGATGACCCAGTTTGGGTTCTTTAAATTACAGTTGGGCTAATTGTCATCCATCAGGTTGTACAGCAGTTCCCATGTAGGACACTGGGACTCAAACCTCTTTATTCTCAAGCCCAAGAATCTTAGCTGGGTACCTCAAGATTATAGATAAGTGATCCTTTTGAATTTAAGGCTAGGATTGTAGTTATTCTTGTAGTAACAGAAGCTGTGAAAATAAGAAGACAACATACTATTTTGAACATTTCTCCTTGTGGTTCAGAAGGACTGGATGGAGGAGCAGACATTTAATGTACCAGTTACAACACCAGTTAGTGTTCTCCATTGGAGTGCCTTGGGTTAAATTCCCAGCTCATGCTCCATACACCAGCTTCCTGCCAGAGCATATGCTGGAGGCAGCAGTGAGGACTCAAGTATTTGGGTTCCTGCCACCTATGTGGGAGAACAGGGTTGTGCCTGATTCCCAGCTTTAGCTCTGGCTTAGCCCCTATGGTTTCAGGGATTTGGGGAAAGAATTAGTGTATGGGAGTGTGCTCTCTTCCCCATGCCTCCCTCATATATATATATATATATATATATATATATATATATATATATTTTAAGGAGGTACATATATATATATATATATGAAGAACTGGACAGAATATATGCAGATGAGAGCATGCATTCTTTTTACTGATTCAGACCTCTGGAAAATGAAAGACCATGGTAGTTCCGCTTGTCCATGAGCAGAGATGTTAGTTTTTATTGGATAATATTGCAACCATCTGTTGAGTAGCTCTAGATGTTATTTTGCTTCATGAGAGTTTGCACCTGGACATGATAACCAAAATATGTATTTCTTATTCATTAAAACAAAAACTTTTTATGTTGAAAAATATGGGTTTGGCATCTTATGGAGAGAAAGGAACAAGAAGAAATAAAACTTTCAGAAACTTAGGACAGAATCAGAAAATGATGTCTGAAATTTGAAATGCTCTGGGAAAGCTAGTGGAAAATCAGAATAAAACCAAAGCTAATTTATTTTAAGGAGGTACATATTGTTTTGTTGTAGTTTGACCACATTGTAAGTTCCTACTCTTTCATGGTTAGTGAAACAGGTTCAAAGTTCTAGGTTTTCCAGTGAATTTAATTCCTGCAGCTACCTCAAGCTATGATTCCTACCTTTCATTTATTGTGTATTATTAATAAAGTGTATGATAAGTTAATTTAGCTGGTTTTAATGGCAAGAGAGAGGACTCTTGACTAAAATGAAAGAAACATAAATATAATGCAGCTGTATTCTTTTAAAAGCACTGGTTAACTAAGGAACGAGAGAAAATGGGCCAGGTAAGAGATGGGTTAATGTGGAGAAAATATTGTTTTCACATGGAATGTTATAAAGATAGTTTTTGAACACATAAAAGCCATCCTGCCACTTTCCCTAGAGCCTATATTTGAGGCCAGAAGGCAGCAGTTTAGTGCAAAAGTACTGGTGGCATGGCTCTCAGACATGGGCCCCCAGAGACATTCTGTGCCTTCTGCCAAAATTCCTGGAGGAATAACTTCTTTTCTGTCCAAGAGTTGATTATCTAGGCCTTTTTCCTACCTTCAGGGAGAAAGTGTTATGTGGTCTCAGGCAGAAAACCAACAATTTAGCTTCAGAGATTACCCCAGGACAATGATGGATTTGACTCTGTAAGGACACAGGGGACCAACTTTTTTTTGTCTCATGTCTTAGAGCCAAAAAACTTTTCTTTTTAATTGAACCATATCCTTTTTTAATCACTAAACATTTGCAAATGTCCATGGCCTTAACATTTAAAATTGCTTTTATTTTTGGGAACTCATGAGCTTCTTGAGTGATTTGTTTGACTACAAAGGGAGGAATTTGGAAGTGCAAAAACTATTAGTGATAGAGCAATATCAACAGTGTAATCTGTTTTACCTATGATTTCATCCTGTTGGCATTGGAGATTAAGTATAATTAGCAAGATTCACTCTCTTTAGATGATACCTGCAGCTACAATGCTTACCATTCTAAGATTATTATATAATTTTATAATCCTCTATGTGTCTACAAGAAATTTGTTAATATCAGTAAGATTAAAGTAAGATAAAGTGAGCATGAATATGATAATTTCCCCAGATTTTTGTCACTTTATCAGATGATAAGTAATTTATTACCACTTAAATCATGGCTCTTTAGTGTTTGTTCTTTTGATGTATTTCCTAAATTTTCCTCCTAACATGGAGAGACACATTATTATAAATAGCCTCTAATACTACCATAATAAGATTCTGTTCCAAAGATTTAAATGTGTCCGTTTCTGATGATAAGTCCTTATTTATTTGTTTGTTTTTATTTATTTTGTTTTATCTAATAGAGACCTACACCCGAATGGACTTCCTCCTTCATACACAATTATATTACTGTTCAGACTTCTTCCAGAAACTCCCAATGATCCTTTTGCAATTTGGCAAATCACAGACAGAGACTACAAACCACAAGTTGGAGTGATTGCAGATCGTAAGGATTTTTATCTTCTTTCAAGTCATATGGATACAGTTTTTTACTTTAAGATTTATTTATTTATTTTAAAAATCAGAGTTACAAAGAGAGGAGGGGTGTGTGTGCATGCATGTGTGTGCACACACACACACAAACACACAGATCTTCCATCTGCTGGTTCACTCCCCAAATAGCCACAATAGCTGGACTAGACTGAAGCCAGGAGCCAGGATTCCTTTGGGTCTGCCACATGGGTGGCAGGGGTTCAGACACTTTTCCTGGCACATTAGTGGAGCAGCTGGGACATGAACTGGTGCCAATATGGGATTCCCTGCTGTACCACAACACTGGCTCTACATACATAGTTTTAATTATGTCTTTCACTTTCCTTCTCTCTTGTCTATGGACACCTTCTGAATTTTTATATTTACCTGATATATGCCTTTTGTTTGGACTTTTCTAGATATAACAATGGTATTTTTTTTTCTTTTTTTCCTTCAATAATTTTATTCTTTACAAAACACATAAATAAATAAAAACAATTCAACTATTAAAAGTATTTCAACATACAGGAAGGTATTGCTATCATCACTTTAAATTATTGGAAGCATTAACTTTGTGTTCCTTAACACACAATAACAATTGTATTTTATCACATATGAAACTATCACATTTTCTGAAGTCTCTCTCTGAATTATTTGCTAATACTTTCAATAAAGTATACCATGCATGTGATCTAATAACCATTTTATGTTGATTACAGCTTCAAGCAAGACATTATCATTCTTTAACAAAGATACAAGAGGCGAGGTGCAAACTGTTACATTTGACACAGATGAAGTAAAGACGTTATTTTATGGAAGTTTTCATAAGGTAAAAATGTAAGATTGTCTGAGTCTTAGAGCAAATAATATTACTTTTTTGTAACTTTTATTTAATAAATATAAATTTCCAAAGTACAGCTTATGGATTACAGTGGATTTCCCTCCCACATAACTTCCCTCCCACCCTCAACCATCCCCTTTCCCTCTCCTTCTCCCCTTCCATTCTTATCAAGATTCATTTTCAATTCTCTTTATATACAGAAGATCAGTTTAGTATACATTAGTAAAGATTTCAACAGTTTACACCCACATAGAAACACAAAGTGAAAAATACTGTTTGAGTACTCATTATAGCATTAAATCACAATGTACAGCACATTAAGGACAGAGATCCTACATGAGGAGTAAGTGCACAGTGACTCCTTTTGTTGACTTTAGAAATTGACACTCTTGTTTATGTCATCAGTAATCTCCCTATGCTCCAGTCATGAGTTTCCAAGGCTATGGAAGCCTTTTGAGTTCACTGACTCTTATCTTATTTAGACAAGGTCATAGTCAAAGTGGAAGTTCTCTCCTCCCTTCAGAGAAAGGTACCTCCTTCTTTGATGACCCGTTCTTTCCACTGGGATCTCACTCGTGGAGATCTTTCATTTAGGTTATTTTATTTTTTTTTTTTTGACAGAGTGTCTTGGCTTTCCATGCTTGAAATACTCTCATGGGCTTTTCAGCCAGATCCGAATGCCTTTAGGGCTGATTCTGAGGCCAGAGTGCTGTTTAGGACATCTGCCATTCTGAGTCTGCTGTGTATCTTGCTTCCCATGTTGGATTGTTCTCTCCCTTTATTATTCTATCGGTTAGTATTTTCAGACACTAGCCTTGTTTATGTGATCCCTTTGACTCTTAATCCTATCATTATGATCAACTGTGAATAGAAATTGATCACTTGGACTAGTGAGATGGCATTGGTACATGCCACCTTGATGGGATTGAATTGGAATCTCCTGGTATGTTTCTAACTCTACCGTTTGGGGCAAGTGAGCTTGAGCATGTACCAAATTGTACATCCCTTCCTTCTCTAATTCGCACTTTTATATTTAACAGCGATCACTTTTCAGTTAAGTTTCAACACTTAAGAATAACTGTGTATTAATAACAGAATTAAACCAATAGTATTAAGCAGAACAGACAAAAAAATACTAAGAGGGATAACGTATTAAGTTCAACAGTCAGGGCAATGGCTGAACAAGTCACCGTTTCTCAGAGTGTCCATTTCACTTCAGCAGGTTTCCTTTTTAGTGCTCCGTTAGTTGTCACCAATCAGGGAGAACATATGATATTTGTCCCTTTGGGACTGGCTTATTTCACTCAGCATGATGTGCTCCAGATTCCTCTATTTTGTTGCACATGACCGGATTTCATTTTTTTGATTGCTGTATAGTATTTTATAGAGTACATGTCACATCATTTCTTTATCCACTCTACTGTTGATGGGTATTTAGGTTGATTCCAGGTCTTAGCTATTGTGAATTGAACTACAATAAACAGTAATGTGCAGACCGCTTTTTTGTTTGCCAATTTAATTTCTTTGGGGTAAATTCCAAGGAGTGGGATGGCTGGGTTGTATGGTAGGCTTATTTTCAGGTTTCTGAGGAATCTCCAGACTGACTTCCATAGTGGCTTGACCAGTTTGCATTCCTACCAACAGTGGGTTAGTGTCCCTTTTTCCCCACATCCTCTCCTGCATCTATTGTTGGTAGATTTTTGAATGTGAGCCATTCTAACCAGGGTGAGGTGAAACCTCATTGTGGTTTTGATTTGCATTTCCCTGATTGCTAGTGATCTTGAACATTTTTTCATGTGTCTGTTGGCCATTTGGATTTCCTCTTTTGAAAAATGTCTGTTGAGGTCCTTGGCCCATCTCTTAAGTGGGTTGTTTGTTTTGTTGTTGTGGAGTTTCTTGATCTCTTTGTAGATTCTGGTTATTAACCCTTTATCTGTTGCATAGTTTGCAAATATTTTTTCCCATTCTGTCAGTTGTCTCTTCACTCTCCTGACTGTTTCTTTTGCAGTACAGAAACTTCTCAATTTGATGCAATCCCAATAGTTGATTTTGGCTTTGACTGCCTGCATCTCCTGGGTCTTTTCCAGGAAGTCTTTGCTAGTGCCAATATCTTGAAGGGTTTCTCCAATGTTCTCTAATAATTTGATGATGTCGGGTTGTAGACTTAGGTC
Organism: Oryctolagus cuniculus; assembly: GCF_964237555.1. Taxonomy (NCBI): domain Eukaryota; kingdom Metazoa; phylum Chordata; class Mammalia; order Lagomorpha; family Leporidae; genus Oryctolagus; species Oryctolagus cuniculus. The sequence continues at coordinate 97,413,622 of NC_091436.1, forward strand.
TTTAATCCATGTTGAATGGATTTTTGTGTAAGGTGTAAGGTAGGGGTCTTGCTTCATGGCTTGGCACATGGAAATCCAGTTTTCCCAGCACCATTTATTGAATAGACTGTCCTTGCTCCAGGAATTGGTTTTAGATCCTGGATCCAATAAAAGTTGGCTGTAGATGTTTGGATTGATTTCTGGTGTTTCTATTCTGTTCCATTGGTCTATCCATCTGTTTCTGTACCAGTACCATGCTGTTTTGATAACAACTGCCCTGTAGTATGTCCTGAAATCTGGTATTGTGATGACTCCGACTTTGTTTTTGTCGTACAAAATTGCTTAAGCTATTCGAGGTCTCCTGTGTCTCCATATGAATTTCAGCATCATTTTTTCCAGGTCTGAAAAGAATGTCTTCCGTATTTTGATTGGTATTGCATTGAATCTGTAAATTGCTTTGGGGAGAATGGACATTTTGATGATGTTGATTCTTCCAATCCATGAGCATAGAAGCTTTTTCCATTTGTTGGTATCCTCTACTATTTCTTTCTTTAAGATTTTGTAATTCTAATTGTAGAGATCTTTAACGTCCTTGGTTAAGTTTATTCCAAGGTATTTGATTGTTTTTGTAGCTATTGTGATTGGGATTGATCTTAGTAGTTCTTTCTCAGCCATGGCATTGCTTGTGTATAGAAAGGCTGTTGATTTTTGTGCATTGATTTTATATCCTGATACTTTTCCAAATTCTTCTATGAGTTCCAATAGTCTCTTAGTAGAGTTCTTTGGATCCCCTAAATAAAGAATCATATCATCTGCAAAGAGGGATAGTTTGAGTTCTTCCTTCCCAATTTGTATCCCTTTAATTTCTTTTTCTTGCCTGATGGCTCTGGCTAAAACTTCCAGAACTATGTTAAATAGCAGTGGTGAGAGTGGGCATCCCTGTCTGGAACCAGATCTCAGTGGAAATGCTTCCAACTTTTCTTCATTCAATAGGATGCTGGCTGTGGGTTTTTCATAAATTGCTTTGATTATATTCAGGAATGTTCCTTCTATACCCAATTTGCTTTGAGTTTTCATCATGAAAGGGTGTTGAATTTTATCGAATGCTTTCTCTGCATCTATTGAGATAATCATATGGTTTTTCTTCTGCAGTCTGTTAATGTGGTGTATCACATTGATTGATTTGCGCACATTAAACCATCCCTGCATACCAGGGATAAATCCCACTTGGTCTGGGTGGATGATCTTTCTGATGTGTTATTGCATTCTATTGGCCAGAATTTTATTGATGATTTTTGTATCTATGTTCATTAGGGATATTGGTCTGTAATTCTCTTTCAGTGCTGCATCTTTTTCCTGCTTAGGAATTAAGGTGATGCTGGCTTCATAGAAAGAATTTGGGAGGATTCCCTCTTTTTCGATTGTTCTGAATAGTTTGAGAAGAAATGGAATTAGTTCTTCTTTAAATGTCTGGTAGAATTCAGTAGTGAATCCATCTGGTCCTGGGCTTTTCTTTGTTGTGAGGGCCTTTATTACTGTTTCAATTTCTGTCTCAGTTATGGGTCTGTTTAGGTTTTCAATGTCTTCCTGGTTCAATTTAGGTAGGTTGCATGTGTCCAGGAATATATCCATTTCTGATAGGTTTCCCTGTTTGCTGGCATACAAGTCCTTGTAGTAATTTCTGATGATTCTTTTTATTTCTGTGGTGTCTGTTGTTACATTTCCTTTTTCATCTCTGATTTTATTGATTTGGGTCTTTTCTCTTCTTTTTTTAGTTAGTTGGGCCAATGGGGTGTCAATTTTGTTTATTTTTTCAAAAAACCAGCTCCTCGCTTGGCTGATTTTTTGGAATGTTTTTCTTGATTCAATCCTGTTGATTTCTTCTCTGATTTTAATTATTTCTCTTCTCCTACTAGATTTGGGTCTGGTTTGCTGTAGGTTTTCTAGATCCTTGAGGTGAATTGAAAGCTCATCTATTTGGTGCCTTTCCAATTTCTTGATGTAGGCACCTATTGATATAAACTTTCCTCTTAACACTGCTTTTGCTGCGTCCCATAAGTTTTGGTATGTTGTGCTGTTATCCTCATTTACTTCCAGAAAGTTTTTGATTTCTCTTTTGATTTCTTCTATGACCCATTGTTCATTCAGGAGCATGTTGTTCAATCTCCATGTGTTTGCATATGCTCTAGGGATTCCTGAGTTGCTAATTTCCAACTTCATTCCTTTATGGTCTGAGAAGCTGCATGGTATGATTCTAATTCTTTTGAATTTGCTGAGACTTGCTTTATGGCCTAATATGTGGTCAATCCTAGAGAATGTTCCATGTATTGCTGAGAAGAAAGTAAAATCTTTAGCTGTAGGATTGAAAGTTCTGTATATATCTGTTAGATCCATTTGGGCTATAGTGTCGTTTAAATCTACTGTATCCTTGTTGATCTTCTGTCCTATTGATCTGTCTATTTCTGATAGTGGAGTATTGAAGTCCCCCAGTACTATTGTATTGGGGTCTAAGTCTCCCTTCAAGTCCGTTAACAAATCTTTTAGATAAACCGGTGCCCTGTAGTTAGGTGCATATACATTGATAATTGTTATATCTTCCTGTTGAATTGATCCCTTAATCATTATGTAGTGTCCCTCTTTGTCTCTCTTAACGGTTTTTGTGGTAAAGTTTATGTTGTCTGAAATTAAGATGGCTACGCCCGCTCTTTTTTCATTTCTGTTGGCATGGTATATCTTTTTCCAGCCTTTCACTTTCAGTCTGTATGGATCTTTGTTGGAAAGGTGAGTTTCTTGTAAGCAGCAAATAGATGGGTTTTGTTCCTTAACCCAATCAGCCAATTGGTGTCTTTTAAGTGGACAGTTCAGGCCATTCACGTTCAATGTGACTAATGATAAGTGGTAACTTTGCCCTGCCATTTGCCAAAGATAAGTTCTAATATATGCTTTGAATTCCCTGTGATCTTTTGCTGTGAGCTTTCCTTCCTTGGTTTCCTTCCTTTACCTTCTTTCATATTGATGACCGTGTTTCTTTGTTTCTGTGTGTAACACATCTTTAAGCATCTTTTGCAGGGCTGGACGAGTGGCAACAAATTCTTTCCATTTCTGTTTGCTATGAAAAGTCTTTATTTCACCTTCATTCACAAATGATAGCTTTGCAGGATATAATATTCTGGGCTGGCAGTTGTTCTCTCTTAGTACCTGGGTATATCTCACCATTCCCTCCTAGCTTGTAGAGTTTCTGATGAGAAGTCAGCTGTGAGTCTGATTGGAGATCCTCTGAGAGTAATCTGACGTTTCTCTCTTGCACATTTTAGGATCTTTTCTTTATGTTTCACTGTGGAGAGTTTAATTACAACGTGTCATGGTGAGGATCTCTTTTGGTCGTGTTTATTAGGGGTTCTGTGAGCTTCCTGTACTAGGATTTCTCTGTCCTTCTCCAAACCTGGGAAATTTTCTGCTAATATCTCACTAAAAAGGCCTTCTAATCCTTTCTCCCTCTCCATGCCTTCAGGAACTCCTAGAACCTGAATGTTGGGTTTTTTAATAGTATCCTGAAGATTCCCGACAATATGTTTTAGATTTCTAATTTCCTCTTCTTTTCTTTGGTCTGACTGTATCCTTTCCTGTTCTCTGTCTTCTAAGTCCGATATTCTCTCTTCTGCTTCACCCATTCTGTTTGTAAGGCTCTCTATTGTGTTTTTCATTTGATCTATTGAATTCTTCACTTCAGTCAGTTTCCTGTTGTACTAGTTGTTTCGTTTCATTTTGATTCCTCCTTAATATTTCATTTTCAGGAGAGAGATTTTCTATCTTGTCCATTAAGGATTTCTGTAGTTCCAGAATTTGTTTTTGAGAACTTCTTAATGTTCTTATCAATTTTTTGAGATCTGCTTCTTGCATTTCTTCTATATCATCATCCTCATAATCTTGAATTGGGGTGTCTTTTTCATTTGAGGGCTTCATGGTGACTTCCTTGTTTTTATTACCTTGGTTTTTGCGTTTGTTATTTGGCATATTGGAGATATTTGGTTTCTTCACTGTGGTGCTTTTTCTTGTTATACTATGACTCTAGATTAAGTGGACTATCTGTTTTTGATGGAGCCTTAGGGCTTGAGATGGGTGTGGCCTGAGAGCTCTGTTTGGTGTGCCAAAGGTGACACTCCCAGGTTAGGCATGGTAAACCTCTCTCTCTCTCTCTTTCTTTTTTTTTTTTTTTTTGATTCAAAAGGGAAGTTATTCTGCACAGCTGAACGAAGTTGGAGGTAGTTAGCAGGCAAAGATATACCCACAGGAGCCAGAGATTGGAAGCTCTTTCCCAAGGACCACACAAGGAATCTGTTCGGCCCTCAGAGTGGGCTCAAATTCTCCTTCAGCCTCCCACTGGGTTGCCAAAGTTACGGAATTGTAGCGTCTCTGGAGAGTGCTCACGTGAATTCCGTGAGTTCTCTCCCCCACCGTCTCTTTTTTCACAGTCTCAGTTCAGTAGCACCACAAATTTACTAGGTCCTAATCTCCTGTTAATTTGCCCCGCCCAGAGTCAGGTTTTTCTGCTAGGCTCAGGGCTGGTGCAGACCTGAGGTCGCTCTGCTTATGACGTATGTCCAAGATGGCGCCTGCTCTTTGTCTTGCTCACCCTTGAGAGGTGAGCGGAGAGAGAGAAACCCGTGTCCGTACCAGTCACCTTTTTTTTTTTTTTCCTCTCTCTCCCAGTTAGCCTGGTGAAGATCCCCCCCCCCCCCCCGGGGCGTCATTCCCTCTAGTCTCCTCTCTCTGCTTGCCTGCCGGTGTCTCGGGCTATTGAGGTTCGGCTCACCTCGTTCCAGTGGCTCGGTCCCGAGGCTCGGCTTGCGCAGCTCGGTCCTGTGCCTGGGCTTGTGCGGCTCGGCTTGTGCGGCTCGGTCCCGCGGCTTGGCTTCCGCGCGGTGGGCGACCTTGTTCTCCCAGTAGGTCCTCCGATTCACGACCACTTAATCCAGAAGGGTTTCCTTTGCAATATTTTCCTGGTTCTTTTTTCTGAGGCTACCGTAACTCCCCTTTTATTAAACTAAATTTTCCCGGACTATCGGTGCGCGCCCTCACTATTCCGCCATCTTCTCCACCGGGAAAATGATTTTATATTTTAAAATAGCTAGTAGAGAGAATTTTGAATGTTGCCAACACAATGAAATAGTAAATGTTGGAGATGATGGATACAATTACTTGATCTGATCATTATACTTTGTATACATGTATATTGAGATGTCACACTGTACACCACAAATATGTGTAATTAGTATATGTCAATTAAAAGTAAAAATATATTTTAAAAAGCAGCATTTTTCTAGAGATCTATAGTGATAGTCATTAATTACCGCAAATCAAAGTAATTTTTTTAAACCTTCCTTCTTAGCATACCACTGGGCTTCCCATAGAGGTGTTTGCATTCTTTGGTTTCATACATTGCCTCTTCTTCCTGTCTTCTCCCCAGCAGGTTCACCATCTTCCTTTAAAAATAATCCATGCTCTTCCAGCTTCTCCTTTCCTTTATCTCAATGATCATTTCCTCCCCCTTCTTTTACCTGATTATTTTTCTTTAGGGATCTTAGTAAGATGTCAGTGTATTTAAGATGTATGAGTATAATGTGATGTTACATTATGGAATGATCTCCAGAACCAAGCTAATCAGCATAGTCATTATCTCCATGTAGTCACTGTGTCATGTGTTAGTGAATGTGAAAGATATAGTTTAAGAGCTAGCTTCTTAGCAAATTTCAATGTATAATACACCACCCTATTACTTTAACACATTCTCATTTCTCTCATCATTCAAACATTACCTTCAATCACTACCAACTATTTTACATGCATTTCTGAGCCAAGGATTCAAGCACTCATTTCACTTTTCATCTATTTCCTGAATGGAAGTTCTTCGCCTTAGGTGAGAATGAATAGTAGTCCAAGAGAAAAAAATCAACAACAGGGAGAGGGACCTCTGGGGAGAAAATAGCTAAAATACTGAATGACAGACAGTTACTGCTTCTTATGAATTCTCTTGTAAAACTTTATTTGTGTTTGCTTTGTATTGTTAACAGATGATATGGATCGATATGAGAAATCTATGGTAAGGGGAAAAACTAGAATAGGTGAAAGACACACTTTTAGGGAATGGCAGAGCCTAGGGAGGGTTTTGAATGACAAGAGAGTCCTTATTTCTTTCTCCTAGTCTATGGCCAACAAAGTTGACAGTTGGGAAACAGGTTGGTTACCCTCATTACGTGGAACAATGATCTATATCTGAGAGCTCAATCTGAAATATAACATGTGTTTAAAACACACTGAAAAAATATAGCAAAATGAGCTTTTAGGACGTGCTTCTTTATGGTTAGCATTGAATGACAAGTATACTTGGAATAATTCAGATACAGATTAAAACAGTTTTGGCTTGAAAAATTATTTTGGATATTGTGGTTTCTCAAATACTTTGTGAATGTTTGTTTCTATGGTTGTTCAGATAACAGCCAATAAAATAGTTTTAGTTATTAGATGATAAACATCCTGGAAATGCTTGTATGATATTCTTGAATTCAACATTAGTTGATTCTTCTGGGGGCATGTAAACTTTATTTTTAGTAAGCTATGCATCCTTTTATATAAAAGCAATATATAACTCACTTTATCCTAGATATGTGAATTAATGTTTTGGTGGAGATTCCATGTGGGAAAAAGAGTTAGTTAAAAAATAAAAATTTAGAAATTGTTCTTATGCTATTGACTAAAGGGAATTTGTGTTCCTTTTAACTTGCTGCCAAACTTTTCGTTATGATTATCAAGGGCATTCTTGTGTATTTGTGCTGTGATAACTGGAAACTATGAGCATAGCTATTGAGTTAAGGACTACCCACAGCCATTCTTTATATTGTTGCAACATAAATGTTTAATTAATTATCTGTTTTAGTAGATTTCTTAACATTCTGTGTCTTCAAAATCAATCAACATAAGCTTCTTCCCTTGAAAGGAAATAGAATCCTAAATTCTATTGATTTCCAGAGTTGAATTTCTATAGAAGACATGCTAGTTTTTTACTAGCATGCTAGTTTTTTATCTAGATGGCATGAAGGTTCTCTGTGGCTGAGATTATGATATAACAAGCTAAGAATTGAATTTAGCAAGGTCAGTGGAAGACATATGAGGCTCCTTTGTACTCTGTATAAGATCTGAGAGATTTATTAACTCTACTTGGATAGTTCTTTATAAAGTCATTTCATCCACTACATCCTCTCTAGTCATCTCAGTAATATTACCTGATGGGGAAACAAGAAACTATGCATGTGTATGTGGACAAGGGAAACTGAGACCCAGAGAGGTTCAATGGTTGTCTCACTTCATTTTAGTATTAATTGACATCATGGACATTGTAACCTGGTTCTTGGATTTTTAGTTTAAGACTCTTGATTTGGGAACAAGAATGGCTTAAAAAGCACTTTTTAAACATTTGTGATCTGAAATATGCAGAAGTTGGTTAATTTTTTAACAGAAATTTTACAATGGAAACATTATCTTTTTAGGTTCATATTGTAGTGACTTCAAAAAGTGTTAAGATTTATATCGACTGCTATGAAATTATAGAAAAAGACATCAAAGAAGCTGGGAATATCACTACTGATGGTTTTGAAATTCTTGGGAAACTTCTTAAAGGGGAAAAGAAGTCAGCCACAGTAAGGAATGCGTTTTTGTTTTTCTTGGTACTTTTGTTAAGATTGATATGATATTTTCTAAATAGTGCAGCAACTTTTTTTTTTTCAATTAGTTTTAAATTGCCAAAGTTGTTAGGTTGATACTCTGGAAAAGTTACACTGAGAAAGTATGCTACTAATAAAACATAATAATGTACTTTACTACTAGAAAGAAAATAAGATGTCCAAGCACCAGAGAACACCATGTAGTCATATTGAAGCAACACCAAATTGGAGAGAGCAATGCAAACAGTTGCCAGCATACCCAGTGAAATCTACAAAAGTTCCTTTTCTGTTCTTCAGAGATAATAGCTGTTAATACAGATTTGTGCAATCAGATCATTCAGCGTTTGTGGACACTAGCTGACAGGAGTCACTGGAGCCTGTGTTCACTCAGAGCAGTCACCCATCTGTCTCAGAAGGATCAGTGTAATAGGGCAGCCAACAGACTGCATTACTCTCAGTGTCCCTGCATCAAGTTTAGGCAGCAGCATGCCAGCTTTCCTTACAATGCTATCTAGTCATAAAAATTTAAATCTTAAGTGTTTACTGTACTTGGCTAATTAAGCTCATAGTAAATGTCAGTTAACAAGCATATCCTAAAAGCAAAGCTAACCTCCTTTGGTTTCTACTATTATTTTAAAAATAGCATTATTTATTTAATTTAGTTTTAGCTTCTGTGTACATGATTTTTCTCCTGGACTCAAAAGGGAAATTTTTATTTCACAATATAAAAACAAGGCATTCAAATAGAAGATAATAATGATTAAAGTCCATTTTGTTGACTGTTGAAGTTATTTTTTAATTTAATATTCAATAGAACAATGATGTCTGGTTTTTAAAAGTAATTACTATGTCCAAACTTTTTATTTTTTTGTCAAAAGAGATTTGTTTTTAAACTGTAGGAGGAAAGAAAGCATATGCCACAGTGAGATAGTTTGGTTGAGGATCATCAGAAAAGTTATTAATTCCTAAGTAACAATTTTTGAAAAGAAGAGAGTTGAGTGTATAAAAAGTAAGGAATGGTCTCTTTATTTTTCTACAAAGATAAACTCTTAATAGTTGGCTTAAATATATGTAATCTTCAAATTCATTTAAAAGTGGAAATTAATATTCTAATGAATCACAACCAAATTCACTCAAGCACTTCATTTTAGCCAAGGAAGTGAACCAAAAGTGGAAATTTCACATATGTCTCTCGCTTTACTACCTCTTTCTCTTAGGCACATGTTACTGTATAGTTTCCTGTGAACAAATAATCACATTGATCTCAAAGACTAGCACCCTTGAAGGAATCTGTGTGAGGAACTGGAAAAGATTAAAATGTGGAAATGTTGAAATATTTTCATGCATCTTTAGTTGTTGTTGCTGTTGGTTGTTTGCAGTTCCAAATCCAGAACTTTGACATTGTCTGCAGCCCAGTGTGGACCAGCAGAGACAGATGCTGTGATATTCCCTCACGGGTAAGTATATTGGAATTCAATTCTGTTGTAGTGTATCGATAGTCTCTAGGAATAACCACTGTGATACAGACAGTGTGGGAGAGGAAGTTGCACTCAGCAGCTGCATGTCCAGAATGGAGCCAAGGGATACACAATTTGCATGCTCTTCAGCTACCATAACTCAGGTTGGGTTGTGTGACCAGTCCTTCCATTGCAAGCTAGGAATGCATAAGGCCATATCTGGAAATTTCCCATTACAGTCAGAAAGGTCCTGGTGAGCCAAAGTATTTGATGAACCAACTTACTGTGAGTGTCCTGTTACTCGTAAAAGTTCAACATTTTGCAGAATAAGCCATCACCTTTTTGGTATCTAAGACTTTTTTAGATGGGTGAAATATTTCATATATCTTTTTGAGATGATGGATTTCCCCCATAGTATCGGTTTGGGGATAACAGTTATAAAGTTGAATATTGATGATGGTTTCAAGCATTTTGCAAATAAAGAACTGCATAAATCTTGATGATGAATGTGTACTATTTATTCAACAAATATTTATCAAGTACTTATTATAAGCCAATACTACTCTGTGTGGTAGGATTATAGCATAATAAGTGAGTAGTCTATAGGAAGGCAGAGGGAGAGAAATGGTTTATAAATAGGTATATATTTGTACAATTAGTCATCTGTATTTCTGATTCCATGGATTCAACCAAATTTGGTTAAAAACATTTGAAAAAAACCTGCATATGTAATGCAATGGGTACATATGGACTTTTAAAATTGTCATTATTCCATAAACAATACAGTATAACAATCATTTACACAGCATTTACATTGATGGTTTCAATCTCCGGCACATATAGAGGGATGTACATACTATGTTACGGAGGATTAAACCAGGATAAAGGGCTGGGGAATGACGGTGTGTACCATCAGCCCTTGATGATAAGGCAAGACCTGAATGAACTGAGGAAGCAAACATGTGGTTATTGAGGAAGAACATTGCAGATGGAGGGACCTGTACATGCCAAAGCCCTTTGGCCACCATGTACTCAAATTATGTGAGAAGCAGTAAGCAGATCAGTGGGGCTGGAAAAGAGATAAAGTAAAGGGGGAAAGTGGTAACAATGAGATGGGCAGGGTGATAGGGTTCTGTTTGCAGAACATGTAGGTCCTTGCAGATCATGGAAAGGATTTTGTATATTTTTTTCTGAGTAAAATGGAAGTCTGTATTTGAAATGTGTAATATTTCTGTTATACTGGTTTGGAGAAAATTAGATTAAACTACTATTGATCCCAGTGCTCTTGCAAACAGTTCTTTGTTTCCTAAACTAGGCATAAAATAAAGGCTTAAAGGAGTTAAGTTTCAGCTTAAGACTATTTGTAACAATTAAAGAGAATATAAATAGGAGTGAGAATTAGAGGTTATTTTTCATCTAAATTCATAGGTAAATTTTCTTTCCAAAATTTCAGAGAGATGAAGTGAAATGTCCTGCCCTTCCAAATGCTTGTACCTGCACACAGGACAGTGTTGGACCTCCGGGACCTCCAGGCCCTGCAGTAAGGAAACTGAAACTCTGTTTTTCTCCTTTGAAATTTTTGAAGTTATAATCTGCTTGCCAGTAGGGAGTACATAAAATGCTTCAATCCCCCCATGTTTTGTAGGATAGAGCAGGCTAAATTGCAGGCCATCTTTAAAGTCTGTCTAGAGATATGAAATGGATTAAATCAGAAGAAAATCTGATTCTCTTATTTGACACATTTCTCCAGCCATTTAGGAATGATGGTATTGGCTAGCCTTCAAGGGTTTCTCTCTGAAAGATGTGAACCTAGATTTCTACTTGTTAGTATGACATGCAAAATACACTACAATTCCTGAAATCTTTCTAAAAATTATTCATTTATTTGAGAGTCAGGAACACATGCACACACACACACACATACACACACACTCTCTCTCTTTCTCATACACACACACACACACAGAGAAAGAGCTAGAGAGCGAGAGCGAGAGAGTGTGTGAGAGAGTAAGAGAGCGAGCATGCTCCCATCTGCTGGCTTCCCACAGGCCTGCAACAAGCAGGACCAGGCCCATGCCAGAGCTGGGATCCAGGAACCCAATCCACATCTCCCACATGAGGGGCAAGAACCCAAATACTTATTAATACTGCCTCCCAGGATCTGCATTAGCAGGAAGCTGGAGTCAGGAGCATGGAGCTGTGAAACAGTCTCAGGTACTCTGATATAAAACATGGACATCCTAACTGGAACTTTGATGCTAGGCCAAATGTCAACCCCCTGAAAGGTTTTGTGTGTATGACATAGAGCCATGGGTGACAGGCTGACCTAAGAACAACTGTGTAGAGCCTAGAACTTGTGCACCTTATGTAGCAGATATATCATGAGAGTAACGAGAGGGCAGTTCATGTATATGATGATATCATAAACTCTTGGTGAAGTCTTGGGGATTGGAATAACTTGTTTGAGAAGACTGTGAACTGGTCAAAGTGCCAGGCAGATCACTGATGACTGCAGTGACAGATCATATGGAACCCCTTGATTTACTGAGTCCCAACATCGGGACCTGGACTGTTTTGAGGAATGGATGTGATAGCTTTAGGTTCTGCTGACTTCTGTGAAGAAAATAGATAATTAACATAGCAACAGCTCAGGGATTCTCAGAATACCAAATTCTACTATACTTGAATCAGTGCAAATAATAGTAAGTTGATTTCAGCTTAATTACATACCAGCTTATCATTTAAAGCATCTAAATTTGCTCTTACTTATTTTTTAGTAATAGTGACTTACCTGATTTATATTTGTAACCATAAAATTATATCCTGGATGTAACATATATTTTTGAAAATAGAATTTTTTTTCTTTACTTGTGTGGTGACACTGGATGTCACTTTTGTATTTATTTCATCTTCTTTCAATAGTTTCTCAGTTCTGGTTACTTTAAGATATACTTTTTTTTTTGCACATTATTTTCCCTGAAGAAAATAATTCATATAACTGCAAAACACATTTTTCCTTTTACTGTATTCAAGTATCTATAATGTTTGCCTTTACCAATAAACTTCAGAGTTTCAAACGAACTTCTTATTTTGTTAGCAGTAAGGTTCATGATAGAAAAATAAGACACTTAGAATATACAAAGTTGGAAATTGTCTTCCCTGCATATTTGTATGACATGAAATATTTTAATATATTTTGTAAGTAGCTATAAAGGTATTGATTGGAGAATGCACTCCTTAAAGTAATTTTTTTAAAAAATTTATTTATTTATTTGAGAGTAGAATTACAGACAGAGAAAGGGAGAGACAGAGAGAAAAGTCTTCCATCTGCTGGTTCACTCCCCAAATGGGAGTGAACTCTGCAATGGCTGGAGCTGGGCCAATTTGAAGCCAGGAGCCAGGAGCCTCCTCCGCATCTCCCACACCAGTGCAGGGGCCCATGCCTTGGGCCATCCTCTACTGCCTTTCCAGGCCATAAACAGAGCTGGATTGAAAGAGGAACAGCTGGGGCATGAACCGGCACCCATACAGCATGTTGGTGACACAGGTGGAGGCTTAGCCTACTATGCCATGGCACTGTCCCCCTAAAGTAATTTCTATTTGCAATGTTCTTCCAATTTTCCTTTTGTTCACACTAAAATGTGCTCTACTATATATTCTAGGGAGGACCTGGTGCCAAAGGTCCCAGAGGTGAAAGAGGTATCAATGGAGCAATTGTAAGTAAATGTTAGAGTGCATTAAAATTTCATTTATATGTTGAAGTCTGGTTATTCATATTTCCACCAAGAGAGTATGTGGTCTTGTGTAAGTTAGTTCATAGTGTGGCTCAGGTAACATAATTACCTCTACCTCGTCTCTGAATGTCAAAATGATGGATGAGACTAGTCAGAGAAAGAAATGCATGCAATGTGTCTCACAGCTGTAGCAAATACACATAGGAAATCTGCAGAAGAACCTTAAGGAGTTTCTTTTGGTGGTGATCATGCTATCAACTGGAAAACCCTGCAGGCAGAAGAGTTCTGGTAGAAAGTAAGACCAGTCTGTGAACAGTTTTATGCTGCTCATGTTTCCACTTATCTCAGAAAATAGCTGAGCAGTCACAAATGGATTCACTAGGGGGTCATTGGTCTCTTCTGCCAGTTCCACAATAGTCTCCCATAAAACAACTCAACTTATCATAAGAGCATTTCATGAAGATAATGTGTAGTTTATTAGAGATAAGTTAACAGTTAGGAAAGGGTGAGATTGGGATGCTAACCCAGGACTGTCTAAGTTTGTGTCCTTCCCACCTTATCTATCTGATTGCAAAAGAGCTCTAGCATAAAGCATCCAATCCATGGATATCTGTTCTTTTGCTTGATTTATACATACTTCAGTTCCAGGAGTAAGCCTAAGTCTAAGAAAAATCAAGACTGCCTTAAAATGAATCCAGTGAAATTTTGGCTATGATTGCATATGAATGTAAATATATGAATGTTTTATATTTAATGTATTTTAAGTAAAAATCTACTTCTAATAGGACTTTTATGAAATTTAGGTGTTCTTATGAATTTATTGTACTTTCTAATTGTTCTTGTAATGTATTAGTCTTAAACAGAAACAAATAATGGCATTAATAAGTACTTCTATGGGTGTATAGATTTACAAAATGTTTGTAAACATTATATAATTAGTGTTTTAGCATTATGGAAAAACGTTTCTGATTGCATGTTAGCACTGGGAAAGCATTTCATTGTGTTTTGTGTGTCTTTCTGTTGTGTATTTTAGGGGCCCCCTGGTCCTCGTGGAGATACAGGTCCTCCAGGCCCCCAGGGTCCTCCAGGCCCCCAGGGACCCAACGGACTCTCGATTCCAGGAGAACAAGTAAGCACAAAGACTTTCTGTATTCAATAAGAATGGTGGCTTAACACTGAACTTACCTGGAACACTTTCTATATTTTTGCCGAAGTCAAGCGTTTTCTCAGAATTCAACAGGGTTTATCATTGAGATGAAGTCTTATAATGACTGTTATTTCATTTTAGATATGCAAATAATATTTTAAGTACCACATAACTCTATAGATACTTATTGAACCTTTAAAATTTTTTTCTTATGAGAAATGCATATATATCTTGTGTTAAACTATATTCTTTTAAAGTGGCCATATTACTCTATTAGTACCTGCAATGACTCCATTACATTGTAAGTGGAAATTAGTATATTACAACTGTGGTTTTAACAGTGAGCAAGAACCCAAAATATGGCTTATTCATTTCCTTCAAAGATACCCTCTGTGCTCATCTCTGAAGCTCTGCCTTTGATTTAAGAGGTGATGATGATTTCATACGTGACTCATGTCCCCCCTTTCCCCTTAATCTCTGAGAAATGTCTGAGCACTGTCTCCCCATTGCCTACTCCAGGGTCGCCAAGGGATGAAAGGTGATGCTGGAGAACCGGGACTTCCAGGCCGAACAGTGAGTTGTCCTTGAAACTGCCTTTTCTTTCATCTCTCGTACATGATTTTCAGTGTTACTTTTTTGTCAAAAATGACTCAGCAGCAAAGCAGAAGACTGGATACATGCTTCACTTTAACTCCACTTCATACCCTGGCCTTAGCCTTCCAGTGTGTGATGTCCATTTCAGCTATTTGCTTGCAGACGGCATCTGCTACATGCCTGACACTGTGCTTGGCTCTGGTTTCCTGTTTCTTTTTAGAGTCCCTGGAGTTTTATTTAAAAAAAAAAAAAGTTTGGAGAATAATAAGGATCCTATACTGTATATGATTCACTGTCTTATTTCCTTCCTTGTAGGGAACCCCAGGATTACCAGGCCCGCCAGGACCAATGGGACCTCCAGGAGACAGAGTAAGTTTTCTTGGGCAGACTGTAATGATGTGGGAAACCATATCACAGCATTGCTTGTTTGTTAAGAACCCTCCATAATGCAGTTTGCATGACTGGAAGTGTGGAGTCATGTATTTTTGGAAGGCTGCAAAGCTAATGCCAGAGGGCCATCCAGTATCAGCTCAACCTCAAGATCTTTGAAAGAAAATCGTGGGACTTTAGGGGAGTCCTTACAATTTTAATTTTGAGAAAAAAATTTCATTTTATTAGAGAAAGAAGTCCTGCAAAGGATTTTTAGCAAATTAGAATAGAATTTTAGCACATTGTTTTAAATCCTAAAATTAAAACCTTTGTTATGAGGCAGTTTTTATGTAATTCTGAAAGTAGCCTTGATTTTCAAGATACCTTCTAGGAAGTCAGAACATCCTCTCTACATCACTGGAATTCAAATACTACTTCTAGGCCTTGGTGATAGAGTAGACAGCTGGTGTTTAGTAGGGACTTTAGCCACTGTGGCAGCTTTCGGGTTTATTCTTGACTTAGGATGAAAGCAATTGTAGGAAAGTAATTTTTTCCCAGGGCAAGTAAAGAAGCTCAGTGAACATAACCTCTATGCTGTATTAATATTCAATGTTACAGAAACTGTGGTTCCCTAGGATACCATGAATGCTTTAATAAGACTCCAGAGATTTTAGAGTTGGTCAACACAAAAGAAGAAATAACTTTTCAGTATCTTGTGGTCCAGACAAGAGTCTGAGAGTAGTCTGCATTCTGGCTAATACGACAAGTAAAATGTGTGACTTTCAGTAGGATCTGAAGGGGACAGCTCTGTGACAGCTGCCACTGGACATGTTGATTTATTAACCTCCAAGATACCACCTGGGCAGAGAGGTGGGTCACTCAGATGGAGCAAAAACTTTCCCAGATAATACAAAATGGTGTATGATATGACAGTGGAATTTATGTACTTCCATGCCTCTTTTAAGTTGGAGGGGGAAAAGGGAGAGAGAAAGTAAAGAGAAAAACTGTTTTTTGGGATCTGAGACATGGAGGTAGTATGGAACTATAAATTCTTCTGACACTTTTGAGACTGCACTTTTCTACTCTTTGAATTCTTAATTTACAATAAATGGCAACCATGCAAGTAAAAAAGTGGCAAGCTAATCATTTCAATTATGAAACATACCCAAGATATTGTAGTTGAGAAGTGATGACAGGCTGACTCCTTGCTGCTGCTACTACTGACTCCTTGTTGTGCCATCAAATTCATAACATGGCCAGATCCTGAGGACACTTCTCATCAGCGAGGTCTCTGAACTAGTGGTCAGGCAGCCACATTGCCACCGTCACTGCATTCCTGAAAAGTGAGGGACTGGGAGGGTCTGTGCTTTCCACTTGTAAACTCTCATCTGTGTCCAACTCTGTGGTGAGGCCACCCAGTTCTGTTGGAATGAGGTCAAGGAGACTTTTCAAGAAATCATTCTCCTCTTTTCTCCACAACCTATACAGCTCTCTACTACTGAGAAAACTACCATGAATGTTGAAAGTAGAGTGCAAAGCTGGTGGGATGTACACAGCTGTGGAATTAGAGGGACCTGCATATTGGGATCTCAGATGGAAAAAAAGAATCTTGTACTCAGAGGTAGAACAAAGAGAAGAAAGCACAGGACAGCAAGGTCAAGGACTATGGAGAGGGAAGGGATGGAGTGGACAAGAACAAGATGCGTGGATTGTCTGCAGCACAGATGATTTTAACAATCAGACACAACTTGGGAAGCTGTTAGAATACCTAATACACAGGTGTATGTGACATGTGTATCATGTTGGAGGAAATAGCAATAATTGCTGCAGCTTTGTAGTTACTCTCAGCCACCACCAAGTGGGCAGAAGTAGTAGTAATTAATACAGCTTTGCAGCAAAAAGTGAATAATAAAATAAAAAAAGTTAGCACCACATTCTGTAGATGGCTCAATGGGTAGCCTTTCTGAGGCCATTGGCATAAAATCTGCCTTGCCCCATCTTAGATATGTTTCTCCTAAAAGAAAATGGTTGATCTGGAAGTTCCTATGATGACTGAAGAAGGATATTAAGAAATATGATACTTATCTTAAAAAAAGTGAAAAAGAGGGTATTGTATAGCAGTTGAGGAATCTTAGATGGAAGAAGTGCCAATCAAACTGTCCAAGCCAAACTCCTGGAGTATTTTTGCTTCTTAAGTGGCTCTCAGCAATAATGTTGATGTTACATCAGATGGACTTGAGGTCTGCTTTTTGTTAAGCTGGCCTAGATCTTTCAGGAAACGTTCTGAAATCTTATACCTGTAAGTTTCTGAGACTTTTTTTGGAGGGAAATAGAATATTTCTAACATTTTAAAGAAACAATTTAAACTTCTATTATAAAATCAATGAAGTAGTAAGATGTGTGGATACCTAAGGCAGGCAGGGATCCAAATGACCCCAATTCTTGCTAGAACCCAAGAATGTGGATGAGTTGATCATTCTTATTCTCTGCAGAAAATGAGACAAAAATCTCCTCTGACAGAGGGAAGGAACAACCATAACAAACTGACTGACTCAGAAATCCTCGGCTGGATTTCAGAGCTCTGCTGTTGGGAATGAATGCGAACTGGGTAGCAGGGGAATCATTCCAGGCAGAGGTCATTTGGCACTGCACAGAGAGAGAAAAGTCAACAAATGGATGCAGCAACAAATGGAGTGAGCCTGCGGGAGCTGAACTCTGTTCCCCATTCCTGGTCAGCCGACGCACATGCAGTTCTGGCTGTCATGGGAGATGAGGAAAGACATGCTATTCACAAATTTAACTGCTTATTATGAGGATTGAAGATTTCCTATCTGTGGAGTCCAGGGCAGTTAAGACAGCTTTGCCTCTTTCTTGGCGGGAGCAGAGAAATTGACCAGCCATGGAGACAGTCCTGCCCCAGCTGCCTGACAGTTGCTCAGGAAGTGGGAAGAATTCCAGAATCAGGCAGATTGCCTCTCCTTCTTCGCCTCCTAGGTGGCACTTGCCTTTCTCAGCATCATTCCTTTAGTCCTGCGTTGATCCTTCCTGAGCCAGCCTTGTGGACACTGACTTTTCAGTAGAAAGGGTCTGTCTTCCCTTGAACTTCTTGATATTTTTTCAAAAGCAAAGTTTGTCATCCTCATCAAAAAGAATCTGCCTTCTTTGGAGAAGATTAAGCTAGCTCTTAAAATGGTTTTATTTTTACTGTATAAATAATGAACACAGAAATTATCCAGTAACAGGCATGAGCAAAATTGAAAGAAATTTGGGAGTATATTTGTCTATTGAAAGTTTACCTGCCAAAAAGCAAGTACATTGCATTACATTCTCTTCACTCTTTATGCTTAGCAGCATATGTAGCATCTCTTCTCCTGTGCATCTCTCCCTAATATGTGATTAATCCCATTTTTACAACAGGGCTTCACTGGAAAAGATGGTGCCATGGGACCCAGGGGGCCGCCTGGGCCACCGGTAAGAACAGAATGGGTTACCTTGTTGTCTCCCTCAGCCCCACCCAGTGCCCCCATTTTGCTAGAGAACAGCCAGGTAACTTACTTTGAGCACATTCCACGTGTGTAGTGGGTTATGATGTCGAGGGAGCTGTTTTTATTTTCTTAAATCAGAATGTGCTGGAGAAAACAAGAGCAGAGTTAAAATATAGTCTTTCTGTTTCATCAGGTTAACTTGATGCCAAATAGCACAAAGTAGCCTCCTTCTTTGTTTATCCCCAGCCAAAGCTTTCATTCCCTATTTAAAAATAGGAATTGCTTTCTGCAAATTCACTTTGTAATGAATTTACTGGCTCTGGTCTGTAAATTGTGAAGTTGATTATATATATTTCAGTCGCAAAATATATTTTAGCTCTGTATAGTTCCCAAAGGTTGGACTAGGATTTTCAAGACTTTTTCTTCATGTTATCTAAAATATATAAATTTTAATATAATTACTCTTCCTTAATTTATAATTAATGTATTGTTCCTTTTAGAAGCTTTTAAAATTGGCTCCACTTCGTGAGTTTACTTTACATGGGATTTTCCCTTTGTCATAACATTCCCTTTCTTGGCTGTGTGTTGTAGGGAAGCCCAGGCTCTCCAGGAGTCACAGGACCAAGTGGGAAACCAGGAAAACCTGGAGACCATGGAAGACCGGTAAGTAGACAACTCCATGGTTTACCTGTGCACATAAATAATGAGAACTGTAAAAGTTCTGACTGATTAGATTATCTTTCCGTTTGTGTTTGAAGCATTTGTTGAAACTATGCTAAACCCATGGATTTGACATGGTAGCAGTTCTAAAGTTTTTCTCTCTTGGTAGTTATAATATTCTGGGATAACAGTTGTGGTCACTGGGTTTCTTTAAAAGGAGAATGGGACTGTGAGCCAAGACACATATTTCTGCACTGTACAAACACTCAGAGCTGGGTCAGCAAAATGATTCTTTTTATTTGGAGTGGCATGCTGCTTAAGTCTGAAAAGTAAGTGATGGGATGGTTCATGGAGCCTGCATCCTTAATTTGACAATGTTCACCCTTGAGCAGCATCATCCAAGCTGTTCCATTTGGTCTTTTTGCTTTTCTTAAAAAGAATTATTTATTTATTTGAAAGGCAGAGATAGAGAGAAGAGGAGTGGGGACAGGAGAGAGAGAGAGAGAGAGATACCTTTCTGCTGATTCACTCATGGCCACCACTGCTGGGGCTGGGCCAGACTGAAGTGAGGAGCCAAGAGCTTCTTCTGGGTCTCCCACATGGGTGCAGAGGTCCAAGCACTTCATCTTCCACTGCATTCCCAGGCACATTAGCAGGGAACCAGATGGGAAGTGGAGCAGCTGGGACTGTAACCAGTGCCCATATGGCATACCAGCACTGCAGGTAGAGGCTTAATCTTCCGCACCATAGTGCTGGCCCTGGCATTTGTTCTTTTTAGTCAAGGATGGTAGAATTTTAGTCCCAGAATTGAAAAGATTTATCAACTTTAATTGGTCAGTTTTGCTTTTTTAAAACTCACCCCAATTTATATCCAATTTAGCTTAATCAGATATTTTGGGTTGAAATCACAGTTGAGATAGTATTACATGTATCTGATGTTTTCAAATTAGTGTCTCCAAATCTGAATTTGAAGTTTCTAAAATATCCACAAGTATTTGTCATGGCTGTCAGGCTTCATATTCTTCGTATTTGTATTTGCATACTTGCATGCATGATGTGTGAATTTATTTTAAGTGGTTTGGGGTCTGATATAAAGATGATCTTACAAATAATTAAGTCCAACTATTACAAATGACATAGTTCTCAGAGCTGTTCTCTGGATAGAACTTCTGTTTTCAGTACTCAAGTTACATAAATTCAAGTTTGAAAACTTTTAATGCCAAATAAATTTAAAGCAGCACATTTATGTGTCATAGGCAGTTTTCTATGTTTACATAAAGCTGACTAAGCAGCATGAACATGGAAGGACTCCTATTATACATTATAATCTGCATGTGCTCTACACACAACTTCATTACTCTCTCTGCTTCAATAGATCAAGGCGGAACCTTTGTAAGAGTGTTTCTACTCATTCCAAATTCCATTTTGTTTTACTATGATTTTGATAGTGTCTTATCTATGAATATTACTTATGTAATTGATGACTGCAGTTAGAAGCCTGAAAGAAATGCTTACTGTGTTTACTTGAAATGTGATCTTTAAATACTGGCAATAAAGATGCATTCTTCAAGACATGCATAATAGAACCATCTCGGGATGGCAGTAAATTTAAAAAACAAATCAGAACAATCTCAAAATAGCACTAAATGTAAAAAAAATCTCCTGACATTTGTAAGAATTCCCAAAGTTAATCAGTCTTTCTACAAAAAATGAATACTTTCAGCAAAGAGATAGCCAAACTTCAGTTTTTCTTGTGATAATCATAATTTGTTATATATTTATCTGGGTCTTATCTCCCCCTCTCTCTTCTCTCTATCTTCCTCATCCTTCTAAAGTGGCAAGTTTCCCCTCTATTTTGTCTCTATTTTATCTTATCTTTTTCTAAAACCAAAAATAGTAGAGTAATGTTCTTTTAAAACCAAAATTAGCAGACAGCTTGGCTCAATCACTATTCACTTACATCGTTAGCCACTATAACCACTGGATACCTTTTTCCTAACTGATAATACCTGATGTATAGTTTGATGTTTCTAAAAACTTCTTGTTCTAAGAACTTCTTGTAGAATATTTTAGTCATTTAATCAACATATACTTATTCAGTGCCTACAGTGTATGCCAACCTGTGTTCTAGTCTCACGTGGTACAACAGTAAATAAGGCAAAGTCCTTGCCTTCATGGAGTCTAGAAAGGTTTCTAGACAAAATCCACATAAATAAATCTATAGGTTCCAGTGATGGTGAGTGGTATAAAGTAATGGAGAAATGGAATGAGAGGTTAGAAAGCAACTTTGAGGGGGTGATGAGGTTGCTATTTTAGATATGATATTCTGGAGATCTCTCTGAGGAGGTATCATTGGAATGATGCAGGAGAGAAGGCTATTGTTCTGTGGCAAGAGGGTTCCAAGGAGAGGAAGTAGTATGAATAAAAGCCCCAACTGAGGAATGAGTCTGGCATGTGAAGGGAACATCCAAGAGGCAAGAGTACCAGAAATGAAGTGGTGATGGATAAAAGGATAAGAGCTGATGCCAGAGAGCTGGGAAGAGGTGATTGTGTGGATCAGCTAGCCCATGGAAAGGAAGACTCATTTTATTCTAATTGTGATGGGAAGCTCTTGGAGCCAAAGGAACAATATAGTTTAATTATCTTCCCAATAATTAAATTCTCTATGGAGAATAGACCAAAGGGGCCAAACAGGAAGCAGGAATACCCATTAGGAAGGTACTGGAATAGTTCAACCAAGGATCATGATTTGGATTGCAGTGGTTTCCATGAAGATGGTAAAAAGTGGTTTGATTTGGGATATTTTCTGAACATGAGATTTGTCAATGGTTTGGATGCTCCTTGTGTGATAGCAGTTGGAATCCTGGAAATATATTACTATTAACACAAAAACTCATTGCACTCTAGAGAAAACCTTCTCCAAGATCATTCATAGTTAGTAAGAGGTCTCTGACACAGTAGGGACAAATATTCTCTGGTTGTTTGGATATGGGACCATTTGGATTGAGTTATTTAATAAGAAAGACACCCCTTCCTTTTCTACCAATGCATAAAGAATCACTGGAAGAAGTTAGAGATAGATATTTAGCTAGGGAGTTGACAAAAGCCCATTGATTCTTAGTGAAACTAAATGATTAATCTCATGGACATTCCATGATACCTAGCTGAGCTAACCAGTCATGTGATATAAAGCAGAGTGAGATTGTTACAAGGACATCTTTGTCTCAGTTTCAAGCTTGTATCTTGAATGGCATGGTAAAAAGTATGAATCCTGTGAAACATTCACATTTGTACAAAGAAAATTCATACCTGAACTCTGAGCAATGTTTTAGAGGACATATGCTTTTCAGAGAGAGAGAGAGAGGGGGACAGAGAGAGAGAGATTAGATTTATTTTTATTGAAAATCAGAATATGAATAATGTGGATATAAATATAGTGTATCATTTTGTTGTGGAGCGGTGAGCCTAGGTTCTTATCTCCAACACAGGCAAGAATTTGAGGCCATCATGTAGGTAAAGGTCAAAAGAGAAACAAGATTTACTTGTATGCAAAGCAAAAGTATACTTTCAACAGTGAGCTACACTCAGTGAGTTTTGGGACCATCCTTTTATACTATTTGGAGGCATAGTAGGATCTGGGGTAGAGTCTATTTGAATATTCATAGAAGGCAGAGTTTGGATTGGGGTTTGAATGCTACTGATTACCTTGACCTTCTCTGGAAATCTTTGAAGTGTCATGATGTCAGGTTCGTGATGGGAGTAGGAATGTCAGCTGTGGTGATTTTAATTTAATGATATTATAATGAGCTAAATTCATTGTGGAGATGCCTCTGGCAGCCATGTTGGTTATTTTTGGCAGTTACTGGTTCTGGGAGGTGTGTTCATAGAAGCTGTGGCTTTCTGCTGCATGGAAAGGGTTGGGAGGCAGATTTGGGTGTTGCAGGCAGGGCTGCATGCACAAAGGCTGCATGGAGAGGCTGGCAACCTCAGCTTCTGCTTGCTAGCTACCTCTTTACCTATATCAGTTTTGCTGGTTCATTATACGTTAGGCCTTGTTCTCTTTTATCATGTCCATCTGTGCATCACTTTAGATCATGTTTGTCAGTTTCTAACATGTAACATTCCTCTATTTCAGGGTCCATCTGGGTTAAAAGGAGAGAAGGGTGATAGGGTATGTATTTCAGAAAATTTGATTTACATGTATTTTGTGCGTTAAACATTGAAGTCTTAAACTATAGAAATAATATGCTAATACTTCTTGTTGATTTAATTAACAGGGAGACATTGCTTCTCAGAACATGATGCGAGCAGTTGCAAGACAAGTCTGTGAACAAATGATAAGTGGTAATACTTCTTTCCTTTTTACTAAAAGCTAATGATATCTTAAATACTGTCGTTAAGGTAAAATAATAACCCAAAGTAAAATGGTAGCCGGTTATATTTATGTTTAATCTGATACAAAATCATATATTAAAGAGGCTTTCCATTTCCATATTAGGATTTTTTTATAAACTTCCTCAGCGTATATGTGGAAGCAGATAATGTCCTGAGTACTAAGACATTGGTCCTTTAAGTTTTGACCTTTAAGTTAGACTATGACCTTGAGGATGGAGGCACACCAAGGTTAATTTAGTCATAGAAGGTTGCTTTTGATTTTTCTTGTCTCTCCTTTTTTCGCAGACTTTTACTTCATATTCCATGAGGCCTATTAAGTAACAAAGTTCAATGTCTGCAGTCTGAGGGTAGACTTAAAATCCAGGTCCCCTCTTTGAGATTAATATGTGTTTCTCAAAGTGTGGTCCTGCCTTATAATAATCTATGTGTGTTGCTTGTTTAAAATGAGTGTTTCTGGGCAGTGACCCAAATCTAGCTAATCATTTTCTTGGGAATGAAGCCCAGAAACCTGTTGCTTTCATTGTACCCCATAAAGAGTTGCACGCTGATTATCCCTACCTTAGGCAAGCACAAAAATCATAGAATTTCTTAAGCTTCTCTTGGTGTGACATCATCTGTCATACCTCAAGGCTTGATTTCAGAGCTACATTAAACTTTAACAAGCTTTCATATTCATGGTAATGCATGAGGCTTATAAGTCAGCATTTATGGAAAACATTTATAAAGGATCATTTTGTATGGGGTGACTGGAGTATCTTATTTCTACTTTTAGGATTCCCATTAGAATGTTTCTTGAGGGAGGAGGGAGATAAGTCTCAGTCACTCATCCTTCCCTTAATTGGGTTTCTTACTAACAAGCCTTATTTTTATTTGTAGGTCAGATGAGCAGATTCAATCAGATGTTGAATCAGATTCCAAACGATTACCACTCCAATCGAAACCAACCGGGCCCGCCAGGCCCTCCAGGTCCCCCAGGCAGTGCTGGTGCCAGAGGAGAACCAGGGCCTGGAGGGCGACCAGGCTTCCCAGGCACACCAGGGATGCAGGGACCCCCTGGTGAACGAGGTAGGCATTTCTGGCTGCATCACAGGGATAAAAGAAGCACTCAGCAAGTTGAGGAGTTGGGTCAGGTTGAAAGCATCTGGAGGACTGAACTTGGCAATCTGTTTAATTGGTCTTGTTTGAACAGCCCTAGAAGAGCTGTCTGTCCACGAAGCTGGCTGTCTCTGCAGACAACTCGCAGGCCATAGAGATCGTATCTTAGAAAACACGATGCTTTTGTCAGGATATCTCAGTAAAGATAATGCCATTTTCTGATTTGTTGCTGTTGTTAATGAGAAAAGTTATATGTTAGCAAACTCAATCAGGCACTGAAATTGTATTAATTGATAAGACTGTGCCAAGAGCTGAGCAGCAACGGAGTATGCTTAAGCAGTCCTACAGTTTTAGATTCATATTCTTTTGGCTCCATTATTCAGGGCTTGGCACTGATCTTGTATTTTTGTTTGATTTTAATTTCATGGTAGATAAGTGCAACTGAAGGAAAATAAGCAAAATAGGATTGCTTGTTTCTAGATGTTTCAGGATTCTTGTACTCACCTTGGTAAAAAAGTAGGTAATATTTAGACAAATGTCAGTTATTTCTATAATTCTGATGTTTTGGAAGCTATACTGATAGGGCTACAAAACATAGGAAACCTTTAAGATTTTTTTCAATAAATTATAACTATTTACTCAAGAGTTCTATCCTTAATTACTATTTTACAATGTATTGGAAATGTTTCCTCCAAATTATTTTTTCCTCCTGAATTGTAGCCAGATTTACTTCTTGGCCATGGGTTTGGAATTACACAAATGTCTAGAAAGAATCTGGCTTATGGAATGAACTTCTGTGAAAACTTAAGTTCTTCTTTCACTAAGGAAAGGAATTACCTGAATCAAGTACTATCAGATAAGGGGTGGGTGTTTAGCCTAGTGGGTAGGATTCAGGCATCCCCACACTGGAGTGCCTGGGTTCAATTCCCAGTTCTGGTTTCTGACACCAGCTTCCCGCCAGTGCAGATCCTGGAAGGCAGCAGTGATGGCTCAAGTAACTGGGTTCCTGCCACCCACATGGGAGACTGGTTAGTGTTCTTGGCTCCCAGTTTTGGTTCCAGCCCATCCCTGGCCACTGAGGACATGTGAGGTGTGAAACAGTGGAGGACAGGGCAGCACTTGTTCTTAATTCTCTCTCTCTCTCTCTTTCTCTCTCTCATCATCTCTCTGCCTCTCAAATTAATAAACAGCTTGTTTAAGAAATGATCGTTTCCAGATAATTTTCCTCCTGTGCTTTTTTTTCCCCCTTCCCTAGGTTTGCCAGGAGAGAAAGGTGAAAGGGGTAATGGTTCTCCAGGACCTCGAGGGCTGCCTGGCCCCCCAGGTAGGTTGTAATGAAATAGATAAAGGGTATAGATACTGAGAGAGCACACAGTCCCCAAGGAAGTCACAGTCCCCTCCTGTTGATTTGAGGCGTTCATATGGCATATGCTTCGGCAGGTCCAATTTGCATAATATCCTTCTCATGCTTTATGTTCTCTAAATGAATGTGTTCTATTAGGCAATTAAAGTAACTTTAACATGTGCTATATGAGTGTTAGTGACAAAGAGGGTGGTTAGTTTTTCTAATTGAAACAAAAATCCATTTCCCTTTTTTAGGGAATTCCTAATTGTTTTGTTTGGTCTCAAACCTTGAGGATGGTTACATTTCCTGGTTTTTTTTTTTTTTTTTTTTTTTTTTTTTTTTTTTTTTTTTTTTTTTGACAGGCAGAGTGGACAGTGAGAGAGAGAGACAGAGAGAAAGGTCTTCCTTTGCCGTTGGTTCACCCTCCAATGGCCGCCGCGGCCGGCACGCTGCGGCCGGCACACCGCGCTGATCCGATGGCAGGAGCCAGGAGCCAGGTGCTTTTCCTGGTCTCCCATGGGGTGCAGGGCCCAAGCACCTGGGCCATCCTCCACTGCACTCCCTGGCCACAGCAGAGAGCTGGCCTGGAAGAGGGGCAACCGGGACAGAATCCGGCGCCCCGACCGGGACTAGAACCCGGTGTGCCGGCGCCGCTAGGCGGAGG
This sequence comes from Oryctolagus cuniculus, assembly GCF_964237555.1. Classification (NCBI taxonomy): domain Eukaryota; kingdom Metazoa; phylum Chordata; class Mammalia; order Lagomorpha; family Leporidae; genus Oryctolagus; species Oryctolagus cuniculus. Next base: position 97,440,264 of record NC_091436.1, read on the forward strand.
ATTAGCCTAGTGAGCCGCGGCGCCGGCCCCATTTCCTGTTTCTTTTAATGGTTCTTTAATAGAGAGCTGACTGAAAAAAATATGTTCTCACTAAAAGTTCTGATGGAATTGCAAAATTTCATTTACAGCAGCTTTCCTGATATTTTAGGAATAGATAATAGCTTTCTAGTTGTTTTATGCTTTTTGATTACTGGCTTGAAAATGAAGTATTTTCTTCAGTATAAGCTCCCCTTGAGACTCCTGCAAACATGGTCAGCTCTATGGTTGAATCTTCACATTTATGTCAACCATAACTAAGTATTACTTGATCCAGAAGTAACTGCTTCCCAAACATAATCTGGAGGTGCTGAACAGACACGCTCGCATTTTCATGGCAGTTCAACGTGGCTGCTTAATGGAGCACTCCTCTCTCTCTATGAGGATGGGAGCAAACCAAGAACTCATTGTGATCTTTAATTTGGCCTAATCCTTACTAAATCAGTTCCTTTTGAATAAAATTGTTAAATAATGTTGTTTTGCATAGTGGATTTCTGACTTTAACTCTTGATGAGTCAATAGTAAGAAAGCTTCACTTTGGTACATCTTGGGTATTTCTTGAGAAAATGTTTTCTTGCCATATAACAGTGAATAGTCTATCTTGAGGCCGTGGAGGTGCCACTTAAAATATTGTTGACTTATTCAAGTATGATATATTTAACATGAGAGGAAATGTGTTTGTTTCAACTCTACACTAGGTCCACAAGGAGAATCTAGAACAGGTCCACCAGGGTCCACAGGTTCCAGAGGTCCCCCTGGTCCCCCTGGTCGTCCTGGAAACTCAGGTATCCGAGGACCCCCAGGTCCTCCTGGATACTGTGATTCATCCCAGTGTGCCAGCATCCCATACAACGGGCAAGGCTATCCAGGTATGTTGTTGCCATTGTAGGCATTCAGTTTCGCCTGAAGTAAAGAATCTTTATGGCTGTGAAGTGCCCTAGGAGTGAAGAAAGGTTGATTTGAGCCTTTTTTGAAGACAGCAACTCTTTCAGTTGTTTTGGTTATATAATAATAGTGTTCTCTCCCAAAGAATAAACATTGTTTCACTCTTAGAAACAAGATAATTATTTTCTGTTCCTTCTCATATTTCTCTATCTACCAAATCACAATAAACCTCTCCATATTTTCTTGGGAGCTCAGAGTGCTACCAATTAAATTTTCTCTTTTTTTCCAACTTAAAAGTTGGTAACAGGAATTTGTTGAATACAATTATAGAATGCCATGAATATATATATAAATTATTTTGGGAGCCTAATTTGTAGACAAACTATTTGATAATGTGGCACATACAGTGGAAAATAACCCACTATCCCACATTATGCATGGAATTAACTTATAAAATCTGGGACTGAGTAGTTTTTCTTTTCTTGAAAGGTTGTTAATGAAATTCTAGTTGTTGACAATTATACCTGAATTTGTGGGATGGGAGGACCTGGGATATATGCTGATATGGTAATAAGATAGTCATGCTGTGGTCTACAGTGACCTTTTCATTAATGCATCCTCAAGCATCTTGCAAGTTTCAAAAATGGTACTGCTGTTTGATATGGTTTGCTACTAGCAAATAGTGCATGAGTAGTTGAATATCTAAATATCTATATATCTATATATTCATGTGCTTAATTACATGTGACCAAAAGTGATCACAAATCTTAATTGTATTTCTCAAGAAACCCATTCACAAAATTACCATTTAATTCTTTGTAAAATAAATTTAAATCACTTTATGAAATATGTGAATAACTGAAAATATATGGATATATATATATATACTTTAACCATTACATACTTAGATGGATGTGTATATATATTTTTTGCATAGTAATTCAACTTTTAAAAACTATCATCTTTGACCTGTTTCAGGTTCCGGCTAACACATTTTCTAAGTCGCCAGTGCTGCTTACAGTTTGAATACATGAAAATCCTGTTTCTGAGATGTTTGCGCACGTGCTTATTAGGAAATGAGTCTGTATGGAAATCTCAGCACAGATATGGTTAACGAACCGGGTCGACATCATAAAGGAGGGTGGAGACTCTTTATACTAACTTGAACTAGACAAAAGCAGTGGTGTCAGATTATAATTCTGATGCATTTCAGTAATAATGTAGAAAAATACTTTTAAAAAAGTTCAAACACACAGCCATGAGGAGCCTCAGTTGTGAAAGAGGTGCATAACAAAACTACTAACCAGCGGAGATGATGATGCCATTTTAAGAAAAACAATTAACCTGGTTAAAGAGAAATGTGTTCTGTAAATAATAAACTAATTGTGGCTTGTAAATGATTTGTATGTGATCCTGTCTGCTAAAATCACTTACCAATTCTACAGCAAGCTTCTGCATCCAAGCCTGCTGCTTGCTCTTTGCCGGAATAACACCGAATGGAATCTTTTGATCCCTTGCTTGTTAGCCATGTGTCTGATTCAGGGCATGTGTCTTTTTGTTTTTCTTCTTCTTCTTCTTTTTTTTTTTGTATGTGTACTTTCATTTGGGTTTTGTAACCACAATTTTCAAGCCAAAGTTTCAAACTTTCTTCTTCGTTTTGCTATAGTCACTGGTGTTCCTCACCCACTAGCTGTAACTCAGTCTGTGTGAGGGGCGGCCACAGAACATGTCATGTACTGTATATTACCTGGTGATAGTTTTCAGCTCCGGAGTTCAGTTGCTGGGAGCCAATAAAAGTTCCCCACACCTCCTCATCTTTCCAAGTTGTTCTTTGAATTGAGGAGTTTGAAGTCATGAACAGTTACTTGGGGGATTTGCAAAAATCCTACCTAGGTACTGAGTTTACAGTTCTTTGGCTTCTTCCCAGGTATTTGTGCAATGATTGTATTTACTGCTGGGTCTTTGAAGGTGTTTTTTAAAGTTCCATTTCCTTATTTGATCGTCACCAAATTCTTTCTGCACGTGGAAGTAATGAGAACTCTGTAACTTATCTATTTATAGTTATGAGACTAAGACTGGAGTGCCACCACCTCGGGTGGCCATTTAGCTTTTGCTGTGTGTGTGTGCGTGCGTGTGTGCCTTCCAAATCATGCCATAACTGTAATGTTGAATCGGACAGAGCCGTACGTGCCCGAGGGCGGGGCCTACCTGCCTGAGCGCGAGCCCTTCATCGTGCCGGTGGAGCCCGAGCGGACGGCGGAGTACGAGGACTACGGCGCCGACGAGCCTGCAGAGGAGCAGCCTCCCCACGCGCGCTGGCGGCGCGCCCTGCCCCGCGGCCCCGGGCAGCGACCCTGAGACCACGCGCCGCGCCGCCATACAGGGGGGAGGCGTAGGGAGTCTCATTTACAGGTCTGATGGAGCCGTGTACATCTTTTCCGCGATGTTTCTTCCGGCGTTGCTTCATCCAAGAGTACCCATTCTGACTGTAGAGACCCTTGTTTCCGCAGGAAGCTTAGCTCGCAGCACGCTGTCTGTAGACATCTTTGCCTTTGCCCTTGAAACACTTGCAAAATAAGTTTGTTTTCCACAAAAGCTGCAAGACGAGAACATGCCCTGTGCCTTTAGTTAGCACAGTGGGCGGCTTCAATGAAACTCTTAGGCTAAGCAGTAAGTTCTGGAGCCCAGAGCTACTGCACATTTCCAGAGGGCAGTTTATCTTTTTCATTACTTTTTCGCAATTCAATTCAATGCAAGTAATTCCTCTTCTAAAAACAAAAAGGAAGGAAACGTCAACTCTGTTGCAATTGTTTATCTTCCTCTTCTATCTCCTGTTATACTTTAGAGCATAAGATGCTCTTATACATCTCTCTTTACAACCACAATCCTTAAGCCATGTAGCTCAAGTTATTGTATCAACTGGATACAGTACCATATGCCTTAAACCTCCTTGTTTTAGACACACTAACATTTATGCCAAATTGCAGATTATTCTGCAGAGATGGAATTGCATGTTTGTGTTGTATATTTAGTATGAACTTTTTTTTCCCAGAACATAATGTTTCTTAGTTATCAAAAGCAGTTGGAAAATGTTTGCAAGACTATGAACATAGAATTGCTGCTTTTATATTTTAACTGCAGATTGTGAATTTCACTGCCTTATATTATTTATTTCTGAAACAAAAGAGGCATTTTTCAATAAAACTACTGAAAATTTGACATGTATGTTTTTTTTTCTTCTTCGATGGCCCTTTTGGACTGCTCATGCAGTTGTTACAACAAACAAATTCATATCCTTGGATACAGTTACAAATCTTGTTAATACTATTAAATTATGCTAAATAAATTTAGATTTTAATGATATGGTGAAGTCATAGAAAAAGAGTAGAAAGAGACTTAAAAAGCCCAGAAGACTCCAAAGACTTTATTAGGAATGCAGAGGATGTGTGGGCTGGTGGAAAAACAACTAGGTATCCTAGGATACCCCAAACAACCAAATAATCTCCAGCAAGCCACATGATTTTGTATGCATTTAATCATTTTCCTATACTCTATTTTGCCCACTAAAGTCTTTCAGAGGTATTTTTATATTTCATACCCTCATTTTCCATCTAACTGCAACAACATCATTCTATATATCAAAGAAAACAATATAAATGTTGATTTGAAAGAGATAATCAATTGAAGAGAGAGGGGGAAGTGATAGAAAGATTTCCACAGGGCAAAACATCTGCATTAAATATGTCCTAGAAACAAGATCAAAAGCAGGAGATGACATGTGTGAATATATTACATTCAGGAGTCTTCGAGTAGATTTCAGACTCATAATAATTTCACCTGTAATCCTCAACATTGACACTTTAAAAATATTTATTTTCATTTCATTTGAAAGGCAAAGACACAGAGAAATATATTCCATCAGCAGGTTTACTTCCAAAATGCTTACAACAGTTGATCCAGGAGTCTGGAAATCAATCTAGGTCTCCTATGTGGGTGGCAGGAACTCAAGTGTTTAAGCCATCACTGATGCCTCCCAGGGTGTACATTAGTGGGAAATTGAGATGGGAAGCAGGGCTGGGACTCAAACCCAGGACTCAAACTAACATGAGATATTGGCTTCCCAAGTAGCATCTGAACTGGTACACCAAAGACCCCTCCCCACCAAATGCACTTTTTAAATTTTTTTATTTATTTATTTTTATTTAGTAAATATAAATTTTCAAAGTACAGTTAATGGATTACAATGGCTCCCCCCCCATAATTTCCCTCCCACTCACATCCCTCCCATCTCCCGCTCCCTCTCCCATTCCATTCACATCGATTCATTTTCAATTATCTTTATATACAGAAGATCAATTCAGTATATATTAAGTAAAGATTTCATCAGCTTGCACCCACACAGAAGCACAAAGTGTAAAATACTGTTTCAGTACTAGTTATAGCATTACTTAACATTGGACAACACAATAAGGACAGATCCCACATGAGAAGTAAGTACAGTGACTCCTGTTGTTGACTTTACAAATTGACACTCCTGTTTATGGCATCAGTAATCTCCCTAGGCTCTTGTCATAAGTTGCCAAGGCTATGGAAGCATTTTGGGTTCGCCGACTTCGATCTTATTGCGACAGGGTCATAGTCAAAGTGGAAGCTCTCTCCTCCCTTCAGAGAAAGGTACCTCCTTCTTTGATGGCCCCGTTCTTTCCACTGGGATCTCACTCGCAGAGATCTTCCATTTAGGTCTTTTTTTTTTTTCCAGGGTGTCTTGGCTTTCCATGCCTAAAATACTCTCATGGACTCTTCAGCCGGATCCAAATGCCTTAAGGGCTGATTCTGAGGCCAGAGTGCTATTTAGGACATCTGCCATTCTATGAGTCTACTGTGTATCCCGCTTCCCATGATGGATCGTTCTCTCCCTTTTTGATTCTATCAGCTAGTATTAGCAGACACTAGTCTTGTTTGTGTGATCCCTTTGACTCTTAGACCTATCAGTGTGATCAATTGTGAACTGAAATTGATCACTTGGACTAGCGAGATGGCATTTGTACATGCCACCTTGATGGGATTGTATTGGGATCCCCTGGCATGATTCTAACTCCACCATTTGGGGCAAGTCAGCTTGAGCATGTCCCAAATTGTACATCTCCTCCCTCTCTTATTCCCACTCTTACATTTAACAGGGATCATTTTTCAGTTAAAATTTAAACACCTAAGAATAATTGTGTGTTAATCACAGAGTTCAACCAATAGTACTAGAACAAAACAAAGAGAAAATACTAAAATGGATAAGTATTACAAATGCACCTTTTTAAATATTTATTTATTTATTTGAGATAGAAGAGAGAGAGAAATATATTTCATCTTTTATCTGCTGGTTGACTCCCTAGATAGTCACAACTACCAGAGCTAAGTGAGGCTGAAGACAGGAACCAGCAGTTTCATCTGGATCTCCCACATGGGTAGTACAGACTCAAACACTAGAGCCATCCTCTGCTGGTATTACCAGGCCATTAACGGGGAGCTGGGTCAGAAGTGGAATAGCCAGGAAACAAACCAGGGCCCACTTGGGGTGCTGGTGTCACAGGTGGTGGCTTTACCAGCTGCACCAGAACACTGGCCCTACCACATGCTCTTTTAAAGCTAGAAGAAACCGCTGAGATTATCCCAGTCCAACTCTTCTTATGTAAGAGGAAACAGACACAGCTACTTAGTATGAGAACAAGACTAAGCTGCTAGGTCTGTGGTTCTTAACCTAGTTTATCACCAGATGCTTTTCCCACCCCTGCCTCTGGCTTGATATTCAACTTTCTGGGAAGGAATTTTTAAATCTCAAAGTTCCATGAATTTGTTTTGATTAATTGCCAGTTCCCTTGAGTTTCTGATGTTCTTTGAGAAACAGCCTCTGTGTCAGGAGCCTGATGACTGACCCAGTGGGGGTCCAGAGTCACATGGATTTGAAGCACAAAGGAATTGGCTCCTCTCACTGTAGATGTGGGTATGATTTTTTTTTCTAAGATTTTATTTATTTATGTGAGAGGCAGAGTTATGGGCAGAGTGGGAGAGACAGAGAGAAAGGTCTTCCATCTGCTAATTCACTCCCCAAATGGCCAAATGGCTAGAGCAGAGCTGATCTGAAGCCAGGAGCCAGGAGCTTCTTCTGGGTCTCCTATGTGGATGCAGAGGCCCAACCCAAGCACTCTGTGGCTCTCCCAGGCCATCAGCAGGAAGCTGGATTGTAAGTTGAACAGCTGGGACCCAAACCAGTGCCCATGTGTGATGCTGGCACTGCAGGTAGTAGCTTTTACCCACTATACCACAGCATCGACCCCCAGAGACAATCTTTTAGGGATAAGTAACATTGATTACTAAGTCACCTCATGCTTGTGGTTAGAAAACTGGATTTACATATGAATTTTTAAGTGAACATATATTAACAGTTTCACCCTTAGATCAGATTGCTGAAGGCCATTGGGGAAAAAGCATCACATAGGCTTGTTTTCAGGAACCAACCTATAGACCACATCTTCAACCAATTTCTTGCTTAATTCCATATTCATTGTATGCAACTGTGTAACCCTCCTCAAAGTTCCATAGACAGCCTGAAGTGAACACATCTGCTATTTATTAGGATGAGGTTAGCTGTGAGTAACAGAAAATCACAAAAGAACAGTGTCTTAAAGAAGCAGAAATTTCTTTGTTTTGAGAAGGACCCAGGCTCTTTCTATCTTGCAGCTCTCCTGTTGTGGTTTCCATGGCCAAGTTAAACGTATGGGACAAGATGGTTAACAGGGCTCTTGTTATTAAGTTCACATTCTATAAGAGAAAGAAGAAGGGGGTGAAGAGAGCACTGCTCTCTTTAAGGATAGTTCCTGGAGTTACAAACACAGTTTATATTACATACAATTAACCAGAATTTAGTAAATTGACTACATCTAGCCATAAAGGAAATGGGACTTACTGCTTTTATTATGGGTGGTTGTGTGCTTAACTAAAAACTCTGTTCCTATTTAAGAAGGGAAATGACAGCTGGAGGTCAACCCAAGGTTTTACTTTGACATGTTGCCAAAATATTACTAAATCTCACCATAAATGTAATTTTCTTCCATTGTCAGCACCAACTACCAAGTTATTCAGGCTAGAGATTTGAAAGCCGTTGTGAACTCTTCCTTCTATGTCTCATATCCAATCAATCAAATCCAGCTGATTGAGCTCCTACATGTGTCTTAATCATCTCTTTGCTTTGCTTTGCTTTTCTTTTCTTTTCTTTGCTTTTCTTTTTCTTTTGTCAAGCAGAGTTAGACAGTGAGAGAAAGAGAGACAAAGAGAAAGGTCTTCCTTTTCCATTGGTTCACCCCCCAAATGGCCACTAGGGCCGGTGCGCTGGGCCAATCCGAATTCAGGAGCCAGGTCTCCCATGCAGGTGCAGGGCCCAAGCACCTGGGCCATCCTCCACTGCACTCCCAGGCCACAGCAGAGAGCTGGACTGGAAGAGGAGCAGCTGGGACTAGAACCTGGCACCCATATGAGATGCTGGCACTGCAGGCGGAGGACCAACCAAGTGAGCCACAGTGCCATCCCCTCCAAGGTCTTAACTTGGATTTGAACTCATTACAAATTGTGCTGCTTTGAAATGACAAATTTAGATACTCTACACTTTGGGTACTCCTACAGCAGCTGTTCTTCAGCTTCACTGTGATACCCAGCACAGGGAATCTTCTCTGTTTTTCCCATCCATCAGCACTTCCTTGTCTCTGCTTCCTTCTTATCCTGCTCAGATTACATGTCATGGAAACATAACTATTGATCACCTTCAGTTCCAAGAGAATAAAAAACTAGTTTGTCTTTAGCTACTGCCTTTAGTTATGTTTTGTTAATATTTTTTTTCTCTCTCCCTTATAATACCACAGACAAATCTCATTTCTTGTGGGTAATTTCAAGCACAAATGCTCCAGGTTAGCTCAGTTCAATTTAATTCAATTGAAAGCTTTAATCTCAAATCCAATTTAGTATTCATTTTTCTTTCTACCTTAAAGCCACACATTAGATAGGAACTTGGACTGCTGTTAACAGTACAATACCACAGACTGGGTAAGTTAAAGAGAATATATGCTTATTTTGGCTCACAGTTTTGGGCAAAGGTCAAGGGGCCACATACAGTGATGATGTTCTTTTTGGCAGTCCTAAGGTGGTGCTGGGAATTACTTGGCAAGGGACAGGGAGTGAATGCCTGTGTGTATACTGACTACTCTCCATTTTCTTTTTCTTTTTTTTTTTTTTTTTGACAGAGTTAGACAGTGAGAGAGAGACAGACAGAGAGTTGTAGACAGTGAGAGAGAGACAGAGAAAGGTCTTCCTTCCATTGGTTCACTCCCCTAATGGCCGCCACGGCTGGCGCTGCGCCGATCTGAAGCCAGGAGCTGGTTGCTTCCTCCCGGTCTCCCATGTTGGTACAGGGACCCAAGCACTTGGGCCATCCTCCACTGCTTTCCCAGGCCACAGCAGAGAGCTGGACTGGAAGAGGAGCAACCAGAACTAGTACCCGGTGCCCCAACTGGGACTAGAACCCCGGGATGCCAGCACCGCAGGCAGAGGATTAGCCAAGTGAGCCACGGCGCCAGCCTACTCTCCATTTTCTTATAAAATTACCCATGTTCAATCATGGGGACCTCTACCTAATGACCTGATGATCTCAATCCCCTCCTAAAGACCCTGCTTCTAAACACCATTACTAGACAAAGTTTCTACCCTTTTAATACTTTACAATGGGGATTAAGCTTTAACATGAGTATTGGAGGGGACAAAACATTTTCAAACTAGAACAACTGCAGAAATGATATATTAGCTTTTTATAACAGCTTCTCCAGGTTGGGGAATAGAACTGAACAAAGAGGAGGTTAAGGTGTTCTCCACTTAACCTGTGCAACTAGAATACTTTCTTGGATGTCAGTACTTACTATGTGTCAAGTGCCCAAATGCTGCTCCTCATAAAACTGCCTGTAAATTATTTTCAGGGACTCTACAGGGGACCTGTTCACTGCTCATTTCTTTCCTTTTTTATAGAAAACTTTCATTTAATATAAATTTTGAAAGTATAACTTTTGGATTATAGCAGCTCTTCCCCCCATAACCACCCTCCCACCCACAAACCATCCTATCTCCCATTCCCTCTCCCATCCCATTCTTCATTAAGATTCACTTTTCATTATCTTTATATACAGAAAATCAACTCTATACTCAGTAGAGATTTCACCAGTTTGCACTCACACAGATACACAAAGTACTGTTTGAAGACTAGCTTTACCATTGATTCTCATAGTACTACATATTAAGGACAGAGATCCTACATGGGAAGCAAGTGCACAGTGACTCCTGTTGTTGATTTAACAATTGACACTCTTATTTAGGACGTCAGTAATCACCCAAGGCTCTTGTCATGAGCTGCCAAGGCTATGGAAGCCTCTTGAGTTCACAAACTCTGACCTTATTTAGACAAGGCCATAATTTAGGCAAGGCCATAATCAAAGTGGAAGTTCTCTCCTCCCGACAGAGAAAGGTACCTCCTTTGATGGCCCCTTCTTTCCAACAGGATCTCATTCACAGAGATCTTTCATTTAGGTAATTTTTTGCCACAGTGTCTTGGCTTTCCATGCCTGAAATGCTCTCATAAGCTTTCTAGCCAGATACAAATGCCTTCAGGGCTGATTCTGAGGCCAGAGTGCTGTTTAGCACTGCCCATTTATTTCTAAAATGAAGTGTCCCAATGCTGACTCAGCTTTTGCTCCCACAGACTACCTCACAACTACCTGCTATCAATGTTCTTTTTCCTGGCCTGATGTCTTTTAAGGAGAGATTACAGCTAGATGGTTCAAATTTGTCTACCTTCTAGGTATCCGTTTGGCCAGGGGTGACTCAAGTATCCTTTGCAAGCCAAATGAAAGAAGTTTGCTTTGACAGATGTGCTTTGTGTTTGCTTTACTATGTCTCATTCATTTTCCCCAGATACACAGGCATGTAAGCCAGGTCTGCAAATCCATTGTGTAATATGTCTCCACAATGAGATAACATGCCCTTCCCATAGGTATGAGTGATTCTTAGGGCCTCCCTATGTAACTCCCTTGTGTGATGGGTTGGAGCACTCTTTCTACAATGGAAGGCAAAAGCTACAACTCTCTACCCCACAAAAATAATTACCTGCTTCAGTGGATTCTTGATTTTCAGTCTTTTTCAAATATAGGCTGTGTGGGGGTGGACAGTGGTGGTTTTGGTGGCACAGTCAATTCTGCCAATTCTTGCAATTCCTGCAAGGATGGGTTTTCTGGATTTCTTTAGAATGCAAGTGATTGTTGTTTTCATTTTTATAAACTTTTTTTTTGTAAATCTGAGTTAAAAGTCCCATTTAATATTTTCTTACCCGGAGTTAGTGCTGTGGTGTAGTGGGCTAAGCCACTGCCTGTGGTTGCCAGCATCTCATATGGGCACCAGTTCAAGTCCTGGCTGCTCTACTTCCAATCCAGCTCTCTGCTATGGCCGGGAAAAGCAGGAGGATGGCCCAATTACTTGGGCCCCTGCACCCATATGGGAGACCTAGATAAAGCTCCTGGCTCCTGGCTTCAGATCAGCTCAGCTCTGGCCATAGGGGCCTTTTGAGGAGTGAACCAGTGGATGGAAGATCTTTCTCTCCATTTCTCCCTCTGTCTGTAACTCTGAATCTCAAACAAATAGATAAAAAATCTTTTTTTTATTTGACAGAGTTAGACGGAGAGAGACAGAGAGAAAGGTCTTCCTTTCCATTGGTTCACCCCCTAAATGGCTGCTAAGGCCGGCGCTGCACCCATCTGAAACCAGGAGCCAAGTGCTTCCCCCTGGTCTCCCATGCAGGTGCAGGGCCCAAGCACCTGGGCCATCCTCCACTGCACTCCCAGGGCACAGCAGAGAGCTGGACTGGAAGAGGAGCAACCAGGACTAAAACCCGGCGCCCATATGGGATGCTGGCATTCAGGCGGAGGACTAACCAAGTGAGCCATGGCGCCGGCCCTGATAAAAATTCCTAAAACAGATATTTGCTCTTTTACCCTCCATCATATCTATGTATTAAAATCCTACTTGTAATCTTCATAATTTTATCCAGATACTGAGCACCATTGAAGGAAATCATGTACTGCAGAAGATTTTTATGTCTTTAAATCCATGATGATCAACTTCAACTTTCCAGTCAACACTGCTCAATAATTTTCCTAGCCCTATTCTCAAATCACGTCAACAAATTTTCAGTCTCCAACCCTATTCCTTGTCCTGATCAGGAGATTTCATGCTACTTCTCATCGAAGTGCTTATTTCCTATAAGAATAAGAAGCTAAACTGGAACTTTATCTGTTTGTATTAATGTACAAAACCACCTGCATCTCTATCCATCCCTTCCTCCTGTTTCAATAAAATGAGCATCTCTTCTCCTGAGATGTTCATTCCTTCCTTCTACAAATATTGGGTTAAACCCTTACTAAGTCTAAGGTATTGTTCAAATGGTGCTAGAGCTCTGTAGTGAACATAGTAAAACATAAAGTCTCTTTCCTTGTGTAGATGATACTTTAAAAGTGGGAAACAGACGGCTGGCGCTGCAGCTCACTTGGCCAATCCTCCGCCTGCGGTGCCAGTACCCCAGGGTTCTAGTCCCGCTTGGGGCGCCGGGTTCTGTCCCCAGCTGGGGCACTGGGTTCTGTCCCCGGTTGCTCCTCTTCCAGTCCAGCTCTCTGCTGTGGCCCGGGAAGGTAGTGGAGGGTGGCCCAAGTGCTTGGGCCCTGCACCTGCATGGGAGACCAGGAGAAGCACCTGGCTCCTGGCTTTGGAGTAGCAGCCATTTTGAGGGTGAACCAACAAAAGGAAGACCTTTCTCTCTGTCTCTCTCTCTCTCTGTATAACTCTGCCTGTCAAAAAAAAGCATATATTGTCTAGGGTGCTAATATTATGAAGGAAAACAAGACAGACAATGCTGGGTATGTGTGTTGCAGTTGTATTAGTCTACAGGGTTCTCAGGAAATGCCTCTTTGATTCCAGACCTGAAAGAAGGGTGGTTGAAAGCATGAGGCTCTAATCTATCTGACAGCTGTATAATTTGGAGGCTTTCACAATTATGTGGATTACAGCCATACTCCCAGCATGGTAGTTCTCACTTTGCCTACACATTGGAATCTCCTGGACAGAGTTAAAAATTTTTCATTTTTGTACCTCATTCTCATAAATTCAGGCTAATTGAACTGGGGTGACTGATGATAAAGGTTTTTAAAAGCTCCTTAACTAAGGGTTTGGTGTTGTGGCACAGTGGGTTAAGTCACTACTTGTGACATCGGCATTCCATATTGCAGTGCTGGTTTCTAGCTTATTGCTAATATGTGTGGAATGGCAGTGGAAGATGGCTTACATACTTGAGCCTCTGCTACCCATGTGGAAGTTCCTGGCTCCTGGCATTGGTCTGGCTCAGACCTTGCTGTTGCAGCCTTTTGGGTAATGAACCAGCAGATGGAAAATTTCTCTCTTTCTCATTTCTTTCTCTTCCCCTCTCTGCTTTTGAAATGAATAACTTTTTAAAAGAAAGCTCCTTAAGTAACTATTAAGTACATCTAAGGAGCCATTTACTATCTACACAGACTCTTATTCAGCATGTTGGCAGTGGAGGCCCAAGAGTATATATTTTCAATATATTCTTCATTGAGTCATATGATCCGCCAGGATGAGAAACTTTCATTCCTTTTCTCTTCAGCTTTGGAAATAATCTTTATGCTAACAAATCTACTTATATCCCAGGTCTTTCTTCTGACTTTGGTATATCTCCAGTTGGATGGTTTATAGATATGTCAAATCTGATATACACAAAATAAAGCCCCCTCTCTCCTTCGCACACTGGTTTTTCTACATGTGTTTCTTGTCTCTGTGAGTGGCACAACTCTACTTTCAATTGCTTAACCCAGAAACCTTGGAATTCCTATTAATTTTCTCTATTGCTCACCTCCCACATCCCATCAATCACTAACCCCTTTTGATCCTATCTCCTAAGCATCTTTTAACTATTTCTCTCTCTCTATTCTCTCCTCCTCTAAGCTCCATTGTCTTATCTGGATTATTCAGGAGCCTTCCATTTGATACTTTCCAATCATTCCTCCTTCCCATCTAGCCATAATGATGATTATGAATGCAAACATAGTCTTGTCACCGCATTCTTTAAAATCTTTAACCGGTGTATGTACAAAAATCTTATTGAGACTGATGCCACCAAGGTTGGGCTTTTTTTTCCCCTTTACATCATCCTCACTTTTCTCCTCAATTGATATTTTCAACCATAGTAGGCTTCCTGCTTTAACCTTCTTTTTAAGATACATTTTTTTAAGATTTATTTATTTGAAAGATAGAGTTACAGAGAGAGATGGAGACAGAGAGAGAGGTCTTCCATCATCTGGTTCACTCCCCAGATGGCCGCAACAGCTGGAGCTGCACCAATCCGAAGCCAGGAGCCAAGAGCTTCTTTCGGGTCTCCCACGTGGGTGCAGGGGCCCAAGAACTTGGGCCATCTTCTACTGCTTTCCCAGGCCACAGCAGAGAGCTGGATCGGAAGAGGAGCCGCCGGGACTAGAATCGGCGCCCATATGGGATGCTGGCGCTTCAGGCCAGGGCTTTGACCTGCTGTGCCATAGTGCCGGCCCCTAACCTTTCTTAATCCTGAAGCTTCATAGGTGTATTTTCATTTACCTGGAACTACCCTACTCATTTGGTCAAACTCTATTCATCCTCTAATTCAGGACACCTTTCGTATTGTTTCCACAATTCATTGCAATGTGCATTAATGCCTTTAATTTGCCTTAAAAAACCCACTTCCATTTTTCATACTTATTTATTTAAAAGGCAGGGCAAGAGTGAGAATGAAAGCAAGAGTGAGTGAGCTACAGGGATCTTCCTCCCACTGATTCACTCCCCAAATGGCCACAACAGCCAGGTCTGGGCCAGGCCAAAGCCAGTAGTCAGGAAGTTATCCATCTTGGTCTCCAACAGGGCATGCAGGGGCCCACGTGCTTAGACCATCTTCCACTGCCTTCCCAGGTGCCTTAATAAGAAGCTGGGTTAAAGTGGAGCAGGTAGGATGCAAACCAGCACTCTGATATGGGATGCTGTCATTGCAAGTGGCAGCTTAACACACTGCGCCACAATGCCAGCATAAATATTTTCCTTTTGATATATATATTTTTTAATCATCCTAGTAATTCCTTATTCAATGTTTATCTTCCCTAGTGGGTGGCAAGTTTCTATGAGGGCAGGAGTCATATTTAGTTGTGTACTGTGTGTGTGTCCTGCAGCTACCACAGTGCTGGCATTTCGATGTACAATAAATATTTGTTGAACTAATGACTTTAAGTGAAACAAACCATTTTCCTGGATATATCAGCTCATTTGAAACTCAGCAGCATGCTGTTTGAAGGCAGAATAGTTCAAGGCTAATTGGACTTCATGCCCATC
The DNA here is from genome assembly GCF_964237555.1 of Oryctolagus cuniculus. NCBI lineage: Eukaryota > Metazoa > Chordata > Mammalia > Lagomorpha > Leporidae > Oryctolagus > Oryctolagus cuniculus. Next base: position 97,455,684 of record NC_091436.1, read on the forward strand.
TTGGTGCCAAGCAGAAAAGGATGACACTGGGCTGCTTCGCCCTTTGTGGGTGCCGTTAGTGACAGGAAGGCTGACTTTGGATATTGAGGAGATGAACGTGGGAAGGTGAAGTTAGCAAGTTCCCACGCCTTTTGCCTTGTCCCCTTATCTCTGCGATCTCATTTCTCTGTGCCTCTATTGTAACTGCTATTGTGGTAACTGACAGGTCCATCCTCTTGACTAGTGGCCCACAAGCTTGCTGTGCGATAGATTGGCTTTGGGCCACATTTGTCTGTAGGCCCATATAAGCAACCGGGGGGCATGGCTAGGCGCAACTGCTTGGGATGGATGTGTGGCTGTACGTGGCTTTTGGTGGACATGGCCGCTTGTGGACAGGCATATGTGGTTATCGGTGGATGTGTGGCTGTACGTGGCTATATGTGGGTCTGTGTGTCTGATTGCTGCCATGGACACAAAGGTGGATATCTCCCATGCCCCACTGCTCTTGGGGGCAAGTGGTTATTCCCTGTGCATTTCTCACTGCCGCTGTGAGTAAAGGAGATAAAAACCCACAAAGGACTCTGAGTTGTTCTCTGGCATGTTGGATCTGGATCTGCTTCTTTCAGGCCTAAGCCCCTGGCACACCTTGGGCTATTGTACAATTGTGTTTCTGTTAATTGTCATATTCTCTACTTGTGAATTCAAAGCAATGTTTGCAACAAGGAGTAGAATAATTGTGCATTATCAGGACGTTAGAACCAGGAGAAAAGCCAGGACTCGAATCCAGGTACTCTGATGTGGGATTTGGGGTCCCAGGCACTGTCTCTACTGCTATACCAAATGTCCGCCTCCCCATGAATGTTTTAAAGATAGGAAATAAAATGGACTGGATTCATAACCTATTTTGTGCCTGGTGTGGTGCTAAATGCCTTCACTTAGGTATTTTTATAAATATTATTATCTCCATTGTAAAGATGATATAACTGCTTCAACAAAATTAAATTGTGGGGCTGGCACTGTGGTGTGGTGGGTAAAGCTATCGCCTGCAGTGCTGGCATTCCATATGAGTGCAGGTTCGAGTCCTGGATGTTCCAGTTCCAATCCAGCTCTCTGCTATGGCCTAGGAAAAGCAGTAGAAGATGGCGCAAGTGCTTGGGCCCCTACACCCACGTGGGAAGACCTGGAGGAGGATCCTGGCTTCTGGCTTCGGATTGGCACAGCTCCGGCCATTGTGGCCAATTGGGGACCAGTGGATGGAAGACCTCTCTCTCTCTGCCTCTCCTTCTCTCTATGTAACTCTCTTTCAAATAAAATAAATAAATCTTTGAGATTTAATGCTATAACTAGTGCTCAAACAGTATTTTTCACTTTATGCTTCTGTGTGGGAGCAAACTGTTGAAATCTTTACTTAATGTATGCTAAACTGATCTTCTGTATATAAAGAGAATCGAAAATGAATCTTGATGTGAATGGAAGTGGGAAAGGGGAGGGTTGCGGGTGGGAGGGACGTTATGGGGGCGAAGCCATTGTAATCCATAAGTGTACTTTGGAAATTTATATTCATTAAATAAAAGTTAAAAAAAAACTTAAATCGTAGCCCAAGATCATAAAGTAAAAAAAGAGACAGTTTCCAGTGTACTCCCTTCTGCTACACTATGTTTATACTATACTGTTTATTTGGTGCTACAGGCATAATTCTATCTACAAATTGTTATGTATTATGTATTAGAAGGGCAAGCTTTGGTCTCAGATCTAGGTGCAAACTTTGACATGGATGTTTTCTAACTATGTTCCTTAGCCTGGTTCCCGCGCTGTGGCACGGCAGGTTAATGCCTTGGCCTAAAGTGCCTGCATCCCATATGGGTGCCGGTTCGAGACCCAGCTGCTCCATTTCCCATCCGACTCTCTGTTACGGCCTGGGAAAGCAGTAGAGGATGGCCCAAGTCCTTGGGCCCCTGCACCCACATGGGAGACCCTAAAGAAGCTCCTGGCTCCTGGCCTCAGATCAGCGCAGCTCCAGCTGTTGCGGCCAATTGGGGAGTGAACCAAATGGAAGGAAGACCTTTCTCTCTCTCTGCCTCTCCTCTCTGTGTAACTCTGTCTTTCAAATAAATGAATAAATCTTTTTAAAAAAAGTTCCTTATCCTGTTTGATTCCCAAGTCCTGAAGACTTGGGCCTAACGTAATTTGTGGGATGATTAATGCCAATATTTGTAATAGTTTTTACCATATCACAGGATTAAGCTAGGTCCAGATCCTGTGCAAAATCATTTGGCTCCTCTACAGCTGTTGCTCCAGCTCTAAAGGGATTTGCTTGTTCATTGCCCTGTTAGAGCCTCCTTACCTCCTCTTCATTATTTTCTTTTCATTATTTTAAGTTTTGGCACCTGTTTCTTTCCCCTTGCATATTAATAGCTATAGTCTTGATTTTCTTCAGCCTTATCAATGGAATGAGAGAAACTAACTATGTAAGCATGTCTAACACGCTGGCTACTAAATAAATGCTGTCTCCTTTTCCTATTCTAGCCATCCAATAGTCTGATCTTAACATATCATTTGTATTTCTCAGTGCTGCTTCTCAGATCATGGTGATTACCACTGTCTAAGGTTTTAGTAAGGATCTTATATGAGAGGCATGTAATGATCACTGCTTTGAGATGACTAGATGGAAAAATGTGGAGGAGAAAAATGGAAGGGATGTATGAAACAGTAAAACTCTGGGAATAGTTTCTTTAATCCTCCATCAGAATTTTTTAATGAGGATAGTTTCACAATTTTTACAGCAATTGGAATTATGTCTTAAATAACATTGTGTTCTTAGATTGTGGAGCCAAGGGTTATATTTTAAGAATAAAAGGCTTAGGGAGGGGCCGGCGCTGTGGCATTGCCTGTGGAGCCACTGCATGCTGTGCCATCATCCCATATGGGTGCCAGTTCTAGTCCCGGCTGCTCCTCTTCCGATCCAGCTCTCTGCTGTGGCCTGGGAAAGCAGAAAATGGCCCAAGTTCTTGGGCCCCTGCACCCATGTGGGAGACTTGGAAGAAGCTCCAGGCTTCTGGCTTCAGATTGGGGCAGCTCCGGCCATTACAGACAATTGGAGAGTGAACCAATGGATAGAAGACCTCTCTCTCTCTCTGCCTCTCCTTCTCTCTTTATGTAACTCTGACTTTCAAATAAATAAATAAATAAATAAATAAATAAATAAATAAATCTTTAAAAAAAAAAAAAGGCTAAGGGAGAAGTCCACCTGGGGATTGTCAGTGGAATTGTGGAAAAAGCAAGGCTCTGGAGCCAACAGGACCTGGGTGTGAGTCTGGACTTCCACTTCTTTGCTATTTTTGGAAAATTACTCACCTTTTCTGAGGTTTATTCTGCTAATTTATAAAATGGTTATAATGCCCCTTGCAATGTATTGAAAATAATACATATATAAACACATGTGTAAAGTAAATGATTTCTAACTTGGTGGAAATTTATAAATGAGTAGGATTGTTTTTTCTATATGAGTGTGCTTTAAAAAGTTTGTGAAAAACAGAATTAAAAGATAGGTTTGCTTTGGTGCACAAATTGAAATCCAAGCATACTTTTTTCATAATACATATTTCCATGAGCATTTTGAAGGCCCCACATATGCATGGATTTCAAAATATTTTTGCACCACAATAAACTTATCTTTTAATTCCATTTCCCAAAAACCTTTTGAAATATCCTGTCACTTGGCACATGAACTATTTCCATGTGGATGCTCTGTTGTTGATTATAGTGAGTGGGGCATCAGCAAGTTGTTATGAGAGAGAGTGTACCAGAAAAAATTGTAGCTTTTCTAAAAAACATTTTTATTCTATGTCTAAATTATTCCTGATTGGACATTCTTCTCAGTCCTCAAGTTAATCAGTTATTCAGCGAAATTATTTTTGTCATGCATATGACTTAGCAGAGATCTATCTCAAGTCTAGAAGACTTTTAGTGAAGCAAATCTCTACAGCTGACATAAGGATTAGAGGCCATAGTGGTAAAGGCATATGTTGAAGAAATGGTGGGTATTGTTACTGGAGGAAACACCTGATAAAACCCATCAATCCAGATAATGACACCAAGGTATTAATTACATTTACTGCTGAACTAGATGCAACACAGTTACTTAATATGGCATTATTTTGGATGTTTTTGAGAGCTCTCTCAAATTGAACTACGAAGTGGTTTGTTGATATTATTCCTAGAATTTCTGGCATATTAAATGTGCAAATACCACAATGTATAGATAAACAAATTATGTATATAAAAATCACTTCAGTAAATGTAGAATTTAATAACTGATGTATGAACAAAGTGAGTGCCTCTTGGCCATCTCCCCAACCACTGAAAACATTCCATGCATCCACAACTGAAGATGAATAACGACACATGTCCACCAGGAGCCAAAATCCTCTTTGATGCACTGTGGCATGTGGCTGGGTGAGGGGAGGTATTTAGCCATCCCAGGACACAGGAACTTCAAATGGACCTTTTGAGGGGTTTTGATTGCTGTGGGCAGGCAACTACACCACTGAGTACTTTCCATGTGAAACCCAAAATTTCTTCCTGGAACTTGTGGCTAGGGAGGAAGTTCTTAAAACATGTGGCCCGTCTTGTCATTAAATCTTTCTCACCAGTGCATGGAAAATGACTGACCATTCATTTATTAATTCTACAGTGAAATTTCTTAAGGAAATCTTTAAAATAGAGTGTGATAATGTGAGGACATGTTTTAGATGATATGGGAGTAACTCAACTAGGCTGGCATTGACATGCAGTGAGTGATCGATAGGGTAGAAAGGAAACATTTTAGATAAGATTATGCCTGAGCTAAGACCAAAAGGAAAAAAAAAAAGAATTACCTTTTATCACTCTCACGGATGGTGCTAATTTGAATGTTTTAAAAAAAAATGTGGTGTCATTATTCTTTAAGTGTACTTGAAAAGTATGCAGAAAATTTATATTCTATAAAGGTCAAACTAGTCTTTGTTGTGGTAGCAAGTGATAGACTGTTCTTTCAGATTTTTAAAGAGTAGTCAATATTTAACTTGATTAGTAACATTATTAATAATAGCAAACATTTATCAAGTGCTTTACCATGGCTGCTATGATGCCAAACATATGATGTGTGTTAAATGAGTCAATACATGGGTCTGGTGTTGTGGCATAGTGAAGTAAGCTGCCATCTGGGATGCTGGCATTCCATATGGGCACTGGTTTGAGACCTGGCTGCTCTACTTCCAACTTCAGCTACCTCCTAATGTACCTGGAGAAGCAGTGAAAGGTGGCCTAAGTTCTTGGGCTTCTGCACCATGTGGGAGCCCTGGAAGAAGTTCCAGGCTCCTAGCTATGGCCTGGTCCAGCCCTAGCTGTTGCAACCATTTGGAGAGTGAATCAGCAGATGAAAAAAATCTCGCCCTCATTCTGTATCTCCCTCTCTCTCTGTAACTCTGTCCTTAAAATAAAAAGCAAATAAGTAAATAAATCTTTAAAAAAAGTCAATACATAAAAGTAGTTAGATCATTTTGAATATTTTGAGTAATGCCCAAAATTTTTTAGTGGTTATTATTATAATCGACTATTTTATATAATTCATTATATAAGGGATGAAGGGATAGAATGGAAAGAAATGGATGAGGGATAGAAAAGGAAAGATTAAATAATTTTTTCAAGATCACAGAGCTAGTAAATTACAAATTTTGGATTGGAATTCAGGTATCTCTAACTCAGTACCCGAACCCTGAATCATTATGATATATACTCCAGGTTATTGAAATTATTCTCTAACAACCCAGAAATGAAGTTCACATTAAGTAATAATAAGGAGAACATGAGTTTATGCACATTACTCCACTCTAGATTACTGTTGGTTTATTTTTAATCAGTTTACTTTTTTAATTAATTTTTTTGACAGGCAGAGTTAAGACAGTGAGAGAGAAAGAGAGAGAGAGAGAGAGAAAGGTCTTCCTTCTGTTGGTTCACTCCCCAAATGGCCGTTACAGCCGGTGCTTTGCCTATCAGAAGCCAGGAGCCAGGTGCTTCTCCTGGTCTCCCATGCGGGTGCAGGGCCCAAGCACTTGGGCCATCCTCCACTGCCTTCCCGGGCCACAGCAGAGAGCTGGACTGGAAGAGGAGCAACTGGGGACAGAACCCAGCGCCCCAACCAGGACTAGAACCCAGGGTGCTGGTGCCGCAGGCGGAGGATTAGCCAAGTGAGCCATGGCGCCGGCCAGCCAGTTTATTTTTAACATGTATATGGTAAAGAACAAAAAAATTGTTCACCAGTGAAACTTAAAAACTTCTAAGGGGATAGCCATTTGGCACAATAGGTAAGACTGCTCTTGAAATACCCACATACAATATTGGAATGCCTGGGTTCAAGTCCTGCCTCCCATTCCAATTTTAGCTTCTTACTAATGCACACCCTGTGAGATAGCAGGTGACGGTTCAAATGCTTGGATCCCTTCAACCCAAGTGGTAGATGGGAAATGAGTTTTTGGTTTGTGGCTTCAGCCTGGCCCAGTTCTGGCTATTATTGCAAGCATTTAGGGAGTGAAGCAGCAGTGGAAGATCTCAATCTCTCTCTCTCTCCCTCCCTCCCTCTCTCTCTCTCTCTCTCTCTCTTTCCCCAATAAATAAAACATAAAAATAAGACCTCTAGGAGATGAAAGATACTCAGAGGCATCAGGTATACCAGCAGTCTGATATTACTGGTAAAAAGTCTCACTGGGCATTTGAAATGAAATTGTATTGGTGTAAGGAATCACAAGTGGGAGTCAGTAAGGGAAGTGACCATTTCTGAAAGAGCCAAGCAGATTATATTGGGGATATTTACACATTTTACCCTCTACTATTAGGTCTGAAGAAGCTTGAAGAAATTTACTAGTCACATTTATCAAAGTCCAGCAAAACAAATATCCTAAATTTTTTTATTTATTTACTCTCCGACCTCTTCCTCACAATTCCATTTGTTTTCCTTCATTCACTTCTCTTTCAACTTCTGTAATGCATTAATAAAATCTCAGGAAAGCAATTAAATCTGAAGACAAAAACGTAGTCTGAAAATACTTTTGAAAACCAAAGTCCTTACTCTCCTTGTAACCACAGGTCCCAGATGGAACCAAGGGTACAAATCAACCATGATAAGATTTCCCTTTAGATATTCTTCTAGTCTGGGGTAGTTCATATCGAGGATCTAACACCTCCAACATCCACCTCTAAACTTGCTCCCTTTAGATGGCAACTTCTTTCACAGCCTCTCTTTGCAAAGAATAGGTCTGCCAGCAGAGGTTTGGAACAGAGGAAAGATCCATTTCTTTTAAATCAATTAATTAGCTAATTAATTAGAAAAAGGGTAGATGGGATTCTCAATCCAGATCTCTTAGGTGGACTGCAGGAACTCTGATCTGAGGCTTCACTGCTAATCTCCCATGGTCTGTACTAGCAGAAAATTGGCTCAGGAGCCTGAGCCAGGAATGCAATTCAGATGCTCAGATATGGGAGGCAGGCATCTTAACTGCTAGGCTAAATTAATTCACTTAGAAATGTTAACTTAAGAGGCGGACAGAAGTACTGCAGGTGGAGGAGGAGAAGCGGGCACCCACCTATTGGTTTAACTCCAAATGCCTGCAATGGCAGAGGCTGGGCTAGGGCTGAAGCCAGGAGTCAATAACTCAATCCAAGTCTCCCAAAAAGGTTGGAAGAACACAATTACTTGAGCCATTATTACTGCCTCCCAAGGTCTGCATTAGCAGAAAGCTGTAGTCAAGAGTTAGAGCGAAAAAAGAACTCTCAGGCGCGGAGCCAAGATGGCGGAATAGTGAGGGTGCACACCGATAGTCCAGGAAAATTTAGTTTAATAAAAGCAGAGTTACGGTAGCCTCAGAAAAAGGATCAGGAAAAAATTGCAGAGGAAACTCTTCCGGATCTAGTGGCTGTGACTCAGAGGACCTACTGGGAGAGCAGGGTCGCCCACCATGAGGAAGCTGAACCGCGGGAGCCGCAGAGTCTGCGCACCAGTGCGGGAAGGGGAGTGGATGTGACACAGACACCAGCAGGGAGAGGAGGGACGCCCAGGGCTCCGAGTCCACACATTGGCGCTGGAAGGCGAGGTGAGCTCAGTAACCGGAGACATTGGCGGGGAAACGGCGGACAGAATTTTAGAGGGAAGTGGGCTTTGAAGCGGGAAAGTTCACCAGACTGACTACAGGAGAGAAGGAAAAAAAAGGGTGGAGGGGTACTGGTACAGACAAGTTTCTCTCTCCGCCAACCTTGCAAAGGCAAGCAAGAGACAAAGAGCAAGCCCCACTTGGGATATACATAATAAAAGGGGAGAGTTAAGGCTACAATTCAGTAGCCTAGGCAACCCAGTGGGAGTCCACAGGAGAAACCGAGCCTGCACAGACTCTTTGGGTAGAAGCCAGAGATCGGAAGCTAAATACCATCAATTCTGCTCAGCCTTGCAGTATTACTTACCTCCTGAATAAAAAATAAAATAAAATAAAATAAAATAAATAAATGAATAAATAAATAAAGAGAGATTTACCATGCATAACCTGAGGGTGTCACCTTTGCACACCCGTAACCCAGAAGAACCAAGCAGAGCTCTCAGGCCACACCCATCTCAAGCCTCCAAGGCTCCTCCAACAGCAGGCAGTCCACTAACACAGACATAGTATAAAAAAAAAAACCTCACAGTGAGGGAAAAAGAATTAACCATGCCAAGCAATAAACACAGAAATCGAGGTAACAAGATCAACGATGACACTATGACGCCTCCAAATAAACAAAACACCCCAAGCCAAGATGAAGATGATGAGATAGAAGAAATGCAAGATAGGGATTTCAAAAAATTTATGGTAAGAACATTTAGAAGTTTTCAAAAGCAAATCCTTGAACTACAGAAATCCTTATTGGACAGGATTGAAAATCTCTCTTGTGAAAATGAAATTTTAAGGAAGAACCAAAATGAAACACAGAAACTAGTAGAACAGGAAAGTGTGATAGTGAAGAGAAATCAAAATGAAATGAAGAGCTCAATAGATCAAATGACAAACACATTAGAGAGCCTTAAAAACAGAATGGGTGAAGCAGAAGAGAGAATATTGGACTTAGAAGACAGAGAACAGGAAAGGATATAAAGAAAAGAAGAGGAAATTAGAAATCTAAAAACTATTGTGGGGAATCTACAGGATACTATTAAAAAAACCAACATTCGGATTCTAGGAGTTCCTGAAGGCATGGAGAGAGAGAAAGGTTTAGAAGGCCTTTTTAGTGAGATACTAGCAGAGAACTTTCTGGGTCTGGAGAAGGACAGAGACATCCTAGTACAGGAAGCTCATAGAACCCCCAGTAAACATGACCAAAAGAGATCCTCACCACGACACGTTGTAATTAAACTCACCACAGTGAAACATAAAGAAAAGATCCTAAAATGTGCAAGAGAGAAATGTCAGATTACTCTTAGAGGATCTCCAATTAGACTCACAGCTGACTTCTCATCAGAAACACTACAGGCTAGGAGGGAATGGCGAGACATAGCACAGGTGCTAAGAGAGAAAAATTGCCAGCCCAGAATATTATATCCTGCAAAGCTCTCATTTGTGAATGAAGGTGATATAAAGACCTTTCATAGCAAACAGAAATTGAAAGATTTTGCCGCCACTCGTCTGGCCCTGCAAAAGATATTTAAAGATGTGCTACACTCAGAAACACAGAAACACGGCCATCAGTATGAAAGAAGGGAAAGGAAGAACACTTACCAGTAAAAGAGCATGGGAAGCTCAAAGCATATACTAGAAAATATTTCTGGGAAAATGGCAGGGCAAAGTCACTATGTATCAATAATCACATTAAACTTTAATGGACTTAACTCTTCAGTTAAAGACACCGTTTGGCTGACTGGCTTAAGGAACAACACCCAACTATTTGTTGCCTACAAGAAACACATCTCTCTAACAAAGATGCATGCAGACTGAAAGTGAAAGGTTGGAAAAAGATATTCCATGCCAACAGAAACCAAAAAAAGCAGGTGTAGCCATATTACTATCAGACAAAATAAACTTTAATACAAAAACTGTTGAGAGACAAAGAGGGGCACTATATAATGATTAAGGGTTCAATTCAACAGGAAGATGTAACTATTATAAATGTATATGCACCTAATTACAGGGCACCGGTCTATTTAAAAGATATGTTAAGGGGCTTAAAGGGAGATTTAGATTCCAATACAATAGTACTGGGGGACGTAAATACTCCACTCTCAGAAATAGATAGATCATCCGGACAGAAGATCAACAAGGAAACAGCAGATTTAATCGACACTATTGCCCAAATGGATCTAACAGATATCTACAGAACTTTCAATCCTACATGTAAAGACTTTACATTCTTCTCTGCAGTGCATGGAACCTTCTCTAGGATTGATCACATACTAGGTCATAAAGCAAGTCTCAGCAAATTTAAAAGAATTAGAATCATACCATGCAGCTTCTCAGACCACAGCGGAATGAAGCTGGAAATTAGCAACTCAGGAAACCCCAGAAAGTATGCAAACACATGGAGACTGAACAACGTGCTCCTGAATGAGCACTGGGTCATTCAAGAAATCAAAAGAGAAATCAAAAACTTTCTGGAAGTAAATGAGGATAACAACACAACATATCAAAACTTATGGGATACGGCAAAAGCAGTATTGAAAGGCAAGTTTATAGCAATAGGTGCCTATATCAAGAAATTGGAAAGGCACCAAATAAATGAGCTTTCAGTGCATCTCAAGGACCTAGAAAAACTGCAGCAAACAACCCAAATCTAGTAGGAGAAGAGAAATAATTAAAATCAGAGAAGAAATCAACAGGATTGAATAAAAAAAATTACAAAAAATAAGCCAAGCGAAGAGCTGGTTTTTTGAAAAAATAAACAAAATTGACACCCCATTGACCCAACTAACTGAAAAAAGAAGAGAAAAAACCCAAATCAATAAAATCAGAGATGAAAAAGGAAACATAACAACAGACACCACAGAAATAAAAAGAATCATCAGAAATTACTACAAGGACTTGTATGCCAGCAAATAGGAAAATCTATCAGAAATGGATAGATTCCTGGACATGTGCAATCTACCTAAATTGAACCATGAAGACATAGAAAACCTAAATAGACCCATAACTGAAACAGAAATTGAAACAGTAATAAAGGCTCTCCCAACAAAGAAAAGCCCAGGACCAGATGGATTCACTGCTGAATTCTACCAGACATTTAAAGAAGAACTAATTCCATTTCTTCTCAAACTATCCAGAACAATCGAAAAAGATGGAATCCTCCCAAATTCTTTCTATGAAGCCAGCATCACCTTAATTGCTAAGATAGAGAAAGATGCAGCATTGAAAGAAAATTACAGACCAATATCCCTGATGAACATAGACACAAAAATCCTCAATAAAATTCTCGCCAATAGAATACAACAACACATCAGGAAAATTATCCACCCAGACAAGTGGGATTTATCTCTGGTATGCAGGGATGGTTCAACATTCGCAAATCAATCAATGTGATTCACCACATTAACAGACTGCAGAAGAAAAACCATATGATTATCTCAATAGATGCAGAGAAAGCATTTGATAAAATACAACACCCTTTCATGATGAAAACTCTAAGCAAATTGGGTATAGAAAGAACATTCCTCAATATAATCAAAGCAATTTATGAAAAACCCATGGCCAGCATCCTATTGAATGGGGAAAAGTTGGAAGCATTTCCACTGAGATCTGGCACCAGACAGGGATGCCCGCTCTCACCACTGCTATTTAACATAGTTCTGGAAGTTTTAGCCAGAGCCATCAGACAAGAAAAATAAATTAAAGGAATACACATTGAGAAGGAAGAACTCAAACTATCCCTCTTTGCAGACGATATGATTCTTTACTTAGAGGATCCAAAGAACTCTACTAAGAGACTATTGGAACTCATAGAGGAGTTTGGCAAATGCACAAAAATCAACAGCCTTTGTATACACAATCAATGCCATGGCTGAGAAAGAACTGCTAAGATTAATCCCATTCACAATAGCTAAAAAAAAATCAAATACCTTGGAATAAACTTAACCAAGGATGTTAAAGATCTCTATGATGAGAATCACAAAATCTTAAAGAAAGAAATAGAAGAGGATACCAAAAAATGAAAAATCTTCCATGCTCATGGATTGGAAGAATCAACATCATCAAAATGTCCATTCTCCCAAAAGCAATTTATAGATTCAATGCAATCCCAATCAAGATACCAAAGATATTCTTCTCAGATCTAGAAAAAATGATGCTGAAATTCATATGGAGGCACAAGTGACCTCGAATGGCTAAAGCAATCTTGTACAACAAAAACAAAGCCGGAGTCATCATAATACTAGATTTCAGGACATACTACAGGGCAGTTGTAATCAAAAAAGCATGGTACTGGTACAGAAACAGATGGATAGACCAATGGAACAGAATTGAAACACCAGAAATCAACCCAAACATCTACAGCCAACTTATATTTGATCAAGGATCTAAAACCAATTCCTGGAGCAAGGACAGTCTATTCAATAAATGGTGCTGGAAAAACTGGATTTCCATGTGCAGAAGCATGAAGCAAGACCCCTACCTTACACCTTACACAAAAATTCACTCAACATGGATTAAAGACCTAAATCTACGACCTGACACCATCAAGTTACTAGAGAACATTGGAGAAACCCTTCAAGATATTGGCACAGCAAAGAGTTTCTGGAAAAGACCCGGGAGGCACAGGCAGTCAAAGCCAAAATCAACTATTGGGATTGCATCAAATTGAGAAGTTTCTGTACTGCAAAAGAAACAGGAGAGTGAAGAGGCAACTGACAGAATGGGAAAAATATTTGCAAACTATGCAACAGATAAAGGGTTAATAACTAGAATCTACAAAGAGATCAAGAAACTCCACAACAACAAAACAAACAACCCACTTAAGAGACGGGCCAAGGACCTCAATAGACATTTTTCAAAAGAGGAAATCCAAATGGCCAACAGGCATATGAAAAAATGTTCAAGGTCACTAGCAATCAGGGAAATGCAAATCAAAACCACAATGAGGTTTCACCTCACCCCAGTCAGAATGGCTCACATTCAGAAATCTACCAACAACAGATGCTGGCGAGGATGTGGGGAAAAAGGGACACTAACCCACTGTTGGTAGGAATGCAAACTGGTGAAGCCACTATGGAAGTCAGTCTGGAGATTCCTCAGAAACCTGAAGATAATCCTACCGTTCGACCCAGCCATCCCACTCCTTGGAATTTACCCAAAGGAATTTAAATTGTCAAACAAAAAAGCGGTCTGCACCCTAATGTTTATTGCAGCACAATTTACAATAGCCAAGACCTGGAACCAACCTAAATGCCCATCAATGGTAGACTGGATAAAGAAATTATGGGATATGTACTCTTTAGAATACTATACCGCAGTAAGAAACAATGAAATCCAGTCATGTGCAACAAAATGGAGGAATCTGGAGCACATCATGCTGAGTGAAATAAGCCAATCCCAAAGGGACAAATACCATATGTTCTCCCTGATCGGTGACAACTGACTGAACACCAAAAAGGAAACCTGTTGAAGTGAAATGGACACTATGGGAAACGGTGACTTGATCAGCATAGCCCTGACTGTTAATGAACAACTTAATACATTATCCCTCTTAGTATTTTTTTTTTGTCTGTTCTACTTTATATGACTGGTTTAATTCTGTAATTAATACACAGTTATTCTTAAGTGTTGAAAATTAACTGAAGTGTGATCCCTGTTAAACATAAGAGTGGGAATAAGAGAGGGAAGGGATGTACAATTTGGGACATGCTCAAGCTGACTTGCCCCAAATGGTAGAGTTAGAAACATACCATGGGACTCGAATTTAATCCCATCAAGGTGGCATGTACCAATGCCATCTCACCAGTCCAAGTGATCAATTTCAGTGCACAATTGATCATAATGAAAGGACTAAGAGTCAAAGGGAGCACATAAACAAGTCTATTACCTGCTAATACTAACCGATAGAATAAACAAAGGGGAGAGTGATCCAACATGGGAAGCGAGATACTCAGCAGACTCATAGAATGGTGGATGTCCTAAACAGCACTCTGGCCTCAGAATCAGCCCTAAAGGCATTCGGATCTGGCTGAAAAGCCCATGAGAGTATTTCAGGCATGGAAAGCCAAGACACTCTGGCAAAAAAAAAAAAAAAAACAAAAAAAAAAAAACAAAAAAAAAAAAACAAAAACAAGAAAAACCAAAACCTAAATGAAAGATCTCTGTGAGTGAGATCCCAGTGGAAAGAACTGGTCTTCAAAGATGGAGGTACCTTTCTCTGAAGGGAGGAGAGAACTTCCACTTTGACTATGACCTTGTCTAAATAACATAAGAGTCGGAGAACTCAAAAGGCTTCCATAGCCTTGGAAACTCATGACTGGAGCATAGGGAGATTACTGATGCCATAAACAGGAGTGTCAATTTGTAAAGTCAACAAGAGGAGTCACTGTGCACTTACTCCTCATGTAGGATCTCTGTCCTTAATGTGCTGTACATTGAGATTTAATGTTATAACGAGTACTCAAACAGTATATTTCACTTTGTGTTTCTATGGGGGTGCAAACTGTTGAAATCTTTACTTAATGTATACTAAACTGATCCTCTTTAAAAAAATAAAAGAAATTATCAACTCCCCCCCCCCCCAAAAAAAAAAGAGTTAGAGCTGGGAATTGAACCTAGGTTCTTTCATGTGAAGTGCAGACATCTTACCTACTAGACTAAACACTGATCCCTCATCGTCTTATTGAATGGAGTTGTATAGAATTGCCTGAGATCTGCTCTCCAGAATAATAACCACAATAGTGAAAATCATTTTAAAATCCAACCATTTTGTCTTTGGAAATTGTTCTAAGTGCGTACATCAAAGAAGCAGCATTTATTTTAGGAAACTCAATATATTGTGGTAAGATTGCAATATTGTGACATTGAGCCATGAGTTGCTCCTTGACACCACCCCCATCCCCTGGGCTCAGTTCAGATGGATAGCATTTCAGGTGGGAGTGACTAAAAGGGTGTTTTATTCCCCCAGATGTTAATCAAAGACTAATTTATCTCCTGGGGATAATGAGGCAGCTAAAATTTCTCATCCCTTCCAGCCCTTCTCCAGATTCAGAGGGTAAATTCTAAGTAAATGAGGCTCAGAGATAAAGCGTTTCTTCCTCTACCTAAATAAACTTAGAAAAATGGGTCCCAGTTTGCTCTTACCTTTGCTTTCTTCCAGGGTAGAGGTTGCACTCTAGGGCATGTAAGCTGAGAAGATGAGAAGCTATCACCCCACTTAGGACCTAATGCAGAACTTTTATTCTTAGAGCAATAGGCTGGATCTATACCAGCTCCGGAGCAGTGTCTCAGAGGTTTTGCCTGGGGCCTGGGGTGGAGAGCTGGGAGATAGAGACAGTTCACAGCACCAGGGCTCCCAAGTTCTCCCTAAAGTAATTTACTTTATTTAGAACCAAGTGTTTGGATATTCAATTCAAAGAGACACATGAAAACAAAGCAGATTTTCATGATATGCAATTGAGGAGTATACCAAAAACTGCCTCTGAAATTTAACTGGATTAGACTGTGAAGGAATTTATGCTCCAGGATGTTATGGAAAACAATAGAGCAATTAGTGGAACATAACATCTGGATCAGATATAGATAGAGACAGATAGGTTAACTGAGAAACTACAGAGAGAAAACAGATCTCTGTTAAAACAACTGTCATTTTAGGGTAACTTTGTATATCCTTGGGGAACAATACAGAAGCTTCACTGCTCAGGTAAAGTGGATTTCAGTAAAATAATCTGGCTAAATAACTAAATACATAGTATCAAGAAGAGGAAATCAGTATTCAGAGTTACTATAATTTATTACCTAAAGTATGCAGCTTTCAAACAAAAATTACAAGACATGCAAAGAAAGGGGAAAGTGTAACTAATATACAGGAAAACGCAGGAGACTAAACGCAGGAGACATTACCCGTGGGAAAGTGCAGATGCACGTTAGGGTCAGATATAACAAAACTCAAAGTAGCCATTATAGATATATTGAAAAAATAAAGGAAACCACATATAACGCTGTAAAGGGAGATGAGATGACACTGCTGTTAAGTGGAGAATATAATAATGAACTAACAACCATAAAGGAAATCAGATAGAAATTTTGGAGTTGAAAAATATAGTAACTAAAATAAAAAAATTCCGTAGGCCAAATAGTAGATTTAAGCTATTAGAGGAAAGAATGAATGAACTCAGATGAATGAATGAAGATAGATCAGTAAAGATTATGCTATTAGAAAAACAGAAAAAGCAATTAATAAAAATGAACAGTTCAGAGGAATGTGAGTTTAGTATGCCAACATATATGCATGATGAGAGTACCAGGAGAGGAGATAAAAACAGAATCAGAATAAATATTCAAAATAATAATGTCAGAAACTTTCCGAATTTGATGAAAATCATTAATAACTTATATACACAGCCAAGAAACCAAAGAAACACCCAAGTAGTACAAATTCAAAGAGATACACACCAAAATATATTGTAGTCATAATGTTGAAATAAAGACAAAAATAATGTTTTGAAAGCAGCAAGTGAAATATGATTCATCATATAAAAAGGAACCTCAATAAGATAAGCAGCCAATTTTTCATCAGAAACAACAGAGGTGAGGCAGAAGTAGATAACATATTCAAAAGTACTGAAAGAAAGAAAAATACTGTCAACTAAGCATCTTATGTGCAAAGTATTTTTCAAATATAAAAGTGAAGTAAAAACATTTCAAGACAAATGAAAACAGAAGCTCTGTCTAGCAGACTCACTTTGCAAGATGTTCTTCAGGCTGAAAGCAAGCTATAATAACATTTAATTCATTAAAGCAAGCTATTCAATTCATCCAGAAAAAAGCAAAAATTCTGGTAAATTTAAGTATATAATTATTAAAGTTCATATAGATGCATATTGTTCTTTCTTTCAATTGAAAGCACTTCAAAGGCAATTACATGTTAGTGTATATATATAATTATATAGTGCATATAACATATACAAATGCAATAGATAACAATAACACAAAGGAGGTAAGTAGAAATAAAGCTTATTAGAGTAAGGAAGTGAATTGATAAAACAGAATGAAAAATGATAAATAGCATTAATATAACTGTAAATTTATAATCATTCTCCTGTTTCTTTTTGTAATTTTATTAGTTAAAAATTTAAAATTTAAAGACATCATTTGAAAGAGAGAGAGAGAGAGAGAGAGAGAGAGAGAGAGGAGAGATCTTTCACCCGCTGATTCACTCATCAAATGCCCACAACTGGAGTTGGGCAAGACTGAAGCCAGGAGCCCAGACTTCAATCCAAGTTTCCCATGTGAGTCACAGCGCCAAAGTACTTGAGCCATCAACTGCTGCCTCCCCAGTGTGCACGGTAGCACTAAGCTGGAATTTAAAGTGGAGCTAGGACTAAAACCCAGACATTCAGATATGGGATGCAAGTGTTTCAAGTGGCATCCTAACCACTGTGCCAAATACCCAACCCTTAAAGTTTTAATATGTAATACTTATACATCTTAATGGGTTATAGCACAATATCTCAATACACTTACACAGAATAAAGTAATAAAGCCAGGCAACTAGCCTTTCATTTTTCTTACTTTGTGATTGGAGCCCAATAACTTCTCCCTTCCAGTTCTTTATACAGCTTGTAAAAATTACTGTGAACTGGGGCCAGCGCCGTGGAGCAGCAGGTTAATCCTACACCTGTGGTGCGGCATCCCATATGGGCACCAGTTCTAGTCCCGGCTGCCCCTCTTCCAGTCCAGCTCTCTGCTATTGCCTAGGAAAGCGTTAAAAGATGGTCCAAGTGTGTGGACCGCTGCACCTGCATGGGAGACCTGGAAGAAGCACTGGTTCCTGGCTTCAGATCAGCGCAGCTCTGACCATTAGGGCCATCTGGGGAGTGATCCAACAGAAGGAAGACCTTTCTCTTTGTCTGTCTCTCTCACTGTCTCTAACTCTACCTTTCAAATAAATAAATAAGATCTTTAAAAAAATAAAAAATTTACTGTGAACTACAGTCACTGCTGTACTATAGAACCTTTTACTTCTATCTGATTGTGTTTTGGTTCCCATTATCCAATCTCCCACTATTCTTCCTCAACTCTTCCCTACCTTTAGTAATCACTATTCTAAGTTAAGCTCTACTATGCTTTTTAACTTCTACATATGCCAGAACATGCAATATTTGTCGTCTTTTGCTGATTTATTTCATTTGACATAATGACCTTCAGGGGCCAGCAATGTAGTGCAGTGGTTCAAGCTACTGCTTGAAATGCCAGTGACCCATATCTGTGTGCTGCGTCTGATCAAGCTTCCTGTTGATATTCCTGGGCAGGCAGTGAATGATGGCCCAAGTGCATGGGCCCCTGCGACCCTCATGGGAGACCGGGATAGGATTTCTGTCTCCTGGCTTCAGCCTGGTGTAGCTTTGGTGGTTGTGGTCATTTGTGGAGTAAACCAGCAGATGGAAGATTCTCTCTTTCTCTCTGTCTTTCTCACTCCCCATCTCTGTCACTCTGCTTTTCAAATCAATCTTTAGAAAACATAATGGGCCGGCGCCACGGCTCACTAGGCTAATCCTCCGCCTAGCGGCGCCGGCACACCAGGTTCTAGTCCCAGTCGGGGCACCGGATTCTGTCCCAGTTGCCCCTCTTCCAGTCCAGCTCTCTGCTGTGGCCAGGGAGTGCAGTGGAGGATGGCCCAGGTGCTTGGGCCCTGCACCCCATGGGAGACCAGGAAAAGCACCTGGCTCCTGGCTCCTGCCATCGGATCAGCGCGGTGCGCTGGCCGCAGCATGCCAGCCACGGCGGCCATTGGAGGGTGAACCAACGGCAAAGGAAGACCTTTCTGTCTCTCTCTCTCTCACTGTCCACTCTGCCTGTCAAAAACAAAAACAAAAACAAAAACAAAAAAACAAAAACAAAAACAAAAACAAAAAAAAAACATAATGACCTCAAATTCTACCCAGTTTGCTGCAAATATGATTTCATTCTCTTTTGATATGATTATTATTTTTTAAAGGTTTATTATTTGAAAGGCAGAGCTACAGAGAGGCAGAGGCAGAGAGAGAGAGAGAGGTCCTCAGTCTGCTGGTTCACTCCCCAGATGGTTGCAATGGCCGGAGCTGCACCAATATGAATCCAGGAGCCAGGAGTTTCTTCCAGGTCCCCCACGTGGGTGCAGGGGCCCAAGGACTTGGGCCATCTTCCACTGCTTTCGCAGGCCATAGCAGAGAACTAGATCAGAAGTGGAGCTGCCGAGATTTCAACCGGCGCTCATATGGGATGTGGGCGCTGTAGGCAGTGGCTCCACCCGCTACGCTGCAATGCCTGCCCCATTTCATTCCATTTTATGGTTGAGTAATATACTATCATGTATGTATTCCACACATTTTTTTGTCCATTCATCCAACAGTGGACATAAGTTATTTCAACATTTTAGGTATTGCAAATAACACTGCAATAAACATAGGAGTGCAGATATCTCTTTCATATACTGATTTCAAGAAGTAAAATAGTTGGATCATATGATATATTTATTTTCAGTTTTTGAAGAATCTTGATGCTGTTTTTTATAATAGCAGTAATAATAGTAGTAGTAATAGTAGTAAGGTACATTCCCATCAACCATGTATAAAGGTTTCCTGTGGGGAGCAACTCGGACTAGACTGTTACTGGAATTAAGACTTATTCTATGCATCTGCTCTCCCACAATATGGCGCTGAAAAGGGAGTAACAACTTCTATGCAGCTGCCTCTCGCCAACTTGAGTGATGACCTGCAGGAGCTGATCTTGCTCCTGATTGGAGGAGAGCAGCGTACTCGGCGTGTGGGTAGCAGAGTTGGGATTGGTGGAAGAGGACTATAAAGGAGGAGAGAGACAACATGCACCAGGAACATCTGTCTGAAGGAACACCTGTGCAGCCCCCGAGAGAGCCAGCCGGCGGTGTGCCGCTCCCCCGTGGAAGTGGGGAAAGTGGCTAGGGGGAACCGCCCTTCCACGGAGGTGGAAGGGTCGGTAGCCAACCCAGGAAGAACCAGCCGCAAACCCGGGGAGGGCAGACAGACAAAAGAACAACGCAGGGTCCTGTGTCGTTCCTCCGTGAAGAGGGGGAGCGACATAATGGTGCCGTGACTCAGATAGGAAACTTAGGAGGGAAGAAGCGGGAAGAAGTGGGAAAATACTGGAGAGAGAGACTAGCAAAGAGCCTAGGGAAAAGCCGGACGGAAAAGGTGCCGGAAGAAGCTATCGAAAGCCTAGGCATAGACTCGGATACGGACTGTGGGAAAGAAGTTAGGATTGGACGTTAGGATTGAAAGCGAAAGTGAAAGTAAGAAGAAACTTAGACTCAGATGCGGACTATGGCGGGGAAGCTAGGAGATTGAAAGCAAAAGTGAAACCTAGAAGAAACTTAGACTCGGATACGGACTGTGGGGAGAAGCCAGGAGAAATGAGAGGGGAATATTGTTGGAAGAAAAGTTAGGAAACATACCGGGTAGAGAAAAATATGTTAGGGAGGATGAAGCCGCGGGGGCAGGCTGAGGTGGAGACGTAAGCTATGTTGGGATTCGTCAAGTCAGCCCGGGGAGCAAAAGGCGAAAAGCTAAAACCAGAGGCGGAAATGTAAGCCAGGTTGGAATCCGTCAGATTAGCCCGGGGAGCAAAAGACGGGAAGCCAAACCGGGAGCGGAGACGTAAGCTATAGGTTGCATTTCCTCAGGTTAGCCCGGGGAACTTAGACTGAAAACCGAGAAGCGGAAACCTAAGCTAGGCTGTGTGATTCGCGGAAGCCGCCACGTGCAGAGAGAGCGTGCGGGGCACAAACGGGGAGAGCGCATGGAGGGCACGAGTAGGAAACGCGGGACTAGCGCGAAGGCTGTGGTGCGGGCTCGAAGGGCGCGGAGACTGCGGA
This sequence comes from Oryctolagus cuniculus, assembly GCF_964237555.1. NCBI lineage: Eukaryota > Metazoa > Chordata > Mammalia > Lagomorpha > Leporidae > Oryctolagus > Oryctolagus cuniculus. The sequence continues at coordinate 97,476,726 of NC_091436.1, forward strand.
GCGCGCGAAGCCGGGAAGCCGCCGCGGGGCGAGGCGCTGAGAAGCAGCCTCGGGGCGGGCGCCGGGAAGCCACGGGGATAAGAGAAACAGAAGTTTAGAAGTAAAATGAGAGAAATAGGAATGCTGGCAGATAGAAGTAAAATGGGAGAGATAGGAATGCCCGGAGGTAGAGAAATAGAGAAAAATAAGGCCTCCCCACAACATGGCAATGAGAGGGCTTGGATTCGGTCTGCCTGATTAGTAAGACGATAAGCACCTGTGGGCGGCTGCAGGTCACCGAAGACAGGCACGTTATCAACACCAATAAGTCTCCCCACAATACGGCAATGAGAGGGCTTGGATTCGGTTTGCCTGATAGGGCTTGTAAGCACCTGCAGGCAGTTCTAGCAGAGCAGAGCATGTGCTGCAGGGCACCGAACACAGGCACGCATCAGCGCCTAAAAACCTCCTCACAACATGGCGAAGAGAGGACCTGGATTTGGTTTGCCTGATTGGTAGGGCTTGTAAGCACCTGTGGGCAACTCCAGCAAGCAGAGCAGAGTGTGTGCCGCGGGGCACCGAAGACAGGCGCGTATCAACGCCAAAAAATAAAAAGAAAGGGGGAATTGTGGGGAGCAACTCGGACCAGACTGTTACTGGAATTAAGACTTATTCTATGCATCTGCTCTCCCACAATATGGCGCTGAGAAGGGAGTAACAACTTCTATGCAGCTGCCTCTCGCCAACTTGAGTGATGACCTGCAGGAGCTGATCTTGCTCCTGATTGGAGGAGAGCAGCGTACTCGGCGTGTGGGTAGCAGAGTTGGGATTGGTGGAAGAGGACTATAAAGGAGGAGAGAGACAACATGCACGAGGAACATCTATCTGAAGGAACACCTGTGCAGCCCCCGAGAGAGCCGGCAGGCGGTGTGCCGCTCCCCCGCGGAAGTGGGGAAAGTGGCAGGGGGAACCGCCCTTCCACAGAGGTGGAAGGGTCGGTAGCCAACCCAGGAAGAACCAGCAGCAAACCCGGGGAGGGCCGAGCAAACAAAAGAACAACGCAAGGGTCCTGTGTCGTTCCTCCACGAAGAGGGGGAGCGACAGTTTCCTTTTTTCCATATTCTTGTTAATATTTGTTATTCTTTTAATTATCATAATAGTCAAGTAAAATTTACTTTTATTTTATTTGAAAGGAGAAGAGAGACAAAGAGACATACAGAAAGATATTGAAATAGATCCTCTATCTGCAGGTTCATTAGACAAAAATCCACAGCAGCCAGGGCTGGACTAGGCTGAAGCGAGGAGCCCAGAAACGCCACTTGCCTCCCACATGGGTAGCAAGGACCAAACTACTTGAGTCATCACCCAGGGTACACATAACCAGGTAGCCAGATTGGTAGTAGAGAAATCAGGACTCAAGCAGGCACTCAAACAGGGAATGTAGGCATCTCAACTTAGGATTTTAACTATTTTGCCATAAGTTTGGCCCCATAAGAGCTGCTTTGACTTAAGTGAGATGATGTATTATTGTGATCATTGTGGTTTGGATGTACATTTCCTTGATGGCTAGTGATATTGGGAAATTTCTGTTTGTTTCTTTTTTAAAGATTTATTTATTTGAAAGGCAGAGTTACACACACACACACATACACACACAGATACACACAGACACACACACACACAGAGTCTCCCATACCATATGCTGGTTTACTTCCTAAATGGTTGCAAGACCAAGCCTGGGCCACGTCAAAGCCAGAAGCTTGGAATTCAATCTGGGTCCCTTACATGGGTGGGAGGGGTTTAAATACTTGGGCCTTTTCTGCTACTTTCACAGGGTCACTAGCAGGGAGCTGGATTGGAAGTGGAGCGGTTGGGACTTGAATCACTGCTCATATGGGATGCAGATATCACAGGTGGTGGCTTAATGCACTGTATCACAATGCTGGCACCATCATGTATTTCTTAATCATTTACGTTTCTTTTTTTGAGAAATATCTTTTCAGATACTTCACCTATTTTTTAACTGGATCGTTTGCTTTTTTGTTATTATTTTGAGTTCCTTATATTTTCTGTTTAATAATCCTTTGTCAAATGAATAATTTGCAAATATTTTCTTCCATTCTGCTGTTTATCTCTTAACTCTGTTGATCATACCCTTTGGTTACAATAGCTCTGTATCATCTCATAAAATCAGATATCATGATGCCTCCAGCTTTATTCTTTTTGTTCAAGATTTCCTTCTCTATTTGGGAGAGTTTGTGCCTCCATGTAAATTTGAAGATTGTTTTGTCCAGTGCAGTGACATTGATAACTTGAGGGAATTTCCCTGAAATCTGTAAATCACTTTGGATAATATGTTCGTTTTAATAATATTATTTCTTCCAATCCATGAGCATGCGGTATCTTTCCTTTTGTGTGTATGTGTTTTCCACAACTTACTTAATTAGTGTTTTGTAATTTTTATTGTAGAAGTCTTTTAAATACTTGCTTAAATTTATTCCAAGGTATTTAATTTTTAGTAGCTTTTTGGAATGGCATTTATTTGAAAGGCAGAGTTACAGAGAGGTAGAGTTAAGGAGAGAGAATCTTCTAACCACTCGTTCATGCCCCAATTGGCTGCAATGGCTGAATGGCTGGAGTTGGGTCAATACAAAACCAGGAACCAGGAACTTCTTCTGGGTCTCCCACATGGGTACAGGGGCCCAAGCACGTAAGCCATCTTCTACTGCTTTCCCAGGCCATAGCAGAGAGCTGGATCGGAATTGGAGCAACTGGGACTGGAACCAGCCCCCATATGAGATGCCAGTGCTGCAGGCTGGAGCTTTAACCTGCTGAACCACAGTGCTGGCCCCTTGAATGTGTTTTTGACATTAATTAAAAAAAAACCTACTTCATTAGTTCTCAAAGTTTGTTGCACATTAGAATCACCTGCAGATTTTTTTTACATTTTTTTAACTTTTATTTAATGAATATAAATTTCCAAAGTACAGCTTATGGATTACAATGGCTTCCCCCCAATATCGTCTCTCCCACCCGCATCCCTCCCCTTTCCCACTCCCTCTCCCCTTCCATTCACATGAGGATTCATTTTTCGATTCTCTTTATATACAGAAGATAAGTTTAGCATACATCAAGTAAAGATTTCAACAGTTTGCTCCCACACAGAAACATAAAGTGAAAAATAATAGATGATTTTTTAAATGATGATGAAATCAGATCAGACCTATTGTCATGTTTAATCCCAGTGAGAGTCAAGTTGGGAATTGATAATTTCTTCTTCTTTTTTTTTTTTACAGAAGATCAGTTTATTAGTGAATCCATTATTGGTATATAAAAATGCTACCAATTTCTGTGTGTCAATTCAGTATTTTACAACTTTTATCCATTTTAATAGTCTCTTGGTGCTTTTGATTTCTATCTATTTAGAATCATGTTAACTTCAAACAAGGATTATTTGATGCCCTTTTTTCCTATTTGTATGCCTTTTATTTTTTTCTTTTGCCTAATGGCTCTAAAGGTTCCAGTACCATATTGAGTATGAGCAGTGGGAGTGAACATTCTTGTTGGATTCTCCATCTTAGAAAAATGCTTTCAGTCTTTCACTATTCAATATATGGCTGTGTGTTTGCCATATGTAACTTCTATTATTTTGAAGTATGTTCCCTTTATACATAATTTGTTCAAGGTTTTTTTTTAATCATAAATGAATACTGAATTTTATTGAATGAATTTTCTCCATCTTTTGGAATTTTTGTATGATTTTTATTCTTATTTCTGAGAATGTGATGTACCATATTTATTGATTTGCATATGTTGAACCATCCTGGCATGCTTGGGATAAATTTTACCTATTCATGATGAATTACCTTCCTGATATGCTGGTTCACTCTATAAATACCAGCAATAGCTAGGGTTGGCAGCAATCAGAGCCAGGAGACAGAAACACAATGCAGGTATTCATGTCAGCAGCAGGAACCCAATTACTTGAGCCATCATGGCTGTTTCCCAGGGTCTGCAACACTAGTAAGCTAGAGTCAGGAGCTAGAGCAGGGAATTAAAGTGAGATACTCAGATGTGGGATGTGAGCTTCCTAACTGATGTTTTAACTGGCTGTCTAAACACAGGCATCTTATATACATATATATATATGTGTATATATATATAACAGTAGGTATATATATATAAGTAGGTACTTACATATATATAAGTATACATATACTTACATATATATACTTACATATACATATGTAAGTACCTACATATATATATATAAGTACCTACTGTATGTACTATACATATATATATGTAGGTACTTACATATATATGTATATGTATAGTATATGTACTATACATATAGTAGGTACTTATTGCTATAAATTTTCCTCTTAGAACTGTTTTTTCTGTGTCTAGTTTTAGTATGGTGTGTTTCTCTGTTCATTAGTTTCAAAGAATCTTAAAATTTCCCTTTTGATTTCTTCAACGATCCATTTTTTTTGTTCAGGAGAATGTTATTCGGTCTTCATGAATTTGTATAATGTCTAGATTTTCTTTTGTTATTGTCTTCTAGCTTTATTTCATTGTGGTCAGAAAAGATACATGATGACTTTGAGTTTTAAAAATTTGCTCAGAGTTATTTTATGATTCATCATAAAGAATGTTCCATGTGCTAATGAAAAGAATGTGTATTCTGCAGCTGCTGAATGGAATATTCTGTAAATGACTGTTTAGTATTTTCTGAGATTTATGTTTCTTGATTTTTTTTGTCTAGATGATCTGTCCAATGATGAAAGTGAGGTCTAGAGATTAGAGATCCCCCAGTATTATTGCATTGGAGATTATCACTCCCTTAATTCCTACTAATGTTGGCTTTATAAAATTGGGTGCAATAACATTGAGTACAGTCATTTACAATCACTTTTTTGAATTGATCTTTTGATCATTGTATAATGACTTTCTTTATAGCTTTTGTCTTAAGGTCTATTTTTGTAGTTATTCCTGCCTACATTTGCTTTCTATTTGCATGGAATATCCTTTTCAACCTGTTCACTTTCAGCTCTGTGTGGCTTTCTTGTAAGTTGAATGTCATATCACTGGGTATCACTGGGTCTTTTTAAAAAATCATTCATTCAGCCAGTTTGTATCTTTTAATTAGGGAATTAAATTCACTTTTTAAACTTCTATTTAATAAATACAATTTCTTTTCTATTAGGACTTACAGTGACACACAGAAGATGTCACTTAGAAGAGAACACAGGATTGGGATTAGAAGTGGATTGGCAGGGCTGGCGCTATGGTGCAGCAGGTTAACGCCCTGGCCTGCAGTGCCAGCATCCCATATGGGTTCCAATTCGAGACCTGGTTGTTCCACTTCCGATCCAGCTCTCTGCTATGGCCTGGGAGAGCAGTAGAAGATGGCCCAAGTCCTTGGGCCCCTGCACCCACGTGGGAGACCTGGAAGAAGCTCCTGGCTTCGGATCAGTGCAGCCCCGGCCATTGCGGTCAATCAGGGAGTGAACCATCTGATGGAAGACCTCTCTCTCACCCCCTCTCTCTCTGCCTCTCCCCTCTCTGTGTAACTCTGACTTTCAAATAAATAAATATTTTTTTTTAATAAAAAGAAGTGAATTGCCCACTAACTAGTTTGGTGATCTATGGGAAAACACTTAGGCTTTCCGGACTTTCTCTTTTACCTTATGTAAAACAAGCAGAATATTATTTCTTGATCCCAAATTAAGCACAGTGCAAATGGATGAAAGAGCGGTAGAATTAACTTGATAACAAGCCTTATATTTTTCAGTATTGGAAACAGATACAAGCACGAGGAGGTCAAACTAGAAACCTTCTCAGGCACTGTATGGAAATGTTATCTTTGTGAGTAACGCGAAGGCGAAAAAAACTCTAGTTTCTGGCTAGGTACCAGGGATTGGCTTCATTGCTTGACAACTGTGCTAAAGTAGCAGCCTCAAGATCCCAGGGGCTCTTTACAATCACTTTACGATTCTGTGTGCAGTCTAGACCCTGTGTCTGTGTCCATTCAGTTCCAAGACTTTGTCACTTTCTACCTTGTCACTCTTAATTCCTTTTTATTTTCTTGCCCCAAACTGCCTTTTTTGTAGGATGTTTCTGTGATTTTCAGAAACCTTGAGATCTCAATTTATGGCTTTACAAGGGGCATTTTGCTCCATGTCTTTACCTGCTATGCACAACGCCCTGCTATGCATGACGCCAGCCCCAAACCTTCATATCTTTACCGTCTCAGCTGGTGGGGAGGGTTGGGACTCAGCTGTCACAAGGGCCAAAGAGAGCAGAAAAGGTCACCAGCCCTGAGCTTAGCGGGGGATAGAAACAGAGGGCCTTGGAAGAAGAATGTATTCATGACGTAGTTGTGCATAAAATTCTAGCAGGTTCCTTTCCCTGGGGAAGTACAGCATGTGCCCCACCCAGCACTCTGGACAGCCCTTGATACCCACCCACATTCAGCCCCTGCCCTACCTTCACATGCACGTCCATTGTCCAGGCAGGCCCTACCCTCCAGTGGTGGTCCCTGCATACACCCTCTTGGCACATGTGAGAGAATTAACTTCATTCATACATCAAGGGTCCAGAGTCACAGCAGGACAAGACCACCAGGTCCTGGGGACAGGAAACTGGACCGTGGCAAACCACAAGCAGAACCTTAGGAGAGAAGAGAGGTGGTCTCCACACTGGAGAGAGGCCCTGGGCTCAGGAGTCGGTGGGACCAGGCTTCCCAGGCTGCGGCCCCCAGGATGTCTCCAGAAGCAGCACCAGGTCTGAAGGGGGCAGAGGAGCTGCCATCCTCAGTCAGGGTCCGAGTTGAGATGGGAGGAGAGCTTCCCAGCCAAGGTCTCATATATGGTCTCCTGCAGGGAATGTGAGGCGACCCTGGGGACTTATTCCCTTGGGCTGGATGACTTTCTGCCTGCAGAGCTTGTCAAACATGTTCACCAGCTTCATGGCCTCATTCTCCTTCTGCTCATCTGTGGTTGGAGTTGGGTGGCTTTTCCTCCACCCTCCTAGTCACTTGGTTTATGATGGCCTTGGCTTCCTTGTACTCATCTGGGTCCGTTTTCCCAGTACAGGCCCTCAGGTCGGTGTTCTGCTATGAGGCCCTGGCAGGCAGGAGACCAGCAGCATCCCTGTATCCCGTGTACTTGATGATTTGGGGCAGTCTTAGAGCACAGAGCAAACGAGAACTTAGCAGCCACCCTCTTCACATCCTTGTCCAGGTGTGTCTTGAGGTGCGCAAACTTGTTCCGTAGCAGCTCCCCCACCTCGATCCGGGTCCTTACGTCCCAAAGCGGGGGCAGCACCTGGGCTTTAAGGAACATTTGACAGGGTGGTGCATGCTGGAACACTCAAATCAGCAAGCTCAACACGCTCAGCCCTGCCCTCCTTCAGCCTGTGTGGTGGAATGAGAAGGCCATGCCAAGATGGCCGCTGGCAACGGAGCCTGCCTGGCAACAGGCTGTGATTGGATGGCTTCAGAAACTGCCTGGCAACAGGCTATGATTGGTTAGGGCATAAACCGCCCCTTGACCAGATTGGCTGCCTTGGCTATTTAAGCGGCTGTACCAACTGAAATAAAGGAGTCTGTGGGCTGCTCCCCTCTGGCCGGCTTTCACTGGGCTGCTGGGGTCTGTGCGGTGACTCTGTGCCTCTTGCCCCTGCCACGCTCCTCCTCTCAGAACAAATCCACAGCAACAAGCCTGTGTGTCTGGCTGAGGCTCCAGGGCGAGCAGGACATCCAGACACCTGAGGGGCAGGTTCCCCAGCAGGTTCACTGTGTTGCCACGGAATTCCTCTGTGCGTTCTCCGGTTGCATGCAGTAACCACCAAACAGTGCCATAGAAAGGTCCCCAGGTTCCCGGAAATGGCAGCGTCTTCCTTGTCCACTTCCTGCTTGATGGAGTGGAAGGTGATGTTGAAGAGCACTTTGAGGATCTCCGTGGGCTGTCCGGTCTCCTGGGGAGGAAAGCAGGCAGGCGGGCTCTCTTCCGGGATCACTCTAGCCTCAGCTGCAGCGCAGCGCTGTCAGCAGGAAGAGCAGCTGCCAAGTCAAAGAACTGGACGTCGTGCGGGTGGCGCGTCTTCCGGCACAGCCCCACGCGCTCCGTGAGCCTCGCTTGTAGGCAGGCCTCCGCTGCCAGCACCTGCGACGCGGGGCTGATCAGCACGAGGAGGTAGCACACACATTTGCGGGCCTTGAGGACAACGTCCATACTGCGCACTCCGGGATGCGCCCCTCTGAGGGGACGACCGCGGCTTCACGGGCCAGGGCCGGCGGGCTTCAGGCAGCTGCGGCCCCGGGACAAGATGAGGACACTGCAGCCAGGTGACGCGGTGGGTGGTGGGCAAGCCCCGCTCCAGGACTAAGACCAGCAGCTCCGCGAATCTCTGTGAGGGCGGTGAGAAGGGCAGTTCCACCTGGCGCGCTCCCGACGCCGCCCAGCCGTAGCCCGCACTGCCTCAGCTCCGCACTTAACCTTCCGGTCCTCCCGCTGGACGTCGTCTGAGGCGAAGCTCTCTGAGTGCTCGCGGTTGTCCACCGTACACCTGCAGACCTCCACTTCCTCGTCCTCCTTGCCCGCCTCCACGGCGTCTGCCATCACTGGGGCTCCATACCCAGAAGACGTGAGGTAAACCTTTCCCCGCGGTCCGGGCCTTGTCCACCAGCCCCGCCCTGGCCCCGGAAGCCCGGCACCCAGAGCGCGGGATGCTGGGGCCCGGCGTGCCCATTAATTCTTTTTAACTTGCTTTTTCTGTCCGCACACAAAAGTAGATTGTGTAAAAACAATGTTAGTAATTAATAAAGCCAGTATAAAGAACAATGTGGCGATTTCTCGAGAAACTAAAAGCAGGTTTCCTGTAAGAGTCCCCTGTCCTTCTGGGAATTTCTGAAGGAAATAAAGTCAGTGTGTGAAAGGGATACCTGTATTCCCATGTTCAGTGCAGAACTATTCACAGTAGCCAAGATATGGAGTCAAGTGACTATCGGTAGATGCATGGGTAACAAAAATGTGGTATAGATACAAAAAACTTAGCCATAAAGAACAAAACCCTGTTAGGTGGAGCAAAATGGACAAAACTAGAGGACATTATGTTAAGTGAAATAAGTCAGGCACCGAAAAAGATAAATGCTACCTGTTCTCTCTCATATATGAAAATTAAAAAACAATAGGCCATCTGAATAGCGAACTAGAGGCTAGGAAGGTGGGGGAGGGGGAAAGAGGGAGGTTGGTAAAGGGCACCAAGACATAGTCAGAAGTAATGAGTTCTGGAAGGGAGAGGAGGGGAGGAGGCAAGATGGCGGAATAGGAAGGGAGCACACTGATAGTCCGGGGAGAGACAGTTTAATAAAAGTGGAGATACTGCAGGTTCAAGGAAGAGTAGGGGAGGAAACAGCAGAAGAAACTCTTCCGGAACGCGTGATTCACAGCGGACCTGCGTGGAGAGCGTGGGAGCCCACAGTTCGGAACACCAGCGGCAGACTCAACACACCACCGCTGGAACGCGAGGTGAGCCGAACCTCAATAGCCCGAGACACCGGCAGGCAAGCGGAGAGAGGAGACTAGAGGGAACGACCCCCGGTGGGGGGGGAAGTTCACCAGGCTAACTGGAAGAGAGAGAGAGAGAGAAAAAAAAAGGTGACTGGTACGGACACGGGTTTCTCTCTCTCCGCTCACCTCTCAAGGGTGAGCAAGACAAAGAGCAAGCACCATGTTGGACATACGTCATAAGCAGAGCGACCTCAGGTCTGCACCGGCCCTGAGCCTAGCAGAAAAACCTGACTCTGGGTGGGGCAAATTAACAGGAGATTAGGACCTAGTAAATTTGTGGTGCTACTGAACTGAGACTGTGAAAAAAGAGACGGTGGGGGAGAGAACTCACGGAATTCACGTGAGCACTCTCCAGAGACGCTACAATTCCGTAACTTTGGCAACCCAGTGGGAGACTGAAGGAGAATTTGAGCCCACTCTGAGGGCCAAACAGATTCCCTGTGTGGTCCTTGGGAAAGAGCTTCCAATCTCTGGCTCCTGTGGGTATATCTTTGCCTGCTAACTACCTCCAGCTTCATTCAGCTGTGCAGAATAACTTCCCTTTTGAATCAAAAAAAAAAAAAAAAAAAGAAAGAGAGAGAGAGAGAGATTTACCACACCTAACCTGGGAGTGTCACCTTTGGCACACCAAACAGAGCTCTCAGGCCACACCCATCTCAAGCCCTAAGGCTCCATCAAAAACAGATAGTCCACTTAATCTAGAGTCATAGTATAACAAGAAAAAGCACCACAGTGAAGAAACCAAATATCTCCAATATGCCAAATAACAAATGCAAAAACCGAGGTAATAAAAACAAGGAAGTCACCATGACGCCCTCAAATGAAAAAGACACCCCAATTCAAGATTATGAAGATGATGAGTTAGAAGAAATGCAAGAAGCAGATCTCAAAAAATTGATAAGAACATTAAGAAGTTCTCAAAAACAAATTCTTGAACTACAGAAATCCTTAATGGACAAGATAGAAAATCTCTCTCGTGAAAATGAAATATTAAGGAGGAATCAAAATGAAACGAAACAACTAGTACAACAGGAAACTGTGATAGTGACTGAAGTGAAGAATTCAATAGATCAAGTGAAAAACACAATAGAGAGCCTTACAAACAGAATGGGTGAAGCAGAAGAGAGAATATCGGACTTAGAAGACAGAGAAGAGGAAAGGATACAGTCAGACCAAAGAAAAGCAGAGGAAATTAGAAATCTAAAACATATTGTCGGGAATCTTCAGGATACTATTAAAAAACCCAACATTCGGGTTCTAGGAGTTCCTGAAGGCATGGAGAGGGAGAAAGGATTAGAAGGCCTTTTTAGTGAGATATTAGCAGAAAATTTCCCAGGTTTGGAGAAGGACAGAGAAATCCTAGTACAGGAAGCTCACAGAACCCCTAATAAACATGACCAAAAGAGATCCTCACCATGACACGTTGTAATTAAACTCTCCACAGTGAAACATAAAGAAAAGATCCTAAAATGTGCAAGAGAGAAACGTCAGATTACTCTCAGAGGATCTCCAATCAGACTCACAGCTGACTTCTCATCAGAAACTCTACAAGCTAGGAGGGAATGGCGAGACATAGCCCAGGTACTAAGAGAGAAAAACTGCCAGCCCAGAATATGATATCCTGCAAAGCTATCATTTGTGAATGAAGGTGAAATAAAGACTTTTCATAGCAAACAGAAATGGAAAGAATTTGTTGCCACTCGTCCAGCCCTGCAAAAGATGCTTAAAGATGTGTTACACACAGAAACACAGAAACACGGTCATCAATATGAAAGAAGGTAAAGGAAGGAAACCAAGGAAGGAAAGCTCACAGCAACAGATCACAGGGAATTCAAAGCATATATTAGAACTTATCTTTGGCATTCTTTCTATGAAGCCAGCATCACCTTAATTCCTAAGCCAGAAAAAGATGCAGCACTGAAAGAGAATTACAGACCAATATCCCTGATGAACATAGATGCAAAAATCCTCAATAAAATTCTCGCCAATAGAATGCAACAACACATCAGAAAGATCATCCACCCAGACCAAGTGGGATTTATCCCTGGTATGCAGGGATGGTTTAATGTGCGCAAGACAATCAATGTGATACACCACATTAACAGACTGCAGAAGAAAAACCATATGATTATCTCAATAGATGCCGAGAAAGCATTTGATAAAATACAACACCCGTTCATGATGAAAACTCTAAGCAAACTGGGTTTGGAAGGAACATTCCTCAATACAATCAAAGCAATCTATGAAAAACCCACAGCCAACATCCTATTGAATGGGGAAAAGTTGGAAGCATTTCCACTGAGATCTGGTACCAGACAGGGATGTCCACTCTCACCACTGCTATTCAATATAGTTCTGGAGGTTCTAGCCAGAGCTTTTAGGCAAGAAAAAGAAATTAAAGGGATACAAATTGGGAAGGAAGAACTCAAACTATCCCTCTTTGCAGATGACATGATTCTTTATTTAGGAGACCCAAAGAACTCTACTAAGAGACTATTGGAACTCATAGAAGAGTTTGGCAAAGTAGCAGGGTATAAAATCAATGCACAAAAATCAACAGCCTTTGTATACACAGACAATGCCATGGCTGAGAAAGAACTGCTAAGATCAACTCCATTCACAATAGCTACAAAAACAATCAAATACCTTGGAATAAACTTAACCAAGGACGTTAAAGATCTCTACAATGAAAATTACAAAACCTTAAAGAAAGAAATAGAAGAGGATACCAAGAAATGGAAAAATCTTCCATGCTCATGGATTGCAAGAATCAACATCATCAAAATGTCCATTCTCCCAAAAGCAATTTATAGATTCAATGCAATACCAATCAAGATACCAAAGGCATTCTTCTCAGATCTGGAAAAAATGGTGCTGAAATTTATATGGAGGCACAAGAGACCTCGAATAGCTAAAGCAATCTTGTACAAGAAAAACAAAGCCGGAGGCATCACAATACCAGATTTCAGGACATACTACAGGGCAGTTGTAATCAAAACAGTATGGTACTGGTACAGAAACAGATGGATAGACCAATGGAACAGAATTGAAACACCAGAAATCAACCCAAACATCTACAGCCAACTTAAATTTGATCAAGGATCTAAAACTAATTCCTGGAGCAAGGACAGTCTATTCAATAAATGGTGCTGGGAAAATTGGATTTCCACGTGCAGAATCATGAAGCAAGACCCCTACCTTACACCTTACACAAAAATCCATTCAACATGGATTAAAGACCTAAATCTACGACCTGACACCATCAAGTTACTAGAGAACATTGGAGAAACCCTTCAAGATATTGGCACAGGCAAAGAATTTCTGGAAAAGACCCGGGAGGCACAGGCAGTCAAAGCCAAAATCAACTATTGGGATTGCATCAAATTGAGAAGTTTCTGTACTGCAAAAGAAACAGTCAGGAGAGTGAAGAGACAACCGACAGAATGGGAAAAAATATTTGCAAACTATGCAACAGATAAAGGGTTAATAACCAGAATCTACAAAGAGATCAAGAAACTCCACAACAACAAAACAAACAACCCACTTAAGAGATGGGCCAAGGACCTCAATAGACATTTTTCAAAAGAGGAAATCCAAATGGCCAACAGGCACATGAAAAAATGTTCAAGGTCACTAGCAATCAGGGAAATGCAAATCAAAACCACAATGAGGTTTCACCTCACCCCAGTTAGAATGGCTCACATTCAAAAATCTACCAACAACAGATGCTGGCGAGGATGTGGGGAAAAAGGGACACTAACCCACTGTTGGTAGGAATGCAAACTGGTCAAGCCACTATGGAAGTCAGTCTGGAGATTCCTCAGAAACCTGAAGATAACCCTACCGTTCGACCCAGCCATCCCACTCCTTGGAATTTACCCAAAGGAATTTAAATTGGCAAACAAAAAAGCGGTCTGCACCCTAATGTTTATTGCAGCTCAATTCACAATAGCTAAGACCTGGAACCAACCTAAATGCCCATCAACGGTAGACTGGATAAAGAAATTATGGGATATGTACTCTTTAGAATACTATACCACAGTAAGAAACAACGAAATCCAGTCATTTGCAACAAAATGGAGGAATCTGGAACACATCATGCTGAGTGAAATAAGCCAGTCCCAAAGGGACAAATACCATATGTTCTCCCTGATCGGTGACAACTGACTGAACACCAAAAAGGAAACCTGTTGAAGTGAAATGGACACTATGGGAAACGGTGACTTGATCAGCATAGCCCTGACTGTTAATGAACAACTTAATACATTATCCCTCTTAGTAGTTTTTTTGTCTGTTCTACTTAATATGACTGGTTTAATTCTGTAATTAATACACAGTTATTCTTAAGTGTTGAAAATTAACTGAAATGTGATCCCTGTTAAACATAAGAGTGGGAATAAGAGAAGGAAGAGATGTATAATTTGGGACATGCTCAAGCTGACTTGCCCCAAAAGGTAGAGTTAGGAACATACCAGGGGATTCCAATTCAATCCCATCAAGGTGACATGTACCAATGCCATCTCACTAGTCCAAGTGATCAATTTCAGTTCACAATTGATCATAATGAAAGGACTAAGAGTCAAAGGGATCACATAAACAAGATTAGTGCCTGCTAATTCTAACCGATAGAATAAATAAAGGGGAGAGTGATCCAACATGGGAAGCGAGATACTCAGCAGACTCATAGAATGGCAGATGTCCTAAATAGCACTCTGGCCTCAGAATCAGCCCTAAAGGCATTCGGATCTGGCTGAAAAGCCCATGAGAGTATTTCAGGCATGGAAAGCCAAGACACTCTGGCAAAAGATCTCTGTGAGTGAGATCCCAGTGGAAAGAACAGGTCTTCAAACAAGGAGGTACCTTTCTCTGAAGGGAGGAGAGAACCTCCACTTTGACTATGACCTTGTCTAAACAAGATAAGAGTCGAAGAACTCAGAGGGCTTCCATAGCCTTGGAAACTCATGACTGGAGCATAGGGAGATTACTGATGCCATAGACAGGAGTTTCAATTGGTAAAGTCAACAACAGGAGTCACTGTGCACTTACTCCTCATGTAGGATATCTGTCCTTAATGTGCTGTGCTTTGAGATTTAATGCTATAACGAGTACTCAAACAATATATTTCACTTTGTGTTTCTATGGGGGTGCAAACTGTTGAAATCTTTACTCAATGCATACTAAACTGATCTTCTGTAAAAAAAAAAAAAGAAATTATCAATTCCCAACTTGACTCTCACTGGGATTAAACATGACAATAGGTCTGATCTGATTTCATCATCATTTAAAAAAAATCATCTATGATTTTTCACTTTATGTTTCTGTGTGGGAGCAAACTGTTGAAATCCTTACTTAATGTATACTAAGCTGATCTTCTGTATATTAAGATAATCGAAAATGAATCTTGATGTGAACGGAAGGGGAGAGGGAGTGGGAAAGGGGAGGGTTGTGGGTGGGAGGGAAGGTATGGGGGAGAAGCCATTGTAATCCATAAGTCGTACTTTGGAAATTTATATTTTTTAAATAAAAGTTAAAAAAAAAGAAGTAATGAGTTCTAATGCTTTAAAGTATGGTAGGTTGACTACTGTTTACAATAATTACTATGTGTTTATGAAGAACTGAAGGGAATTTGAAGGCTCCAAACAAAGAAATAATATAAATGAAAATGATAATTACCAAGATTTGATCAATAGGTACTGTGTAAATGCCTTGAAGAGTTTGGTGAACCAATTCCTATGGATATAATTAAGGTATTTTTGATATTTATCACAGATTATGTGAAAGTTCTAGTAATTCTTTTTTTCACTAAAACACTAGAATAATTAACTCTATTAGGAAGATGTAAATATTTTCTAGTTATTCTGCTGCTATTATTTTCATAGAAAAGATATGTGATATTAATGACAAGTGATCTGAAATGAATTTCTTGAATCCGCAAGTGCCTAGAACCTTTTTTTTTAAAAAATTTATTTGACAGGTAGAGTTATAGACAGACAGAGAGACAGACAGAAAGGTCTTCCTTCCATTGGCTCATTCCCCAAATGGCCGCTATGGCTGGCGCTGTGCCGATCCAAAGCCGGGAGCCAGGTGCCTCCTCCTGGTCTCCCATGTGGGTGCAGGGGCCCAAGCACGTGGGCCATCCTCCACTGCCCTCCTGGGCCACAGCAGAGAGCTAGACTGGAAGAGGAGCAGCCGGACTAGAACCCGGAGCCCATATGGGATGCTGGCGCCGCAGGTGGAGGATTAACCAAGTGAGCCACGGTGCTGGCCCCAACCTCAAAACCTTGAGTTATAGTTTCTTAAGACCTTTTAAATTATGGGCTATTGTAATTTTTGAATAGCATTTCATTTAAAAATTTTTGATAACACCTGTTGGCATAATGAGCCCTTTAGTATTTCAGCTGTGAGCAAAGGAAGCCATGAGTGGTTTCAGATACAATGCATAATACAATCCAATATGTAGCTCAGCTGAAAGTGATACTGTACCCATCTTAAATACAATGTTGGGTATTGATGTTTCATTGATGTTATTGTTCTGATAGGATACTAAAGCTTTATCAATTTGAAGAAAATTACTGAAGATAGAGTTTAGGTATCTCTAAAACAGATAAAAAGTACATTTAATACAAAAATTTAGACTCATTCTGTAGCTCATAGGACAAACCAATCAGGCAGTATCTTTAGGATGTTACTACATGCTCAAATTACTACACTATGATATCATTAAGAAATTTTGGTTTCCTAGAGAAACGGTATGGTTAGAAGATGTAAACACTTGTGAAAAGATTTGAAGAAATATGAGAAGAGGAGACAGGTGGGCACAGGGGTGGATTGGGAGTGTGAAACATGAGCCAGGTGATTGAGAAAGGGTCTTGCTGTTAAACTGAGAAGTGCTTGAATTGAGGTTGAGTTTAGAATGGGGAGAGGATTAGGGATACTTTGCCTGGAGCATGAGGTGGTAAGAGGGGCTTGTTTATTTAATCTTGGCTCTTTTCCTGGCACAGCAGGAAATTCTGGAATTTTTCTCTTACAGTCACTGGCTAGGAAACAAAGAGAGCCATGAGCCAGAGTGAAGAGATTCGGATTGAGGACACTAGGTTACTTAGGGATTTTTTTTTTTTTTTTTTATCTTTGGGATGATGACTACTTTCAAAGGGGAGGCAAAATTTACTTTTAAAAGTTCTATCAGGTGGGGCTGGCTCTGTGGCGCAGTGGGTTAAAGCCTCAGCCTGCAGTGCTGGCATCCCATATGGGAGCTGGTTCGAGTCTGGCTGCTTTTCTTCTGATCCAGCTCTCTGCTGTGGCCTGGGAAAGCAATGGAAAATGGCCCAAGGTCTCGAGACACTGCACCTGTGTGGGAGACCTGGAAGAAGCTCCTGGCTCTTGGCTTTGGATCAGCTCAGCTCTGGCCGTTGTGGTCATTTGGGGAGTGAACCAGTGGAATGGAAGACCTCTCTCTCTCTCTCTGACTCTACTTCTCTCTGTAAATCTGTTTTTCAAATAGGTAAAATAATTCTTTAAAAAAAGTTATATTTGGCAACTTGTCAACATATATGTTTGTACAGAATCAGTAGGCCAAAAGAACACAGCTTTTCTCCATTGGACATCTGTTCTTGCGCCTTTTGCCAGACTTCAGACAAATCTTAATTTCCTAACCATTTCTAATTAGGTGAAAACTCAAGCTCTATAAATCCCAATCGAAGTGTTATATTATTATTTAGGGATTTTTCTTCATGTCCTCCTGACTCTGATTTTCATTAGGATTATGTAGATAGACGTTTACCATGAAGCTATGCTAACTGTTCAAATGGGCAATTACTCTTCTAAACCAGTATTATCTTAAGGGAAGAGCATAGACAAGAGGAGATAAGACGATACAGTTCTTGCTCCAGGAACAGAATGTTTTCATTTTAGAATATATCAAGACACCAAACTCAATTATTGTCCCAGTAATTGATATATTTAGATTATACTGAAGAATAAGTGAGATTATCCAGACAGCAATCAAACAAAAAAGCTTCTCAATCTGTACTAATGAAAATCCACCTTATAGGTATGTGTTATTGTTAAGACATATAGTACTTCTAAAGGGTACTTCAAAAAGATCATGGAAAAAATGGAATTAAAGTTAAGTTTATTTGATGTTAAAATTTTTTAAATCCATGCATAGTTTTCCATACTCTGCATTTTCCATGAAATTTTGGAAGATCCCTTGTAGTATTTGTTGTAGAAATGATTGAAAAATACACTCCTGAGAAATGAGTGACTTACCTTGGACATTTTTTTTGGCATCAAAAAATTATATCTTTTAATTTTCCATGAGTTTTTTGAAGTACTCTCAGAGTCCACTGATAATTGACAAAGGAGGAAAGGCAAAGTGATGGAGGAAAATAGTATTCTCCCAATAAATGCTGCTGGAAAAACTTGACATCCAGATACAAAATAGTAACAATTTAGACCCAGATATTATACTTTTCACAAAAATTAGCTGGATATATAGTCCTAAACATAAAGCACAAAACTCTAAATTTTATAAAAGATAAAAAGCAGAAAATTTAGATGTTCTTTACCATGGACATTTGATGTTCCCGTATAAAGAATAAACTACTAGCATATGTCTCTCATGAAATTGTCACGGCTTTGGTTAGCTTGTTTTTGCTTTTTCCTGTTTCTGTTTGCTTGGTAGGAAATAGGGAAGATGTAAAATCTGAGGATTCCCAAGTGCAGTTTATCAATCTTGAGCCCTTTATTTCAGTGGAGCACGCTTAAAATATTGTTTTGTTATTAATTAGTTTATTCAGAGAAACTACGCCTTTTTTATGGTAAATTGATTAGTAAGACACACCATGCTTTTCACAGGTTATTAAGACATGACACTAGTATAGGAAAATAGAAAATGTGAAAGTAATACAGTTTGGAGCACAGCAAAAATAGTAGCCAATTAATGGGTCCCTTTATCTGGAGAGTTCTCATGTGTGGCAAATCTACTAATTATTTCCTGTCTGTCTATAAGCATCAAATTTCTCCTTAGAAAAATGTATTCCTTTAATTGCCTTATCTCATTCTTTCTTGTCACTTCTTGACAAATGAAGTGTTCATTGCCTCCATTTCCTTCCCATCAATTCAAGCTGTGACTCCATGGGATAGAACCTGCCTTCCCATGACTCTGCTCAAATAGCCCCCTGCAATGTCACTAATGACCGCTGTATACACAGAACTTTTTTTCTGAACATTCTCTTTGCTATTTACTGCCTAAGACACTTTTGGTCTTCCTCAAGAGAGGAAAGATCTTAAACCTTTGTTCTCACAATGTTAGCATGTTGCACTTCTGTTACCTGAATGGTTGTTCTTTCTTGGTTTTGATGGTTCTACTCTCCTTTGTTTCCTAAATATGCAGAATTGTCTTGCTCCCTGTTTCTGTTCTTCCTTTTGGATCCAGCACCTTGCAGGGTTCCCTTCAGACCATCAGCTTGCATCGCACCCTTAGCCATGCAGGCCTGGAGGGGCTGACCTAGTTCATTGATTCTGAGGCACAGCACCTGGCTTTGTGCTATCCATGTAGCATATTCCATTCCATTCCTCCTACCTCACTATTGACACAGTGATTGGTTGAGTAATGGCTATGTGGCCTCAACTGAACCAATTAATATCAGCCCTGGAATATTTGCTAGAACTAATGGAAACAAAGTTTTTGTCTTTGACAGTGATGACTTCTTAAAATACAAATACAGAGCTTCAGGTGTAGTTTTATCTTTACAGAGGAAGTGAGGTATGTTTTCACCTATGAGGAAGGTGCCTCGAGTCCAGGGAGAAGAATATATCTGTGTAGAGTGTCAGGTTCAAAGAAAATGAGTATCCACTCAGAGTGGACTGGAGTGTTTGAGCCTAAATCATGAGCTTTAAGTATCTTTTATCTTAGTGAAATTTATAAGGATTGTACCTTCATATAATTATGATACAATAATATAATGAAAATTATGTGCAAATTATATAATGAGAATTTAAAAAATGGTAAAAATCACAATTCTTGATGATTTAACAATGACTCATGCCTCTAGTTTGAATATCTGTTAATGTTTTTTGGCTGAATTAATTAGTACTGTGTAATTTTTACAATTCAGTGTTCCTTCCACACTTATTAGTTTGCATTCTAGTCTACAGAGAAACTTTATTTATTTATTTGTGTTTGTTTATTAACTTACCCAGTCATTTATATTAGTGTGGACTCATTGATACTCATTTTGCTTACTGAATTTATAATCCATTAATATTGCTTTTTGATGCTCTAATTGTCCACAGTGTGGTGAGTGGGAGGCCCTTCAAGCTGGCCTTAATTGCCTTTTCGGCTATCTTCTTGCTTCTTTTCTAAGATTTTATGGTCTTCTAAGATTTTAGTTACTTTCTGTTAACAACAAGAACATTCTCTGCATGCTGACTTATTGTCTCAATCTCTGTTACCCCAATGTATGTGACACTTTCTTATTGTCACTGCTTTCTGTAACATGGTCACGTTTCTCATTTGAGTCTATGTAGTCCACTCCGGGCCAATGTAACCCTGTACCTTCTGCTTGTCTGCTTGGACCCTAAACACCCTCTGTGAAGTTGCAGCTGTCCTTGTCCTCATGAACAGATGCTGTCCTTACCCTGCTTGAGCTCTGACACTCTCCTCTGCCTCACTTCCTCCTGTACACACTTGCTCAGTGTGTATTTTATGGTTTTATATATTTTGGACCTGAGTTCTTATTGCTTTGTTGAGGAATTTTGCATCCATGTTAGGAATTGGCAAACTATATAGTAAACATAATGGATTTTCAGGACATAAGGTTTCTAGCACATCTGCTGTGCTCAACTCTGCTGCAGCAAATGGATGGATATGGCTGCATTCCAGTTAAATTTTATTTATAGAGGGCAAGCCCAGAGACTCTAGCTTGCTGAAGTCTGTAGTTCTGGTCTGTAATTTTTCTTGGTTTATGTTCATGAGGTCTGTTGTTTGGGTTTGGAATTTTCCTTTACTGTAATGTCTTTGTCTATTTTTGTATCAGGGCAATGCTGGCATGATAAAGTAAGTTGGGAAGTGTTACTCCTCTTTTATTTCCTGAAAAGATTAGACAGAAATGATATAATTTCCTTCTTAAATATTTGGCATAATTCATCAGTGAAGCCAGCTGGGCATAGGATTCTCCATCAGTTCACTTTAAAAAATTTATTTATAAACAGAGAGAGGAAGAGACAGCGAGAGAGAGGTGAGAGGTCTTCCATCTACTGGTTCACTCCCCACATGGCAGCAATGGCCAGAACTGGGCAGATCCAAAGCCAGGAGCCAGGAGCTTCCTCTGGGTCTCCCACACAGGTGCAGGGGCCCAAGGACTTGGGCCATCTTCTGCTGCTTTCCCAGGCCATAGCAGAGAGCTGGATGGGAAGAGGAGGAGCCGGGACACAAACCGGTGTCCATATGGGATGCTAGTGCCACAGGCAGAGGCCTAGCTTACTACGCCACAGCGCTGGCCCCCATGAGTTCACTTTTGACATTGCTTTCACAAACTGATCTTTAGAGACCAGGAACTCCTAACAACCAGGAGATATGCTTCAATGATAATGGCTTTCTGACCAACTTTTTTTTTAAACAAGTAATTGACTACTGGAAGATTTTTTTTTTTTGCATACAGTATGAACTTTTCTCAGAAATTCCTAGATGGAAATTTGGTTCATTTATCAGAAATAAAAAGGCAATTTTTTTTTCTTGTTGAAAGAGTGGCATAAGAAAAGACTATATATAGGGTATATATATATATATATACACACACAAACACACATGTATGTAAGTGTGTTGCACACCCTAGTGAACAGACAATATAGAATATATTCTGCATTAATGATATGACACTATCAGTATTAGGGAACATCTTGGACAACGTATGTTAATGTCTTGTAAAGTGACATATCATCACACAATCATGACAGTAGCATGTCAGTTGAAATTATTTTTGAAATATTCCATTGAAAGGAAAGGCTGATAGTTTGTCAATGGCATACACAGAAAAGTAATTCTTCTTGGACTCATGGAATGATTACTGATCGAAGCGGAGAAAATCACAATTCTCTTACCTACACAAGTAGCAATGTATATCCACATGCTAAAAGCAAATAATGTTTAGATTACACACACATGATCTATAATAATACTAAGGACATTCGACATCCCTTCTTTATGCCCATTCTCAGTTAATTTTCTGTCAGCCACCACAGTGAAAGCAGATGAGGAAATGGGGATACAAGTGTATGTTGATCTTGCAAATGTGGATGCTTGTGGTATACTTGTTTTCCAACAAATAAATTATGAGAAGCAAAGTCCAAAATTAATGATCCTTTTGTTCTTGTGAAGGATACATTCCCTAGCAGTGAAGGAATCCCTGTCTTTTGATCTCACTGCCAAAGGGGTGTTTATGCTGTTCCATTTGTGATCTGAATGAAACATTTTTGTTCTGTGGACAATGTGAACAAAAGATTCTGTGTGCTTTCTTCACTTTATTTATTTATTTTTTTGACAGGCAGAGTGGACAGTGAGAGAGAGAGACAGAGAGAAAGGTCTTCCTTTGCCGTTGGTTCACCCTCCAATGGCCGCCACGGCCGGCGCGCTGCAACTGGCGCACTGCGCCGATCCGATGGCAGGAGCCAGGTACTTATCCTGGTCTCACATGGGGTGCAGGGCATAAGCACTTGGGCCATCCTCCACTGTACTCCCTGGCCACAGCAGAGAGCTGGCCTGGAAGAGGGGCAACCGGGACAGAATCCGGCGCCCCGACCAGGACTAGAACCCGGTGTGCTGGCACTGCAAGGCGGAGGATTAGCCTACTGAGCCACGGCGCCGACCCTAGCCATTGAGTTTTAAGACAGATGTTGCAATGAGTGTCTTACCTTTGTCCCTCCATTGTTACTCTCACTCTCACTCTCAACTGTACTCTGTGCCAAGCAAACTGACCTTTTGGCAGTGCATTAATGGTATCCCTTTCTCTGTCTGTCAGTTGGATTTGGCCAATAGGGAGGTACCCACAGAAGGTCATAGTCAAGAAGAATCCTAGTCTTCTCTTGTGTATTCTTAACTGGTTGAATATGTCCCTCAACTAAAGATCACAGCTCCTTTAAGGTGATCTTTTCCATACAGATCTGAATTAGTTAACAACTGCTTCCCCTCTCCTGCTTAGGAGTGGTAACTGGAATTTCTGGCTCTGAGACTCTGTGGTTTCCCTATACCCTGCCCACATGTCTGTAAGTAGCTGTTCTGTTAAACTCCTTCCATGTTTCTGTATTTGACTGTGACCTCTGTTTTCTAGTGAGCCCTAGACTGTTACAGAAACATCATTACAACAAATCTCTTTTCAATCTTTTTTATTTCTCTGATGCCACATCGCAATACTTCTTAGCTTGACTTTTCTTGATTGAAGTAATTTCATTAGAGAACTTGCACAGGCAACGGAAAGCTATGAAGTCAATCATAAATTTCCATAAGGCACTTAGCTCTGTATATCTGTAAAGATAATTGCATACAAGCTGCTTACATTGTGTTGTCCCAAGATTCTCTCTGTAAGTTTTTGGAGTTCTTCTTGTCTGTGGCTGTGTTCTAACCTAAAGCAACTCACTGCCACATTTGACCTTCACAATCTAAACAGAACAAACTTCTCTCCTTAACGATATTACCCACAAAAAGAACTAAGTGAGGAGAGTCTTCTGAGCTACTCTGTTTGTGAAAGTCCAGTTCAGATCTAGGGAAATTTCAGGAATGGTGCTGGTTATTTGATTTTTAAGAATTTTTATAGATTTATTTGAAAGAATAACAGAGAGAGGGGGAGGGAGGGAGAGAGAGAGGGAGGGATTGAGCGAGGGAGGGGGGGAAGGAGAGAGAGAGAGAAAGAGGAACTCTTCAATCTGCTGGTTCATTCCCCAGAAGGCCAGAGGGCCACAGTGGGCAGGGGTAGGCCAGGCCAAAGATAGTGGCCAGGAGCTTTATGGGGTCTACCACATTGGGTACTTGGGCCATCTTCTGCTTATCCCAGGCTATTAGCTGAGAGCTGGATAGGAAGAGGAGCGGCTGAACCCGTGCCCATAAGAGGTGGTAGTGTTGCAGGCAGTGGCTTTACCCCACTATACCAGAATGCTGGCCTCAATGATTACTTTAAAAACAGGGTAAGCATGGGGCCAGCATTGTGGCTTAGTGTGTTAAGCCACTGCCTGCAATGCTAGCATCCCACAAGGGCACTGTTTGGCTGCTCCATTTCTGATCCAGCTCCCTCGGGAAAGTAGCGGAAGATGGCCCAAGCACTTGGGCCCCTGCCACCCATATGTGAGACTAGATGAAGCTACTGGCTTCTGACTTCGACCTAGCCCAGGCCTGGCTGTTGTGGCCATCGGGGGAGTAAACCAGTGGATAGAGGATCTCTCTCTCTCACTTTCTCTTCCTCCCTCTCTCCCTCTCTCCCTCCCTCTGTGTCTCTGTCTCTCTCTGTCTCTCCTCTCTCTGTAAATCTGCCTTTCAAATAAATCTTTTTTTTTTTTAAGAATACAAAGTCTCTTTTCATGGGCTTACATTAGGAAAAGAAAATCGTGTAAATATAACAGTTACAATAAAACATTTCTTGACATTTAACCCATCCAAAGGAAGATCTTGTCTTTATGTCAACTACAATACAAACCTTCTATTGGTTTTCTTAGGGATCATGTGATACTGGCTATTTTTTCCCTCATTCTATTGCTGTAGGACTTGGGGTAATGTCTCCTATCACTGCTCATTACCTCTAAATGTGTCTACTGCTGGTTTCCTTCTAGAGGCAAAGTGCTGTTCAGATCAAAGATTTGTTGATGCTTCATATTCTCCGTGTCCTTTGGAACTATTAAGGTTTCCATTTACAAATGGTGTTTACCTGCTCATTTGTCACAGTCCTTTCCCCTAGAATTTAGATAATGAAGTAAAAAACTACTCTTTGATTAATACATGGTTCATTGTCCTTGAATCAAACATATGTACCCTAAGAAGGTGGGGATTTTGGCATCTGATTGGGTACCATTTTATAGTTTCTTTTTAGAGTCTTTAACCTCAGCTTCTTCACTTATAAAATAGAGCATATAATAATATATGCCAAACGGAATTGTGATAATAAAATGAGATATTCATATGAATAGCTTAGCAAGTATATGACACAAAGTAAACTTTCAATAAATGTTAATAATTTTTTATCATTACAAAAGTGCTTAAAATTTCAAAACTTTTGCCCACACTTGGGAAAGTAAAAACTTTATGTATAAAAATACTCACATGTCAATGGATATACTTTCAAAGAATAATTTGGTAAATAACTGAGCTGATTTGAGATACCTTTCCTCCAGACCTACATTTTTGTAATGAATTAAACACTCCAATCACAGATTGTTTTTTGTAATTTCTCAGAGCTAAAATACCAGAAGTCTGGGTTATATCTACTCCCATTTATTAAATACTTACAGGGAAGATTTGGTTGGAACTTTATTTTAACTCTTAATTATTAGGAAACTTCTGTTAGGTTACATGGGCAGTGCTTTAGTAATCAAAATATTTTTATCACATTAAGTCCTGGAACTATCAGTTTATCTATGAGTGACCTGGTTTATCTATGAATTGACAGTGGTAGGAACATGTGTAGGCCAAAGGAGTAGGTGAAGCTTATGATTCAGGGTTCTCTAAAGAAACAGAGCCATTATAAAAAATTTATTTTGTGGGATTGATTCACATAATTGTGGAGGCTGAGAAGTTCCATGCTCTACCATCTGCAAGCTGGAAGCCAGGAAAGCTGGTAGTGGTGTTCTAGTGCATCCCTGAAGCCCCAAAAGTGTGGGAATCAAGTTCTAAGTTCCAGTTTGATCTGGAAGTCTGAAAACTATAAGTACTGATGTCCAAGGATAGGAGAAGTTGGATATGATCTAGTTCAAGAAGGGAGGATGAATTCACTTTTCTTTCACAATTGTGTTCTATTTGAGCCCTCAAAATGTTAAATGATGCCTGCTACATGGGTGATAGTGTACCCTGTTGACTCAGTCTTCTGATTAAACTGCTATTATTTTCCAGTATGATCCTTATAAATCACATCCAAAAATGTAGTCATGAGCTGCATAAGGATGTTTTAGTCAAGGACAAGCCACTTACACCAAGATAGTCCCACAAGATTTTAATGAGGCTGAAAAATTCCTATGACCTAGTGATGTCATAGTCATAACACTGTAGCATAATGTGTTACTCGTGTGTGGGCTGATTCTGTGTCATGTAAAAGTATAGCACATCTGATCATGAATAGTGCATAATACTTGATGTTGACAATAAATGACTATTTAATAGGCTTTTTATCATTATTGTGGAAGGTATTCTATTTAGAAAAAAAGTTACTGTGAAACATGCTATACCAGCAACAGCCTTATACATTTTGTGTTTACCTTATCTATTTATTAGATAATTTTCTCTTGTGCTTGATTTAATTTCATTTTGTTTTGTTTATCATGGTCCTGGGAGCAATAGTCTTTTTTTAACTTTAAAAGCTCTACTGATTTTATTTGTTATCAACAAATTATAATCACATATATTTGTGTAATGTTAAGTGAAGCTATGACATGTATATACAAAAATGGAATGATTGAAATAAGATAATTAACATATCCACCATCTCAAATAGTTACCATGTATATTAACTGTCAAAGTGAAGCTTTGTACACTTTGACCAACATACCTGAGTCCTTCTCACTTCACAGTTTCTGATAAACAATGCCAATGTGTAGGTTATAAATAGAATCACAATCTTCTAGTGCCATGACAAAATAACTCATACAAAGAAAATTGATCATAATTTTTAATTAGAAGTTGGGAAATCCTGAAAGAATGGGAGCAATAGTCTTAATCATATAGCCTGTAGCATCTGTATAAGAGTCATATAATGATAAAATCACCTAATGGTACATTTCTCAGCATGTATTCCTGTTGTTAAGTGTCACATTACTATATTGTTTTGTATCCACTATCTAGAAAATTCTTAGTCGACACACAAATTTACCCTCATGTAAAAATTTAGATGGAGAAAGCAACAGTGAACAATGACACTATATCACATACAACATATGCCTAAGTTTTTAAGTTATCAAAGTAATGATGCAGCAATTCAAATATTGGCTTTTTCTTCTCTTTCCAATCTGCAGTTCTTCTATCCCGGCTCTTTGACATTAATGTTAGTCATTTGACATATGTAGTTCCATATTTTTATGCTCATCTGCAAATGTACCCACAATATAATGAACCATTAAAATTGTACTATACAAATTATTTGGTAGCCTTCATTTTAACATAAAAATAAGCAGTGAGTATATTTTCATGTCATCACATATTTATTAAATTTATTATTTTTAATGGCTACAACATACTCCATAGATCCTCTGGTATGGTTTTTACTATGGTTTGTCCAGCTTTCTCAATTGAAGAAGTTGGAGGTTACGAGCTTTTGGAACATATTCATGAACATTCATCTTTAGGTATAGATCATCTAATCTCTATGGACAGAATTGCAGACATAGAATTGCTGGATCAAAGCTTATTCACTTTTTAATTTTGATAAATATGCTAAGTCACCTTCTAAAAATGTCAACTCACATTTTCACAATTAGTATAAGACAACCTCTGCCAATACTAGATGTTATCAATTCTGAATTTTTCCCATTGGTCAGTAAAAAGATGGCCTTCATTGTTGTTATTTTGTTTTTATTCTTTGCATTTTCTAGACTCCTAGTGAAATTGAGCATTTTTAATATATTTATTAGCCATCAGATTTCATTTCGGCATACTGTCTCTTATCCTTATTCTTCTAACTACTACACAATTTGAGGGGACTTTGTGTATAGATATTTAGTGAAGGTTAATTTTAATGGTTGAAAATTTTTTCTTTCAGTGAGAGAAAATGTAACATTTACTGTAGGGACATTTTATATTTTACTGAAGTTACATTTATCTATCTTCTTTTCTGAGAATTCGGAATTTGTTTTCTTTGAAAATGGTCTACACAAACCTTGAACTCTATTTTAGCATATTTATGGATTTAAAATCTAGAGCTTTGATTCATCTGAAATATGACTTTGTTTTTTTCCAGATATGTGGCAATTGTGTCAATACATGTAATTAACACATCTATTAAAATTTAAAATTCCATTTTTTCATATATTAAATATTTCTTTGGATTTTCTACTCAGTTTCATTAATTTGTCTATTTCATGTCAAATATATTTTTGATTATACTGTCTTTATGTCAGTTTTAATATTTAGTAGGGCAAGTCTTTTTTAATTGCTTCTTTCCATCACATAAAATATGTAATTGTTTTAATAAATTCCAAATAAGGTCCCATTGGGTTCTAATTGCAGTTTTTTTAAATTTGTTTTATTTTGAGATAAATTGACATTTTAATAATAATAAACTGTCCTTTTAAGAGATATGGTATATCCTCTCTGTTAAATCATTCATCTTATTTTAAAACCTTCAAGTAATCCTTATGAAGTTATTATAATATATTTGTTTTGGTGAAGATTTTTTTATTTATTTGAAAGGCAGAGAGAACAAGAGCAAGAGAGAGTGAAAGAGACAGAGAGAAATATTTTCCATCTGCCAGTTGACTCTCCAAGTGGCCACAACTGCCAGATCTGGGCCAAGCTGAAGTCAGGAGCCAGGAACTTCATTTGGGTCACCGAACTGAGTGTCAGGGGTCAAGCACTTCAACCAATTCCATCAGGTCTTCCACATGGATCGCAGGGACCGAAGAACTGCTTTCCCAGGCACATTAGCAGGGAGCTGAATCAGAAGCACAGCATCCAGGCATTGAAGTGGTGCTCCAATATGGGATGCCAGCATCTTAGGTGGACATTTAACATGCTGTGTCACAATGCTGGCTCCTACAGTATCTTTTTACAACTTGGAAATAAATACATGAAAGTCATAATTTTTTGTTAATTAAATAATGTTAGAAAGAAGGACTGATATTGTTTTTTCAGAATGTTGTGGTTTAGAGATTTTTAGATGATGGTGTGCCTGTGTTGCCATATACTTAACTAAGTCATAAGCTTTTTCAAAGTGCAAGGCCAAAGATGAAGTTCATTTCACTGGAAAAATGCTTACATCTCTGATTCTGAATGGAATGCAACATTTGCCTAAGGACTGTAGAATGCCAACTTTTGATGTGTGTTTTTTGGAAGAAGAATGAATTTCTTCCACATTAATTCCTTTTCAGCAGGACTTTTTCCTGTCTGGTTGAATATTTTTGGGTACATTTATTAAAAGCCAGCATGTTCTATTTATTTACCAGTTAATATTACTTGGAATATAAATCATTTTCCAGCATCTACTTATGGTAATGGTTTGTAAGTTTGGATTTAAATAACAAAGTGTTATATTTTATACTTCATAATTTCATATACATTATTTCTTTGTCAGATTTCTAAGAGGCAACCATTGCTGTGACATAAAAAGATTTTAAGAGATCTCAACAAGGAAAATAATTTCTCCTGTGAGAGTCATTCTCATAAATAGAATGAACTATGCATTTGTTCTTTTTCAACAAATATAGGATAGGGAGAGATTTTTGAGCACTCCAGTTTGTGGAGTAGCATTGGCAACACTTCTTTTTTTTCCCCTCAAATTATGAATGTTAGTTTAAATTGTCCCAAGCCATTGCAAAAGATTCCTGAGTGTGCCTTCTTTACTATCAGAGACATGGATTTGCATTGCTTTTTGTAGTCACATTTCCTCAAGGCATGTGTGGTTCAAACCACACATGTAGAGTTTTATGGATTAATTTAAACAACATGAGGAAGTACTCACACCAACCCAGTTATAAGACCTCATTTATTATAATAGCAACAGTAACCATCACTTTCATTGAAAACACTTTCTGCTCTCCATAATCATGAGTTTGTCAGCATCTTTATTAATGCCATTTAATGTTTTTTCCCCCTAAAGTCTTAAATAATTGAGGACCGAAGTTGGTGGACCATCTCTGCATTTAATTAAAATAGTTGCTTTATGAGACTGAGAACTTAAACTTAGACTATTGTTTGGGGTCTTTAGGGGATTCTTTTAGTTTTATGCAGAGGAAAAACCAGCTCCAGACATTTGTTTCCATTTTCTCGGGAGAGTGTATTTACTTTGTCTTCTTTAAATTAATGAAATCCTTGAACTGGAATGCTAAGCTTCCTTTTCTTAAATAAGTACCTTTACACAAAGTATGTCTTATATATGTATCATATTATTTAAGAAAATATTTGGTCCTGACAATAGTTAAGACACTCAGATTTCATAGACTTAAGTCATCAGTGTTCTGAACAACGTTCAGATGAAGAAGTGTTCAAAATATCGTCAAAATATGTTAGAAACCTGTTGCCAGTTAACTCAGGTTTCCATTGCAACTTACATAACTGATGAACAATCCATGGTCTTGATCTAACAGATAGAGTGCCTCTGGTAGAAATGAAAACACTTTTCACCAAGGCCTATCCACCTCTGTTAAGAATTTATGTAAACTTTGTGGAATAATTCCAAGGCAGTGAACCAAAAGACAAGAGAGTTTCCCTTTGTTGACATTGTCAGGAATAGCCACCTGCTATTCTGACACCAAATCATATATGACATAAGATTTTTCCTGTGATTGCTTATTATCTGAAGTTAAGCCTTTTCACATGTCTCCTGAGATGCAGATTGGCTCAGAAGCACTTGAAATAAATGCATGTAACAAATTCCTTATTTTGAGTATGAGGCAAGAACACACAATTTTTATTAGTACAAAAATTTAGTTGTTTTTATCTGACTCAACAGAATTTCAAAAGACATTTACTCATTTGTGATTTGGAAGGTGTTCATGTTTAGTTTCTCAGGGCCCTCTTATGTCTCTGGCCCTGAGGACCAGCTCATTTGACTGTGTGACCCAGTGTCTGGTCTTACTAGTCTGATGTGAGTCTTCGCTACCTAGTGTTTCAGTATCCAAATGTCACCTTGGGCAAACACAAAAAATCATCTTCAAAGAAGAGTTGATATCCATATCTAAGAGGAAAAATATGTCAAATAAAAATGATTGCCAACACTGCTGTTACATTCACCTTTCCTCTGTACCTCAATTTATTACCCACCAAAGCAGGAAATGGTTTTACTCAGATGTGGCCACTAATGCACCAAAAGTGAGCACCTGATTCACATGTATTCAGAGAGTAGGAGTTCTTTGCTCTGTCTTTTTTTTTTAAGATTTATAATTTCATTTGGAAGGCAGAGTTACAGAGTAAGAGAGACAGGGAGAGAGAGACAGCTTCCATTTACTGTTTCACTCCCCAAATGACTGCAATGGTGAGGGGTCTACTGAGCCAAAACCAGTATACAGAATCTTCATCCAGGTCTCCCAAGTGGGTGCAGGGACCCAAGCACTTGGGCCATTCTCCACTGCCCTCCCAGGCCATCAGCAGCGAGCCATGTTGGAAGTGGAACAGTGGAGACTCAAACTGGGGTGCATATGGGATGCCAGCATTGCAGGCAGCAGCTTAACTTGCTATGCCACAACGCTGGGCCCTTACCATGAATTTTTGTTTTAGAAACATTTTATTTAATGATTGCAAATTTCATGAAGTACAACTTTAGGAATATAGTGATTCTTCCCATCCCCCTCCTCCCACCCCCCTCTTCCTCCCTCTCCCATTCCCAGTTCTATTCTCCAATAAGAATTATTTCAATTAACTTTATACACAGAAGACCAACTCAATACTAAGTAATGATTTCAACAATTTGCACACATACACACAAAATATAAAAACTCTTTGAGAACAAATTTTACAGTTAATTCTCATAGTATAACTCATTGAGGACAGAGGTCCTGCATGGGAAGTAAGTGCACAGTGATTCCTCTTGTTAATTTAACAATTAGCACTCTTATGTATGATGTCAGTGATCACCAAGGCTCTTGACATAGGCTGCCAAGGCTATGCAAGCTTTTTGAGTCCACAATCTTTGTCAGTATTTAGACAAGGCCATAAGGAAAGTGGAAGTTCTCTCCTCACTTCAGAGAAAAGTTTATCCTTCTTTGATGGCCCCTTCTTTCCACTGGGGTCTCACTCACCAAGATCCTTCATGTAGAACATTTTTTTGGTCACAGTGTCTTGGCCTTCCATGCCTGAAATGCTATCATAGGCTTTTCAGCCAGACCAGAATGCCAGAAGGGTTAATTATGAGGTCAGAATGCTATTTATAGTGATTGTCATTCTATGAGTCTGCTGTGTGGGCTGCTTCCCATGTTGGAACGTCCTCTTCCTTTTAATTCTATGTATTGTTATTACTAGACACTTGGTCTTATTTATATGATCGCTTTAATACTTTGTCCTATTTATACGATCAATTTAACACTTAATAGGATCACTTTAGCACTTAAGATGGCATTATTACCACCCAGCTTAATGGGAATTAGAGTACCATGGCAAGTTTTTAGCTGTACCCTTAGAAATACATCCGTAATGTTTTGTAATTCTCATTGTAGAGATCTTTGACATCTTTGTTTAAATTTATTCCAAGGTATTTGATTTTTTTTGTAGCTATCATGAATGGAATTGATATTGGAAGCTCTTTCTCAACCATGGTATTATCTGTGTATACAAAGGCTGTTGATTTTTGTGTATTGATTTTATATCCTGCTACTTTATCAAATTCTTTTATGAGTTCAAATAGTTTTTTAGTGGAGTCTTTTGGATCCCCTATATATATAGAATCATGCCATTTGCAAATAGGGGTATTTTGAATTCCTTTTTCCTGATTTGAATTCCTTTGATTTCTTTTTCTTGCCTAATGACTCAGGCTAAAACTTCCAGGACTATATTAAATAGCAATGGTAAGAGTAGGTATCCTTAGCTAGTTCTGGATCTCTGTGGGAATGCTCCCAAGTTTTCCCTATTCAATATGATGCTGGCTGTGGGTTTGTCATAAATTACCTTAATTGTGTTGAGGAATGTTCCATCTAAACCCAATTTGCTTAGAGTTTTCATCATGAAAGGGTGTTGTATTTCATCACTGCATCTATTGAGATTATCATATGGTGTTTTTTCTGCAGTTTGTTAATGTGATGAATCATATTGATTGATTTGTGAATGTTGAGCCATACCTGCTTACCAGGGATCAATCCCACTTGGTCCAGATGAATAATCTTTCTGAAAAGTGTTGTTGGATTCGATTGGCCAGAATTTTGCTGAGTATTTTTGTGTCTATGTTCATCAGGGAAATATGTAGTTCTCTTTCCCTTTTGCATATTTTTCGAGTTTAGGAATTATGGTTATGCTGGCTTCATAGAAAGAATTTGAGAGGATTACCTCCCTTTCAATTCTTTTGAATAACTTGAGAATTGGAGTGAGTTCTTTAAATTTCTGGTAGAGAATCAGCAGTGAGGCTATCTGATCCTAGGCTTTTCTTTTTTGAGGATCTTTATTACTGATTCAATTTCCATCTTGGTTATGGGTCTGTTTAGGTTTTCTATGTCTTCATGGCTCAATTTAGGTAGGTTGTTTGTGTCCCAGAATCTATCCATTTTTTCTAGGTTTCCCAGTTTGTTGGCATACAGCTCTTTGTACTAGTTTCTGATGTTTCTTTTTTTTCCTGTGGTGTCTGTTGTTACATATCCTTTTTCATCTCTAATTTTATTGGTTTGGGTCTTCTCTGTCCATTTTTTTTTGATTAGCTGTGCTAGTGGTGTGTAAATTTTGCTTAGTTTTTCAAAAAAGCAGCTTTACGTTTTGCTGATCTTTTGTATTTTTTTGGTTTCAATTTTGTTGATTTCTTCTCTAATTTTAATTATTTATTTTCTCCTATTGTTTTGGGTTTGGTTTGCTGTTGTTTTTCTAGATCCCTGAGGTGCATTGGTAGCTCATTTATTTGGTGCCTTTCCAATTCTTGATGTAGGCTGCAGGTGCTATAAACTTACTGCTTAACACTGCTTTTGCTGTATCCCATAAGTTTTCATATACTGCATTATTTTCTTCATTTGTTTCCAGAAATTTGTTGATTTCTCTTTTGATTTCTTCTGTGACCCACTGTTCATTCAGGATTGTGTTGTTCAGTCTGCATGTGTTTGCATATGTTTTAGAGATTCCTGAGTTGCTGATTTCCAGCTTATTTCATTGTGGCCCGAGAAGATGCATAGTATGATTTCAATTTTTTAAAATTTACTGAGACTTAGTTTATGGCCTAGCATGTAGTCAATTCTAGAGAAAGTTCCATGCACTGATGAAAAAAATGTGTATTCTGTGGCTGTAGGGTGGAAGGCTCTGTGGATATATGCTAGGCCTATTTGGTCTATACTGTCTATTAACTCTGTTGTTTCCTTGTTGATCTTCTGTCTGATTGATCTGTCCAGTGCTGAAAGTGGGGTATTGAAGTCCCCCATTACTGTTGTTTTTAGTCTATATCTCCGTATATATCCCTTAACATGTATTTTAGATAGCCGAGTACCCTGTAATTAGGTGGGTATACATTTATAATAGTCACATCTTCCTGTTGAATTGGTTCTTTAATCATCTTATAGAGTCCTTCTTTGTCTCTTTTAAGAGGTTTTGTGTTAAAGTCTATTTTGTCTGATATTAGGATGACCACACCAGCTTTTTTTTTTTTTTTTGGTTTCTGTTAGCATGGAATATCTTTTTACATCCTTTCACTTTTAGTCTGCATGCATTGTTGTTGTTAAGATGTGTTTCTTGTAGGCAGCAAATAGATGGGTTTTCTTTTTTAATCTATTTAGCCAGTCTGTGTCTTTTAACTTGGGAGTTGAGACCATTTATATTCAGGATGACTATTGTTAATTATCAACTTTGCCATGCCATGTTTCTATAAATAGTCATAATTTTGTATTTTGGGTTTCCTTTGTAGTTTTGCTGGGTTATTTTCTGCATTCATTTTCTTTTATAGTGATGTTCCTGTTTCTGTGTTGTGTATAGCACATCCTATAACATCTTTTTTATGGTTGAGTGCATAGTTACAGATTCTTCCAATTTCTGTTTGTTGTGTAAGATCTTTATTTCTCCTTCATTCATAAATGAGAGCTTTGCATGGTACAGTATTCTGGGTTAACAGTCCCCCCCCCCCGCCCAGGACTTGGAATATAGCTTGCCATTCTCTTCTTGCATGTAGAGTTTTTGATTAGTTTGCAGTGTGTGTTATTGGATTTTCTCTGAATGTGACTTAGAGTTTCTCTCTTGCACATTTTAAGATCTTTTTCTTGTGTTTTACTGTGGGGAGTTTTACGATAATGTGTAGTGGTGAAGATCTTTTCTGGTCCTGTCTATTGAGAGTTCTATGTATTTCATGTACTTGGATGTCTCTCTCCAGATTGGGGAAGTTTTCTCTTATTATTTCACTAAGAAGGCCTTCTCCCATCCAAATACTAACCAGGCCGAACCCTGCTTAGCTTCCAGCATCAGATGAGATTGGGCACATTCAGGGTGATATGGCGGTAGACAAGAAGGCCTTCTAATCCTTTCTCTCTGTAATTCCACTCCATCTGGAATTCCTAGGATCTGTATGTTGGGTCATTTGATAGAATCTTGTAGATCTCCAACTGTGTTTTTATTTTTCTAATTTCTTCTTTTATTTGGTCTGAATGTAATATTTCTTGAAATTTGTCTTCTAATTCTTATACTCTTTCTTCTATCTTCCTATTCTGTTGTTAAGGCTTTCCACAGTATTTTTTATTTGATCTATTGAATTATTCATTTGTAGTATTTCATTCTGACTTCTCTTTAATATCTCAGTTTCTTGTGGGTGCTTTTCATTTAGGTCGTGAATTTGCTTCTGTAAGCTGATTAATTTTCTGAATTCTGTTTCTGATATATCCTTGATCTCTTCATCTTCACCTCCTATTATTGAAAAGTTGTAGTGTTCCTTTAGGGGGCTCATAGTGTCTTTCTTATTTTTATTTAAGATTTTTCCTTTGTTTTTTGGCCATTCTGTATTTTTCTTTTTTTGGTCTGGTTGCTTTTCTCTATCATTTGTGTCTTTGTGCTTGTGGTGAGGTTTCTCTCTGATATGAACTGCTATGTATCTGTGCATTGTAACTGGAAGCACACAGCTCCACCTCCTGGAGCCCAGCTTGCTTCTCAATCAGGTGGGGGTGAATACAAATCTGTTGTACTGAGTCCCAGCTACTGGGACAATGGTGGAATGAGAAGACCATGCCAAGGTGGCCACTGACAAGTGAGCATCAGTTACTCAGGAATGGCTTTGGAAACCACATGGCCACAGAGCCTACCTGACAACAGGCTGTGAGTGAATGGCTTCGGAAACTGCCTGGCAACGGGCTGTATTTGGTTAGGGAATAAACTGCCCCTTGACCAGATTGGCTGGCTCGGCCATATAAGCTGCTGTACCAACTGAAATAAATGAGTCTGTGGGCTGCTCGCCTCTGGCCCACTTTCACTGGCTCCCAGGGTCTGTGTGGTGACTCCGTGCTTCTTGCCCCCACCGTACTCCTCCTCTTAGAACAAATCAACTTCAACATCTGGCGCCCAACGTGACTGAGAGACAGCATGTTGGACTTGGTGAGGTTCCCCCCTTGATTTCAGCAAATAGGCACCTCGGTGTTTTGTGTGCTGTTTGGTTCTGTGAGGGTGAGCACAGAACCCCCTCCTATGCCCCTTTCCTTGTCCTTGTCCTGGGTCGAAGTGACCCCAGGTTAGGCACACACCGCCCAGAAGCATAAGGCCACTTCTTGGCTCCTCCTTTTACTTTTGGTTCACCCAACGAACTCACATAAGGGACTGATCATCCCAGAATTCGGGACCAAGTCATCTTCCCTCACTCAAAAGAGGTGACACTCCGAGACACTGTGTTTGCATACGGCCTTGACCTAACGAATCAAGGAATTCCCCCACTAAGCACAGGACATACGTACAATCTGATACACCACTGTTTGTTTAATGTAGAGAACCCCCTGCAGAATGCCATCAGCCACTGAGGTGCTAGGAATTTGTTTTGTTATGGCAGCAGTGCTGTGGGTAGTGTCTTTCCTTTGGTTAGAGTTGGCATGGTGTGCCGCTCTTAAGCGCTCAAACATGGGAAAGATAGCCCCCTCTCAGAAGCCCACACAGATTACCACATAATGAATCTGTGAGTGATAAGAGCCTGTCACTCCAGGCCTCTGCCTCACAGACAACAGCTGATTACTTAGGGAGAGAGAGCTCTGACAGTGAAAATGAAATGACAGCAGACAATGCAGTAATGCCTAGTCAGCCACCCCCCAAATATTTGTGGGATGAATTTAGATGACCTTGAAGCAATAACCCATGTGAGGTCATCCCATACACACCCAGTGAAGAGCCCCACATTTGTGGCAGTCCCCAGGTACCCCAGGCTCTCAGGGAAGCCACTAGACCCCATCCCACCCGCATGTTTGCCATTAATGTAGGAGCAGACGCAGAATTCAGGCCCTGGATTCCAATGCCTGTAAATGACCTTACTATGCTAAAAAAGGCTTCTCAAGAGTCAGGCCCTGACTCTCCCTACTTTGAACAGGTGCTCATGCAATGGGCAGTGAACCTTCAAACTCATTTTGACTGCTCAAAGCATGTTTGTCGAGACCACAGTTCGTACAGTGGAAAGCCTCCTATGAAGAAGAGGCTGAAACTGTGGCAAGGAATAATGCTGCCTATGGAATTGCAGTAAACTTTGATATGCTTACAGGCCGTGGCACCTATATATATCCTCATGAACAGGCCCACATTGGAGTAGTTGCCTATTTTGA
The DNA here is from genome assembly GCF_964237555.1 of Oryctolagus cuniculus. Classification (NCBI taxonomy): domain Eukaryota; kingdom Metazoa; phylum Chordata; class Mammalia; order Lagomorpha; family Leporidae; genus Oryctolagus; species Oryctolagus cuniculus. The sequence goes on from NC_091436.1 coordinate 97,514,078, forward strand.
TCAGGTCAGAGATTTGGCACTTAGAGCCTTAAAAAATATAAATCCTCCTAATTATAGTCAGCTCTTTAGAAATCTAGTTCAAGGCTCAGGTGAATGGTTCCCTGATTTCCTTGCCAGAGTCTTGGAGGCAGTAGAGAAAAGATTACCGCTTGGCCCTGATCAAGAAAATTTGGTCAAACAATTAGCTTGAGAAGGTGCTACCAAAGAGGCAAAAGCTGCAATCACCCAAGTCTGTAATGAAGACATTTCTAAATGGATAGTAGCTACAAAGGAGGTAAACCCTGCTGATACACCCATACAAGCCCTGACTGCAGCCATTAACAAACCAAACACAAGGAAGTCTAATAATCTTCTGATTTGTTGGGGATGTCAGGAAATGGGACACCTATGGCAAAACTGCCCAAACACTGACAAATGGGGCAAGCCCCAAAAGCTGTGTCCCAGATGTAAAAAAGGCTTTCATTGGGCAAAAGATTGCAAGGCCAAGCCTTTAAACTCCCAGCGGGGCGGCCCTCAGCCCAGCAAGTAAGAGGGAGTCCCATCACCATTAACTGGTCAGTGACTGTCTTCAATCTGAGAAATTGACCCTATACTTAGATGACATTGCCTTTGTGGGCTTAATTGATATGGGGGCAGATGCCACTGTCTTAAAAGCTAGGGATGCAAGGCAAATGCAACATTGGAAGACAGCGCCTGGGCCCAACCTCCAAGGCATTGAAGGATTAAAATTGGCTGATCGGGTCATCACACCTGTAACGTGGTAAGATGACAATGGAGATACAGGAACCATCTTTCCGCTAATTGCTGAGGTTTCCATGACCTTATGAGGGAGAGTTGTGCTCTCATAAATGCGAGCAGTCCTTACTATGGATCACAGATCTCCATGAACCAACAGCTTTAATGGAGAGCCTACAAGTAAGATTCATCCCCAATTCTAGGGGCCACTGCTCACCTCATATAAAAGCCAGGCCCAATCCCCATTGAATGGGAATAAAACAGGAAACATCTGGGTAGAGCGGTGGTCAATATTACAACCCAAACTTGGGATCCTTAGAGAATTGGTACAAATGGAACAAATGGAACAAATGGAAAAGGGACACATAGAGCCTTCCACTAGCTCTCACAACACACCCATTTTTGTGATACCAAAGAAACAGGGAAAATATAGGCTACTACAGGATTTGAGAGCCATCAACAAAATCATAAAAAAGATGGGAATATTCCAGGGGCCATTCCTAATGGATACCACATAGTTACCATCGATATCAAAGACTGCTTCTTTTCCATTCCCATCACGGAGGATGATAAGGCCTACTTCGCCTTTATAGTATGGGAGCCCAATTTCCAGCTCCCTGCAAAAAGATTTCAGTGGACAGTACTCCCACAAGGCATGAAAAATAGTCCTGCCATTTGCCAAAGATACGTTTCTCATGCGACCAGCACACTTAAAGATCAGTGCTTGGTCATACATTATGTGGATGATACCTTACTTGCTCAGGAGAATGTGGCAACTCTGAAGGCCTAAGTGAGACAGTAAGAAATTTACAATTCCTGGGTTTGTGTGTTGCCACAGAAAAGGTACAACATTTTCCTCCCTGTGTTATCAAATCTCCTCCTGTATATCTCCAATAAAAGTCAAGTATAAATACTCACTTAATGAACTTCAGCGACTATGTGGGCAAATCAATTGGCTGAAGCCCTTCCTTCCCCTAACACCTGCAGAGCTTAGACCGCTATTCAATTTGCTGACTAAGGGGAACAGCCCTTATTCAAAAATCACATTGACACCAGTAGCTGAATCCACTATAGAAAAGAGTAACACCCAGTTGTCAAATTTAAAAACCTTTAGATATGACCCTCAGGTCCCTCTATTTTCCATAACCATGTCTACCCTCAAGGCCCCCCAGGAGTTATTTGGCAACAACATGGACCACTTTTTTGGGCACACATAGCCTGGAGCGAGTGTCGTAAAATAGTTAACAAAGTAGATGCCATCCTTATGATAGGACTTAAATTAAGAAATTATGCCAGTAAGATATTTAACACAGAGCCAGACATAGTGGTTCTACCCCTATCACAATTAAAACTGTCCACATTGATGCAGAATAGCATGCTCTTTCAAACTTTAATGATGAATTTCCCAGGACAGGTTGACAATCACCTGCCAGTGGACAGGCTACTCCAGACATTACAAACCTTAGAAATAGACTTTCCAAAGCATGCTGTCCCTGAATCAATCTATACCATGGCACCGTGTGTGTTTATGGATGCCAACAAGTCACTGTTTGGAATATTGATTAAATCATCAACAGAAAAAGATAAGATCCATGTAGAACCCCATAGAGGGTCAGTATAGTTGGGAGAAATAAGGGCAATAGTTAAGGTACTACTCCTTAGCCAGGATGGGCCGGTAAATACATTTTCAGGCAGCAAATACTCAGTACAGGTAGCAAAGACCATCTCCTTTGCAGTTTTTAACCTGACCAATAAGCCAATTGACCAAATGTTCACAACATTTAAAGAGCTGAGAATAGAAAACACCCATGGTATATCTCACACTTAAGATCACATACTGGTTACCTGACTTTATTTTCCAAGGTAACAAAAAGGTTGATTGTTTTATCTCCTGCAACACAGCTTCCATTGGACATCTAGAACAAGCCCGTATTCTACACCAAAAATTTCATATGATGGCAAGCAACATAAAATTGCTTTTCCTGGAGCTAACAATGAGCCAATGCAAACACCTAGCGCACTCTTGTAAGAATTGTGCCCCCCTCACCCCGTTAGGCCCACTGCAACAAGCAGGAGTGAACCCATGGGGCCTTGCTCCTAATAAGCTCTGGCAAGTAGACGTCACCCACATTAACTCCTTTGGTAAGCTTAAGTTTGTCCATGTAGTGGTAGATACTTATTCAAAGGCTGTATTTGCAAGAGCCCAATCTGGAGAAAAGGCTAGTAATGTGATAAAGGCAGTTAAGTCAGTCATGCTGATCCTGGGTATCCCCTGGACCATAAAGACTGATAACAGGCCAGTGTATACATCACAGGAATTTAATTCCTTCCTGAGGTCCTGGAATATCCAGTCTGCCACAGGTATCCCATACAACCCACAGGGACAGGCAATCATTGAAAGAACTAATAGGACAATTAAAGATCTCTTACAAAGACAGAAAAACAATCATATGCCCCCAGACCCACAGCTTGCTTTGACTGAGGTCCTTTTCACTATCAATTTTCTTACTTTTGATTCCCAAGGGGTCAGCCCAGGTTATAAACACTGGGGATCCTTTCCATCCCAGAACCCAGCCCCTATGGTTAGGTGGAAAGACCTTCTGACAGGAGAATGGAAGGGACTACACCCTCTGCTAACCAAGGGCTGAGAATGCCAAACAGCCCATTTGGGTACCAGCCACAAACATCAAGCCTGCAACTGACAGTCAACCAGAACCAGCTGAACAAGACTGAGAGTCTGCCTTGTTAGCAGACGCACTTGCCTACCCTGAGGAACTGCCAGTAGCCACATCTGCTACTGTTTTATACCCCACTTAGCTCCGGTCAGCCACTTAAATGGCCCACAGCCTGCGTGCAGTCATGCCATTCCTGATTACCATTGTTCTTCATTCCTACCCCTATCTGAGCAAGCACTATTGTGGTCTCCTGTTTTGAGGGCTGGTTAGTCAATGATGGGTAAGATCCCCTGGGGGACAATCTAAGACAGGTGCAGTTGCGCATGGAGACCATGTGGAAATGAGTCAACAATGGTATGGCCAAGAATCATGCTTCCCATTGCTCAAAAATAAACAAAAAGGGGGAAATGTGGTGGCATGAGAAGGCCATGCCAAGATGGCCACTGGCAAGCAAGCATCAGTTAGTCAGGAATGACTTCAGAACCCAACTGGCAATGGAACCTGCCTGGCAACAGGCTGTGGTTGGATGGCTTCAGAAACCACATAGCTGTGGAGCCTGCCTGGCAACAGGCTGTGATTGGATGGCTTCGGAAACTGCCTGGCAACAGGCTATGATTGGTTAGGGCATAGACCGCCCCTTGACCAGATTGGCTGGCTTGGCCATATAAGCTACTGTACCAACTGAAATAAACGAGTCTGTGGGCTGCTCGCCTATGGCCCACTTTCACTGGCTCCCAGGGTCTATGTGGTGACTCCATACCTCTTGCCCCTACTGTGCTCCTCCTCTCAGAACGAATCCACAGCAACACACAAATCACTTCTCACTGGTGGATGGAATGAGCTCGAGTTTTCAATATTCAGGAACTTCTTGTTATACAGCTTGTGTGGTGGGGAAGAAAGTACTCTGAGATGTTGTGGTCCTCATTCCTGGGTGGAGGATGTGGTGAGGTGACGCCTGCAATTGATGGCTTGTGCATGAGAGGCAAAGGTGGCGTTCTCTGGCTTATGTTCAAAAATGTAAACAAATAAAATAGCTTCTTCCAGCTGGCTGCAGGTCCAGTTGGTGGGGGGGATATAGATGGTGGACAAGGGTGTGCCCACCCTCTCTGTTCCTTTATATTTTTTTTACCCATGTGGAACTTCAAACGCAGTTCACTAAGCTCCCCCTCCTGCTGCTGTCTGCAGCTCCGTGGACCCACAGTTTCCCAACTAACCTGGTCTGCCAATAGCTGCTGCCAGCCTCCTCGTTTCATATCTTGGCTGTGCCTCTGCTGGTTCGTTTCTTATTTGATCCTTCAGAGTGCATCAGCCCAGTCTCTGCTGGTCTCCTGTGCTTCCTATCATGAATTTCCCATGGCTCTGTCTCCAGCATGGATCCTCTCTCCTTTTTAGCTATCTATTTTGCCCCGCATGACTCATATTGTCCTGTTTCTATACTGCCATCTTGGGACTTTCCTTCTGTCTTTGTTTCTCTCTCTCCATTATTCTATTTTCTAATAAATAAAATAAAATTTGAAAGTCTATTGATATTGATGAATTTCAACTATTTGTTTTGGTTGGATATGATTATTTGGGTCTAGAAATAGAGGAAGGATAAAGGTGAGAGAGTGATGAAGGTTCAGGGCTAGGGGTTTCTGGATTTTAGGTCCAGAGGACTCAATTGATTTTGAATATGGCATCTGAAAGACATGGTTGACTGACAGAGCTAGTGAACATCTCCCTGGTACTAGTTAGAAGAGAGGCTAGACTAGGAAATGGGTGTTTCTATATGTTTATTTGCCCATTGTGGAAAATTTCCACTCTGACTTCAATGGCTGATACACAATAAACACTTTTTTTACCAGTAAAGAAGCTGGAAGTAGAATGTAGACCTTATTTGATCATCTCTGAGTAGAATGGCTTTTTGGAAATAGGTTGGGACTTAAGAATATTTACAGGGGAGCTAGAGGTGTGGGGAGCAACTCGGACTAGACTGTTACTGGAATTAAGACTTATTCTATGCATCTGCTCTCCCACAATATGGCGCTGGGAGAGGAGCAAACAGCTTCTACACAGCTGCCTCCAGTTCAACCAATAAACAGCAGGACCTGCTCCTGATTGCAGGAGAGCAGCGTACTCGGCGTGTGGGTAGCAGAGTTGGGATTGGCGGAAGAGGACTATAAAGGAGGAGAGAGACAACATGCACCAGGAACATCTATCTAAGGGGAACACCTGAGCAGCCCCCGAGAGAGCCGGCTGGCGGTGTGCCGCTCCCCCGCGGAAGTGGGGAATGTGGCAGGGGGAACTGCCCTTCCACGGAGGTGGAAGGGTCGGTAGCCAACCCGGGAAGAACCAGCAGCAAACCTGGGGAGGGCCGAGCAGACGAAAGAACAACGCAGGGTCTAGTGTCGTTCCTCCGTGAAGAGGGGGAGCGACATAATGGTGCCGTGACTCGGATGTGAAGCCTAGGCAGGGTTTAGTGTCGTTCCTCCATGAAGAGGGGGAGCGACAAGAGGGTTCTTTTGTTCTTGTCTCCCATCCTTCCCCACTTCATTTTCAGGACTTTAAAAAATTATTTTTATTTATTGGAAAGACAAAGACACACACAGAGTCAAAGATAGACAGAGAGAGCTTCCATCCACTCATTTACTCCCCAAATTCCTGCTACAGCTGGGCTGGGCTAGCCTGCAGTAGGGAGTCTGTCTCTCAATCCAGGTCTCCCATGTGGGTGGTAGGGGCCGAAGAACTTGAGCTATTGCCTGCTGCTTTTTAGTGTGAGCATTAGCAGGAAGCTAGAATCAGAACCAGAGTGAGGACTTCAAACTAGACACTCTGACATAACATGTAGACATCCAAAGTGGCATGTTTTAACCACTGCACCAAATGCACATCTCCATTTTACTGTACCATTACATTTTACTGTTAATTTATTTTTTTATGAAACTGAAACATAAAACATCATTTTCTATATTTTGTATAACATGAACATAATGTTTTGAAATATGCTCAAATTGTAGATAAGGAAATGTGGTATGTATACATAGTGGAATATACTATTTAACCTTTAAAAGAAGGAAATCTCCAGTTTTTATAACTGGAATTCCAGCATTAACAGTAAGCACTGGCCTCTACAATCTTTCTTTAATATAGTTAAAATGAGAGGAAGATTGTGATGATGGAAAATGGAGGGAGGGTACCATGAGCTGAGAAATGCAGGCAATCTCTCAGAGCTGCAAAAGGCAAGGAAATGGATTCTTCCCTAGAGCCTGCAGAAAGCATTGCAACCCAGCAGAACTTTGATTTCTAGTCAGCAAAACTTGTGTCGTATTCTTTTTAAAAAAATATTATTTATATATTTGAAAGAGAGGCAGAGAGTGAGAGGGAGAAAGAAAGAAGGAGAGGAAGAAGGGGAGAGGGAGAGGGAGGAGAAAAACAGGAGGGGGAGGGAGAAGAGGGAGGAGAAAAGGAAGAGGGAGAGATTGAGATTGATCTTCTGGGTCACTCCCCAGGTGACTGCTGTGGTCAGGGCTGGGCCAATCTGAATCCAAAAGCCAGGAATATCATCTGGGTCTTTCACGTGGTTGGCAGGGGTCCAACCACTTGGGCCATCATCTTATGCTTTCCTGGGCCATTAGCAGGAAGCTGGATCAGAGGTGGAGCAGCGGAGACATGAACCATAGCCCATATGGAATTGTGGCATCACAGGTGGCACTTTTACCCACTAGGACACAATGCTGGCCCCCAGTGTTGGATTCTAATAAGCAAAGCTATAAGATAATAAATTTGCTTCCTTAAGCTGCACATTTTGAGGTAATTTCTTAACATCAGTAATAGAAAATTAACATAGCCAGCATGATAGTACTGCTATGTCTACTTTTTTTTTTTTTCTAAATCACAAGCTTTTCATTCCTGATGGTCAAAGTAAAATTGCTTATGACTTTTTTCTGATCCAGAACTCAGAAGGTCAGAGTGGAGAGAGGACCAGGTCAAAAGTTGAGATATTTGGGTTCAAGTTCAGGTTCTGCTACTTGGCAATTTTATAATGTGGTGTTTAAAGCCATCTGGCTCTCATTAAAGTTGACAATATGTTTGGACTAAGATAACCTCTAATTCCTTTTAGTGCAGGCCCTTGGTGATTTTTCTGAGTGCCTACCTCATTCTGAGTGTCAATGTTAATGGGAGACTGTCTTTTCTGATTCTATCTACCAAGAAGTGGTATTTTAACCAAGGTTCTGTGAATAAGAGTTTTATGTATTGTCTTTAATTTTGAAAAGTAGTTTTCTTTATTAGACAGAGTGTAGATGTTTAAATGTATTTGCTACAGGGAAACATATTACCCTAATTTTTATGAATCTTTAATAGGGAGTGAGAATCAAGCTTGTGATGTGAGAGGATGAAGATAAAATCTGGAACCCAAAACTCTCATTTTAATATTCAGCATAACATAAATCACCTATTTTACAGTTATTGGAGGGTAGAATTAATTGATTATATAATCTTCTTTCAATATGAAATGCATATTCTTTGATAATGTATTTTAAAAAAATTTTTATCCCATCAAGAGTTGCTTTTCAGGCTTGTGAAGTGATTCTCTTTTTTACTTAGAACATTCTATATTATATTTTTGATGTGTAATCTACTTTATTCTGCCTCATAAACTTTTCATTCCTTTGATTACTTTCATTAGCATATTTACTTATAAATTAGAAAATCAACAAGATATAAACTTATGTTCTTATTAGTTATTTTGTTAATACCAATAAGGCCTGTTAAATGATATGTTTATTATATATTAGATAAATTCGGTTACTGAGATAGACAAAATATCTCTTTTTAAATTATTTTGCATGTCAGTAATAAAACCTTTACTTTGCAATTCACATTCTGCTTTATTGTCAAGCAGATGATTAGGTGATTACACACATTAGACAGCATTTTCACTTTATTTTTTTTCATCTGAAAATCAGAAATTTGCGTGAAAATATGCCTTTAAGTCATGCTGAGTTGTGTAAACTGATATGTAACTTTCAAGAACACATAGAATGTTAGAGTTAAAAGGGACCTCAAACTATTGGTATCATCCTCCTCCTCATCCTCATCCTCCTTATTGTTACTTTAAAATTTTTCTTTTACTGTGGTAACAACATTTAACATGGTATCTATTATCTTAACATTTTTAAAAGTCTCAGATTGTTAAATGTAGGGAAAATGTTGCATAGTAATCCTTTTTTTTTTTTTTTTTTTTTTTTTTTTTTACAGGCAGAGTGGACAGTGAGAGAGAGAGACAGAGAGAAAGGTCTTCCTTTGCCGTTGGTTCACCCTCCAATGGCCGCCGCGGCCGGTGCGCTGCGGCCGGCGCACCGCGCTGATCCGATGGCAGGAGCCAGGAGCTTTTCCTGGTCTCCCATGGGGTGCAGGGCCCAAGCACGTGGGCCATCCTCCACTGCACTCCCGGGCCACAGCAGAGAGCTGGCCTGGAAGAGGGGCAACCGGGACAGAATCCGGTGCCCCAACCGGGACTAGAACCCGGTGTGCCGGCGCCGCTAGGTGGAGGATTAGCCTAGTGAGCCGCGGCGCCGGCCTGCATAGTAATCCTTTAAAACTTACTCATTGCAAATAATTGTGATTTTATGCCCCTTGATTCTCAACTTCCCATTCCCCCCTCCTTTGAACTTTTGACAACTACTTCCTACTCTCTGATGAATTTGATTATTTTGGATACCTCATAGAAGTGGACTCAGGTCAGATTTGTTCTGTCACTGGCTTATTTCTCTTAACATAATGTTCTCTAGGTTCATTCATGCTGTCACATGTTGCAGGATTTCCTTTTTTTTTTTTTTTTTTTTTTTTGGCTTGTGTTAAGTGTGTTTTTATTATTTATTCAATTCTTTCCTTCTCTTGAAATGTTAGTTTCTGAGAGCAGAGATGATGTCTGCTTCATTCACTGCTGCTTTTCCAGCCTCTGGAACATGGCCTACCTCAGTGTGTGTGCCCAGTAAGTGTATGAGGAAGGTATGGTTCTGTGCTGAGAATCCACTGAAGGAAAGACATACTTGGTCTGCAACTTCTAGAAGTGTAGCCTCTGATGAGGTCTTTGCTGTTTTTGTTCACTGCTATGCTGACCCATGACCCTTGGAGATGTGATTCCCACTCACAGTTGGATTTCTGTGATGCAAGATATAAATATATACCTTATTTGAAAAGATTTGATTGTTTAGGATGATGCCTTTCCGTCACAGAGGATGAACACAATGCTGGAGGGTAGGCACAGTGGAACAGGTTACTGGGGATGGGCACATTGGACTTCTTCTGGATGTCAGCACCTCAGGGTGCAGGAAGATGCCTGAGGCTTGGCATCCATGAATAACATTCCTGAGCATCATGATCTTGTTCTTGTGGATACCACAGGTTATAAGTCAGGTTCCCGAAGTTGTTACGTTGTTGTCTCCCATCTCGTTACAGCTGTAGGAGCAGATGAAGATGTTTCCCTTCCAGCTGTAGAAGAAGCATTTGCAGGCAGTGCAGCTCTGCACAGAGCTGGCCAGTGCCATGGCCTCCTTGTCTTTCTGTAGCTCCTGTTTCAGTGAGTTCAGCACCCAGGCAGCTTTACAGCTTCTCCTGAGGATGGGGAACCCAGAAATGAATTCCTGAGCCTGGGTCAGAAATGAGTTCCTGGCTCTGTACTGGGTAGGATAGTTTGTGTGAGATGGTTCTCATCCTCATCCTTGCTGCTGGGGCTCAGGCCTCCATGGCTGATGCCTGGGGTCTGGGCTACTTTGTCTCATTGCTGCTCCTCTCTGGCTCCTGGGAGCCGGCCTTGGAATCTGGCTTTGAGAGGCTGGTGCTGGGTGGGCAGGGCTGTGGCAGCCCTGGATGAAATGTCACAGGTCCTAGGGCTCAAAACCAGATTCTGATTCTCTAGGTCCAAGGACATTAAAGAGTGAGAGCCCTGTGTAGGGGACAAATTCAGAGAGGACTTGCTCAGTCCTCTATCAATTTCTGCTCTAATCTTTAGTGTATCCTTTCTTCAGCTAACTTTGGACTTAGTTTGCTCTTATATAATCCCATTAGGTATAAACTTACCTTATTTGAGGTTATTCTTTTTTATTATAGGTACATACTATTTATAAATTCCATCGAATCCCACACATTTTGATAAGTTGTATTTTTTTTTTCATTTATCTTCAGGTTTTTCAAAAAATTTCTGTTTTGTTTATGTCCTCTGATCAGTTGGTTGTTCAGGATTATGTTATTTAATAATTATATCCTATATTTGACAAGCAAATGCCAAAATAAATTTCCTAGGACAAGGTTTTCAATTAACTCCCATAATAACAAAACTTTTTGAAGATAGGAGTCATGGATAGGGTTAGATTACAGCATTAGGAGCTTTTCTGCCAAACCAGAATACTCCCTGGGCTGAGTCTGAGGTCACCAATGTTTAAAGATAGCCTGCTATCTAGACTGCTTCCCACACTGGTGTATTGTTTCCTTTTTAGCTTGTCTCTATTATTAAACACCTGAAATGATATTTCTACTACTCCTTTTCCAATTATTTCAAACTCCTATTTGGATTACCAATTATGCTGTGGATATGAGCATATTAATTTCCAATCTAGGTTCTTGCCTCATACAGAGGTAAGAATTTCAAGTGGAGACTAGTAATGTGCAAATAGGAACAGGATTTATTTAACAGTGAGGGAATCAGCATACTTTTATATATGAGTTTGAGCTGCTGCCCCAGTTGGGGAAATACCTATCACGAGTGGGCCAGAGGGTTGCCATGAAAGAGAGAAAGAAAGAATGGTACCTGTAAATGTGGTTCATGATGAAGACAAACCTATTTCCCACTCTCTTTTTATGAGGTGGTGTGGGGAGCAACTGGGAGCAACTCGGACTAGACTAAGTTACTGGAATTAAGACTTATTCTATGCATCTGCTCTCCCACAATATGGCGCTGGGAGAGGAGGAAACAGCTTCTACACAGCTGCCTCCAGTTCAACCAATAAACAGCAGGACCTGCTCCTGATTGCAGGAGAGCAGCGTACTCGGCGTGTGGGTAGCAGAGTTGGGATTGGCGGAAGAGGACTATAAAGGAGGAGAGAGACAACATGCACCAGGAACATCTATCTAAGGGGAACACCTGAGCAGCCCCCGAGAGAGCCGGCTGGCGGTGTGCCGCTCCCCCGCGGAAGTGGGGAAAGTGGCAGGGGGAACCGCCCTTCCATGGAGGTGGAAGGGACGGTAGCCCACCTGGGAAGAACCAGCAGCAAACCCGGGGAGGGCCGAGCAGACAAAAGAACAGCGCAGGGTCCTGTGTCGTTCCTCCACGAAGACGGGGAGCAACAGGTAGGGTATGGTACCTTACTTGGATATGCAAACAGAGTGGGTTCTAGGTATGTGCCATGGTCCCAGCAGAGACAGTGCATCCTGGGAAGGTGGGGGTATTAAGCTGACAGTTAAAGAGATTGGTGACAACTAACTGAGCACCTAAAAGGAAACCTGTTGAAGTGAAATGGACACTATGAGAAACAATGACTTGATCAGCTCTTGTCCTGACTGTCGAAGAATAACTTACTATTTTATTCCCTTTAGTATTTTTTTGTTCTCCTTAATACCATTGCTTGAGCTCTTTAATTAACACACAAATATTCTTAGGCATTTAAAATTAACTGAAAAGTGATCCCTGTTAAATATAAAAGTGGGAATAAGAGAGGGAGTAGATATAAAGTTTGGCACATGCTCACTCGGGCTTTCTCCTACTGGTAGAGCTAGAAACATGCCAGAGGATTCCAATTCAATCTCATCAAGGGGGCATGTACCAATGCCATCTCACTAGTCAAAGTGATCAGTTCCAGTTCATAATTGATCAAAAAGATAGGATTAAGTGTCAGAGGCATTACATAAATAAGATCAGTGTCTCCAAATAATAATTGATAGAATTAAAAAGGAGAGAATGATCCTACATGGGAAGCAGGATACACAGCAGACTCATAGAATGGCAGATGTCTTAAACAGCACTCTGGCCTCAGAATCAGCCCTTAAGGCATTCGGATCTGGCTAAAAAGCCCATGAGAGTATTTCAGGCATGGAAAGCCAAGATAATGTGGCAAAAAAAGTGACCTCAATGAAAGATCTCTGAGATTCCAGTGGAAAGAACGGGCCATCAAAGAAGGAGGTACCTTTCTCTGTCAGGAGGAGAGAACTTCCACTTTGAATATGGCCTTGTCTAAACAAGATAAGAGCTGGTGAACTCAAGAGGCTTCCATAGCCTTGGCAGCTCAGGACAAGACCCTCAAGTGATTACTGATGTCCTAAATAAGAATATAATTGTTAAATCAACAACAGGAGTCACTGTGCACTTACTCCCCATGTAGGATCTCTGTCCTTAATGTGTTGTACTATGGGAATTAACAGTAAAACTGCTACTCAAACAGTACTCTATACCTTGTGTGTCTGTGTAGGTGCAGTCTGTTGAAATCTTTAATTAGTATATGCTAAATTCATCTTCTGTATATAAAAATTATTGAAAATGAATCTTGAAGAATGGGATGGGAGAGGGAGCAGGAGATGGGATGGTTGCAGGTGGGAGGGAGGTTAAGGGGGGGAAAAGCCACTATAATCCAAAAGCTGTACTTTGGAAATTTATATTTATTAAATAAAAGTTGAAAAAAAGAGATAGGGTTACATTGCCATGTTGTGAGAATTCCAGCTTGCCTGTAATTTTACTAACTGCTTAGGTCTAGCATGTCACAGTTACCTACAATACTGATTTGCTCACAGTTTCTATTATGTCACATAGATTTTTCTTTGAAAATATGTTGCCATTGAGATAATATATTTTAGAAATTATAACTTGATGGTATATTTTATGTATACTTGTATGAGTATAATGTGAGAAATCATATTTTTATAAAATTAGTTCTTTCTATACTTGATCTTAGCCAAAACACTGAGAGTGATTAAATTTAGTTCTTTCTATCAAAGAACATAAAATGCATTTTCATTTGCCAACCTATTTTAAAAATGACTTATAGTCAAAATTACATTTTGTTTCATATATTTGTTGCAATTACTTTTTAAGTATACTTTATTTCTTTATTAGATTTCTAATAAGTCATTTTTCAAAAGCCAACCATTATACTGAATACAAGTTTTCCTTTGGTGCATTTTCAAAGCACACAATGAAACTATACACAAATAATAAGTTATCTTTTATCTTCCAATAGTGTGTGTGTATATATATATATATTTCCTTTAATATTAGTTCAAAAGCTAAGACTTTCTTTACACTGTTGAATAAAAGGTGAGAGTAAACAATCTTCCATTTCCCAGACTTCTTGAATTATATCTTTTGCTTCATAATTAAATATAGTATTTGCTATACTTGTAGATAAGTTTTTTTTTTTGACAGGCAGAGTGGACAGTGAGAGAGAGAGAGACAGAGAGAAAGGTCTTCCTTTTCCGTTGGTTCACTCCCCAATGGCTGCTGCGGCTGGCAAGCTGCGGCTGGCACACCATGCTGATCTGAAGCCAGGAGCCAGGTACTTCTCCTGGTCTCCCATGCGGGTGCAGGGCCCAAGGACTTGAGCCATCCTCCACTGCACTCCCAGACCACAGCAGAGAGCTGGACAGGAAGAGGAGCGACCGGGACAGAATCCGGCACCCCAACTGGGACTGGAACTCGGTGTGCCAGCGCCACAGGTGGAGGATTATCCTATTGAGCCGTGGCACCAGCCTGTAGATAAGTTTTGAACTTAAGAACACTTCTTTCCGTATTAAACTTAGTTTTTTAAAAAAGACTTATTTATTTGAAAGGCCAGGTGACACTGAGAGAAGGTGAGATAGAGATATTCTGCCCACTGATTCACTTCCCAAGTGGAAACAGTAAGTAGTTCTGTGCCACGATGAAGCTAGGAGGCAGGAGCTCCATTCTGGTCTCCTGTATGGGTGGCAGGGGCCCAAATACTTGGGCCATCGTTTGTTGCCTTTCCATGCGCATAGCAGGGAGCTGGATCAGAAGCAGAGTAGCCTGAACTGAAACTGGCACTCTATTTTGGCATGCAGTCATGGAAAGTGGCAGCTTAGACCACTGCACTACAACTTGGGCCCTTGAACTTAGTTTTTTAAATTGGAAAATCAGGATTAATATAACTTATCAGTTTATCTATTTTTAGCATCTATTAAAATGATTGAAGGTTTAGTTATTTTTCCTTTAATTTCATTTATAGTTTTACCCTATATGATATATATTTATGCTCTCTATATGAATGTGTGTATATAAATATATGAATATATATATATATATACATTTATGCATTTAAAAATTACTGATATATGGTGATACAATATTTTCTGTGACTTTATTCTTCATAGTTTTTGGTACTGATGTATTTATTTATCTACTGTTTTCTCTCATCCCTCAGTGTTTCTTTTTGTCTTTATTGTTTTCATCTTTTCTCCAATATGAATAAATGTGGACTTTGTTCTCTGAGTAGAGCTTGGGTGGCTCCTTCAATTTGAGGAATCATTTCTGTTTTAAATTGTGGGACATTCTTTGCCAGCATTCTGCTGCTTTTCCAGTCTAGTTGGCAGAAATTGTATGGTTCTCATTTTATGAACAAACTTTCTCCAAATTCCATATTTAGTTCTAACATCTTTACTGCCATATTCCTATGGCCTTTTCACCTCTCTCAAGCTTATGTAGACTTCTGAGACCTCTGTGAGCTGTTTAGCTTCTGTTCCTAATGGGAACTATTCTGGCTCCTGTAGATTTTTTCCTTTTTGCCTTTGAACACCTTCCCTCTGGTATTTATATTTGTTTCTAGTGACGGGATTGAATTTTGACATCTTTCTTCTCTACAGTAATGTCTAGATGCTCTATACTTTTTAACTCTTTATTTCAAATCACTTCTTGTTTTTTCCTGAAGATGGAGAAAATCAGATAAATAAAAATAAAGGCTCATATGAGGATACCATCATGGGTTAGTAGGACTTGTCTCCCCAGAACTAATGCAAGATGTTCAAACTATTGTTGTCTTAATGTAAAGAGTTGATGCATTGAGAGTACAGATGATCTAACTATGGCATCTAAGAGGTGAATGTTGTGGGAGGTTTTAGGTATTGGAGGTATGTCCTTGGAGGGTGATTCTCATGAGAAGGTTGATTATTTTTGTTAATTTTGAGCCATCCTTTCCTTCCTGGCTCACTATATGAACGTGCCTCTGCACCCACCATAACCAGCCCCCACCAGACACTGGACTCCAGGAGCACTGAATCTTGAACTGCAGCTTCCAAACTGTGATATGAAGTAAATTGCAATTCCCGAGTGGACTTTCATAATATACAGTTTTCCTGAACTTTTTGAAGTATTCTTGAATGTTTTTTAACTAAACTGATCTGTCCCTGAAGGAAGCACATTTCTCCTTGGAGATGTTTAAAAACTTTAATTAATTAAATAATTAATTTAGTTATTTTTAAAGATTTATTTATTTATTTGAAAGTCAGAGTTACAGAGAGAGAGGAGAGGCAGAGAGAGAGAGAGAGAGAGAGGTCTTCCATCTGCTGGTTCACTCCCCAATTGGCCGCAATGGCCGAGTTGTGCCGATCTGAAGCCAGGAGCCAGGACCTTCCTCTGGGTCCTCCCATGTGGGTGCAAGGACTTGGGCCATCTTTCACTGTTTTCTCAGGCCATAGCAGAGAGCTGGATCAGAAGTGGAGCAGACAGGACACGAACCAGTGCCCATGTGGGATTCCAGCATTGTAGTAGGCGGCTTTACCTGCTAAGCCATAGTGCCAGACCCTAAAAGCTTTATTTTTTAAAAAAATATTTATTCACTTATTTGAAAGGCAGAGTTAGAGAAGGAGAGATGGAGAAGTTGGGGGGGGGGAGATAAAGAGAGAGAGAGAGAAATATCCATCTGCTGGTTCACTCCCCTAATGGCTGCAATAGCCGGGCTGGTCCAGGCTGAAGACAGAAGCCTGGAACTCCATCTGGATCTACCAGGTGGGTACAGAGGCCCAAGTACTTGGGCTATCTTCTGCTGCTTTCCTTGGTGCATTAGCAAGAAACTGTATTGGAAATGGAGCAGCCAGGACTCGAACTGGCACTCATATGGGATGCCTGCATTGCAGGCAGCAGCCTAACCTGCTGTGCTACAATGCTAACTTAATCTAAAAGCTTTAATCACAGTCAGGTGTACTGGAAAATGCATGGTCTTTGAGAAGTTTAAAAATTTGAATATTTTTCTTTTTTTTTTATTTGACAGGTAGAATTATAGACAGTGTGTGAGAGAGAGACAGAGAGAAAGGTCTTCCTTCCATTGGTTCACTCCCCAAATGGCCACTACGGCTGGCGCTGTGCCAATCCGAAGCCAGGTACTTCTTCCTGGTCTCCCATGTGGGTGCAGGAGCCCAAACACTTGGGCCATCCTTCGCTGCCCTCTCGAGCCACAGCAGAGAGCTGGAGTGGAACAGGAGCAACCGGGACTAGAACCCGGCGCCCACATGGGAAGCCGACGCCACAGGTGGAAGACCAACCAAGTGAGCCATGGTGCTGGCCCCTCTTTTTGGCGTTCTAACAGCTGTTTTGTTTCTTGTTAAGTACAATTGATTTCTCTTCAAAGGAGGAATAAAACAGCCCCTCTGCCCAGTTGTTGTGAGGATTGATGTTAATGTATATGAAATAGACTGGTAAAAAGGAAGCACCTGGCTCCTGGCTTTGGATTGGCACAGTGTGCCGGCCACAGCTCGCTGGCCGTGGCAGCCATTTGGGGGGGTGAACCAATGAAAGGAAGACCTTTCTCTCTGTCTCTCTCACTGTCTAACTCTGTCAAAAAAAAAAAAGTGTGTACTAAATACTGATAGCTACTATTTTCATTTCTGCCCATGAGTATGATAATGAGCCCCTTTCCCTAATACCTTTGATGTATAGTTCATCAAGCCTTGGTAACTTTCCTTTATCTTGCAGTTTCTCTGTCTTCAGTTTGATGATTAATCTCCTTATTAAAGATTTACTCACTAAATTAAGAAAATGGTGCATGTGTAAGGCTAGTCTCATGAGATGCCATATCAAAAGACTCAGCATTTAATTATCATCTCTATAATTAATGTCTTAACACTAAAATCCATTTGGAGATGCTTGTAAGGAACCCCAGGCATAATTAAAGAGGGCAGTAGTCACCTACCTATAGAGCCCAGACTACTGGAGCACACTTTGCTATCACTGAATTCTCAGTAGAACATATCAGTGTCACTATCATTGACCAAGGAAAGGCTATGGATATTGTGAACTAACTGGATATCTGCACGTGAACTGACCATATATTGGTCAATACTAAATCTGATCTACACAATTCACCATCCTTAAGCCCTCAGGGAGTCCTAGAATTCAGCCAAGGCTGCTGGAATCTTTGTGCTATGTATTACAAGATAAACATCTATTTTCTTTCACTGCACGAGTGTCAGTGATTGGCTTGCTGTGTGTCAGGAGAGCAAACACAGGTTTTGGAGTTCTAAAACAATGATGAGACTCAGACATGTGTTACAACTTCCTTGTGTCCCCAGTTTTATGCTACTTAAAGTTGATGGGGGCACATTTATGTAATTGTGGTATGTTGGGACTTAAAAATATTTAAGCAAAATTTCTTACTATTTTCTTTTGAAAGAACACCCAGATTCATTGTGTTAGAAGACTGTACAGTTTTCGTGAGCTGTATATCATGAAAAGCAAGAGTAGCATTTGTGGGGGTAGAGAAGAAGAGATTCAAAGACCAGTTTTGAGGGGCAGACATTTGGTTCAGTGGTTAAGATGTCTCTTGGGATGCTCACATACCACATTGAAGTGCAGGGGTTGGGTCCTGGCTCTGATTCCAATCCAGCATTTTGCTAATGTATACTTTCGGAGGGAGCAGGTGATAGTTCAAGTACTTTGGTCCCTGCCACCCATTTGGGAGATCTGAATTAAGTTTTGGCCTATCTCAAGCCTGGCCCAGGTTCAGCTGTTGGGGCACTTGGAGAGTCAATGAGGGACTGGAAGATCTCCCATTTTCTGTCTCACTGCCTTTCAAATAATATTAAAATAAATAAAACAAAGATCAGTGTTGATGGATTACTATCCTCATTTCTATCTGTTTCTGATTTTTGTTTAATGTCTGATGTCCCTTGCTATCCTTGACATCCCTTTCAGCACTGCTCTTCTCCCTGGCTCACATTACGCTCCATTCAGCTGGGCTATTGATTTCTGGAAGAAAACCATCAAGGGAGAGCTTTCACTCAAGATTTGCCTTTTAAACTTCAAAAAAGATATTTTATAAAAATGACACTAGAACAGAAATTTTATTTTCCTTTCTTTAAACACAGCCAATTTAAACAGAACATACTTTAGCTGATGTTTTCTAAGAGTACATCCTATTTATTTCATGTAATAGGAAAAATAATGTAAGTAAACTTTTTTTTTGCTGTTGATAGACACTCCTGTAAAAGCTATCTTTCTTTCATTTGCTCTAGTTTTCATGCCACACATTATATTGTCACATTGATTGCATACTAATTGAACTAAAGAATGCATTAAAACAGCAGATGCTGTCAAAAAAAATAAAAAAGAAAGAAAGAAACAGCAGATGCTGATTGTTTATGGGATCCTAAGAGTTTTATGAACCATTCTATTCCATGGTTTGAAAAAAATGGTTTGCAGGCTATAAAGGCTTAGTCAATCCCAAGAAACCTAGCATCCACATAAAGTGATGGAATTCGTGAAACTTATTTTCTTTAAGATCTTTGTTGGAATACTTTATTCTTTAACCTGATATGGTAATTTTAAGTATTAATTTACCCATTTCTCCCCTCCCAAAGCAATGAGTACCCTGTCATTAGAATTATTCAAGCAGAGAACAGAAAGTTACATAATGAGTGTAATGGATGTCTTTAAACTTATGTATGAAAACATTTTGAATTTATCAATCAGTGAACAAGGATCTAGTTAAGAAGAGGGCTAAAACTTCGCTGTATCAATTTGTTTAAAATGGTCCTTTCCAAGGTTAAAATATAATATTTGAGTATTTAGTACTTTTTTCCTTAATATGAAAACTTAAATTGATTTCTATCTAAATGCCAGTCAACCCCACTTCCTAACTAGGTCTTAGATCCCAATGTTGCAGCCAAGATGGAGGATCTCTCTCTCTCTCTCTCTCTCTCTCTCTCTCTCTGCCCTCACCCTCGCCCTCACCCTCCCTCCCTTCCTCCCTCCCCTTCCCATAACTCTGCCTCAATAAAAATGCCTGAAATTTTAGGGAAGAGATATTGGAAGTCCTTTGGGATGTGTAAATTCAGTTCAAATTCTGGATAGAGCCTATATATTAACTGAGAAACAGGTGTCAGTTTTACCATCTTTGAAATGAGTATAATAATACCTGTCCTACTGGGTTGCTGTAAAGATTAAATGAGGTTGTGTACCTGAATGACCATAGCAAAGTTCTGGCACAAGGTAGATAGTAAACAAATTCTAGGTTCTTATTCCCTTATTGAGTTGGAGTTGAAACAAATTTCATGAAAAAACCCTTTTACCCACAGTGGTGGCCTTTATAAAATCTATGTTGAATATTTAATAGAAGATGATTTACTTATTCTTGACATTCTTTAAGATTGTGATAATGAAAAAAAAAAAAAAAAACCTGGTTACCTGTGAGCAAAGTTAGAGCTGAGGGAGAAATGGCTGGGTGTGTGTGCATTTTGTTTTTATGAATTTTAATTATAAGCCTAAGAATGTTCCTATTATAAATTTCCTTGGAAAGATCTTTGTTTACTGACTCTTGAAAAGTAGTTAAATAACTGAGATTACACATCTTGTAATAAGCTAAACCCCTAGTGAAAAGTACTCTAAGAAGAAAATCATCTACAAAGTGATTGTGTGGTAAAGTTGGCATATAATGGATAGACCCATTTCTTAGACATCACTCAGAGATGCTCCTCCAGCAATAACTGGGTTGTTTATTTAGTTGAAGGGTTTAGGCATCTCTGATATCTAAATCTGAGGGCTGTGAATAAAGAGAAGTGCAATTAACTCAGTGAACTTGAAACCACATTCTTCCATCTGTTGAGCCCAGTGTCAGACTGGGAAGAAGCCAGTGTTGTGGTAAAAGGGGCAAACAGCTCGTGGAGAAATGTGCCCTTCTTCTTTCACCACTGCCCTTTAAAACAGTTTAGCTTGAGCATCTTTAGCATATCATGCATTTATCTGGATTGGATACATGGAAAAAAGTCAGCATCGTGCTTTGTGAGTTGCAGGCTGCGGGTTTGGCAGGACACGGGCATGGGTTCCCAGGCCACTTAAACCCACGTGAATAATGGTAACGGGACCCCTTTTCCATTTCCCACCCATAAACAAAATGAAAAGACTAAACAAAATGTTCTTTTTTTTATCCTAGTCAAAAACAAATACAAAAATGAGTGGAAGAAGGATCTGGTCAAATTTACTGTAAATGCCTCCAGTAAATGAGAAACCCTTTGTTTCCATTTTTGAAATGTCAGTACACTTTGAGTGCATATTTAACCTGCAAACTTTCATTTGCTGTTTTAAGTAAGAGGTGCTGTGGTCACAGTTGTATGAGGCCAGTCCGTAAGGAGCTTGAATTTTTTTTTTTTTAATTTATTTACTTATTTGAGAGACAGTTACAGACAGAGAGAGGGAGAGACAGAGAAAAAGGTCTTCCATTGGCTGGTTGACTCCCCAAATGGCTACAATGGCCAGAGCTGTGCTGATCCGAAGCCAGGAGTCAGGAGCTAATTCCAGGTCTCCCACTTGTGTGCAGGGGCCCAAGGACTTGGGCCATCTTCCACTGATTTCCCAGGCCATAGTAGAGAGTGGGATCAGAAGAGGAGCAGCTGAGATTCTTTTTTTTTTTTTAATTTATTTATTTTGTTTTTTGAAAGTCGGAGTTACAATGAAATAGAGAGAGAGGTCTTCCATTCACATGTTCACTCCTCAGATGGCCATAACAGTCAGCCCTGGGCAGGCTGAAGTCAAGAGCTAGGAGTTTCATCTGGGTTTCCCACATGGGTGGCAGGGGCCCAAATACTCGGGCCATCTTCCACTGCTTTTCCCAGGCCATTAGCAGGGACCTGTATCAGAAGTGGAGCAGCTAGGATATGAACTGGTGCCCATATGGGATGCCAGCCTCACAGGAGGCGGTTTTACCCTCTGTGCCACAATGCTGGCCCCGAAACAGCACCCTTTTGCTACATCCTCCAGCACAATCTTTCCATGCAAATGCTTATTTAGGAATTTTTGGACTTAATGAAATTCAAATTGGTCTCAGTGCTTTCAACACAACTGCTCACATAAATGATACAAATCAATCCTATTATCCACCAATAACTAAGAACCATACATGATATGGAAATATGTGAATACAATAATATGCATATTTTCATGTGTGTCATTATTTAAGAAATATACATGTACATTAATTTAAATATTATTATATAAGAGGCTGAAGCACACTTAAGCTTTATTCACTTTAAGAGCCAACAAATACTTTGTTGTAAAAAAAAATCTATAAAAAGAAATGTTAGCTGCTAAGAGCTATTTCATTTTAAATTCAGGTAAAGACAAAATTGATCCCTCAAAAGTAGCAGCCTTATAAAATAATCTAGCTTGCAAAAATTCAATTTTGTAATTAAAATAATTTATCACCATAATAGAAATGCAAAAGAGGTATTAAAGAGATTCTCAACTCTTCAATGATTACTTCAAAACCAAGAGAAGGCATCACAAAGAAGAAACACATATGGGTTCTATAGTCCAAACGAAATGAATTGTTGAGTCTATCAAGCTGATACTTCTTAAAACACTTTCTTTTTCAAGACTAAAGTAAATAAAAAACCTGCACGTGGAGGGTAACCTCCCCTACACAAGATCCTGGTAAACTTGCAGGATATGTGTGAGTACCTGCCCCCACAAATAAGGAACAACAGATCAGAAAGACAAAGATATGAACATGAACTAGGAAAACTCAAAGGTCAGAAGGAACATTCGGAAGACTGCAATCCAGTAAATGAAAGAGAATTAAGGCATGCTAACCACATACGATTCTCTAGAAACTTGGGAAGCTTTAAAAAAATTATAAAAAAGAAAAACCTGTGTATTTAATTCTTCTTTTGCAAAAACAAAAATGTCTTTCTTACAGAGTTTAAAGAACATTTTACTATCCTTCAACCCTAAAATATTTTTGAAATTTTCAACAGAAATGAGAAAATAAATTTTCTTCCAATCTGAATATCCTAGGATAGGAAGCACTTTACTTTCTCCTAATTTTTCCCTGACCTAAAATAACAGGTAACATTAGTGTGATATCGCACTCACTGTAGATTCAGTGCTGTTTTCCTTATCCTGCTTTTCTTCTGCATGTGGTGAATCTGCTTCATTTCTGCTGTCCTCCCCCTCACTGGAATCACTGTCTGATCCATCTTCAACCTGGGCAGACTGCTCTTCCCGAGAACTTTCACAGGTTCTGTCTGTAGGAACAGCTCCTTTCCATTGGGGTAAAATGGTGCAAAATGCTTCTTGCCAATCTCTTCTTTCTAGGTATTCCAGAATAATCTCAAACACATGATTAACAGCCAAAACTTTTCTACTATTCATCTTCACAAAATTTCCAAGGGGGAAATGTGCATGGTCAATTCCATAATCTGATGCTTGTTTATATGTGATTCCCTTGTGATGGTTGTGATCTACTAATCCTCCAATCACATAAGCCTTTGATTCATCTAATTCCTCCAGTACATTAGGTGAGTCTGATGTCAGATAAATCAAGTCTTCTTTTTTAATGAGTTCAGTATAGTGCTCTGATTTGATGTTGATATCCTTCCAGTTGACCCATCCTTTGTCACTTTCATCCATATTCTTTTTCAGCTGGCCTCCATGGCTTGTCAAGTAAAACTGCACAGGATGCAGTGCACGTCGGTTTTCTGCATAACATCGTTGAATCTGCTTATGAAGTTTTTTAATATCCTTTAATACCATCAAGTCATCAAAACTGCAGTCAATGACAAGGCGGAGTGTGCTGTGAACAGCATGTTTTCGCACACGTTTTCTGTCATTTCCATCTGAGTTTGAGTCCAGTTGACATTGTCGCTCTAATTTTTTTCTCTTGCGTTTTTCTTTCAGCTTTTGTTTGCGGAGTTCTCGTTGTTCCTCCCACTGTTTCTGTTTTATTAGCTTCTTCATTTGTCATTTAGATATTGGTTCAACCCCTTCACCTTCTGGCTTCTGGCTCTCCTCTTGACCTTCACCTAAGTCTTCCTTTCTTTCAACATTAGAAGTCTCGATAAACGCTGGTGACATTTCAGATGACATTTGGTGCCTCTTGCTGAGGTGTTGATGGGGAGCAGGAACGCTCGCAGAGATAAGCCTTTCTGGAGTGTTCCTCGACACCGCTCAGGAATCCTCCGTCGGAAACTTCCGAGCAGCTGAGATTCTAACTGGTACCCATATGGGATGCAGGTGCCACAGGAGGAAGCTCAGCCCACTAGGCCACAGAGTTGGCCTCTTTTTTTAATTTTAATTATTTTATTTCAAATTGTGTATATTTGTCTTCTGGGTGAATATGGCAGAAGTTAAGACCAGTGTTTGTATTTGTTCCCTTTCAAAACTCTACTAAAACACCGGTAAGACAATAAAACCAGTATAAACTCCAGAGGAGACAGGACAGAAGAAGAAGGTGGCAGTAGGTGAGATGTGTCAACATGTTTTTGGATGCTAGGAAGTACACACTGGGGTAGTCACATATATAAAAGAACTATGCTGCTAAATTGTCTAAAGAAGGGATATTGTAGGAGAGCAGGATTTCCCTTTAAAAATCTAGAAAGGCTCAGAAGCTGGAGGCACCTCAATGGATGCAAAGGTCAGTGGCAGCTAAAAACTGGGCATTCAGTCAAAAATTTGTATATGAAGGTAAGTCCCAGGTCTTTACTCTACTTGGAGCATTGATGAGTACTCCTCTTCTATTAATGTGGAAGCCTGCTGGTTTATTCTCTGCAGACAGTAAAATCTGATTGGTTCTTGATTTAGGGAGAGAGGAACGGCAGGACTGAGTGTCTAGGCTGAAAAAGGGAGTCAAGTGGTCATTTAAAAATTTATTTACTTTTATTGTTTGAGAGAGGAAGGGAGAGAGGAAGGGAGGGAGGTAAAGAGAGAGGGCAAGGGTGAGGGTGAGGCAGAGGGAGAGGGAAAGAAGTTTCCCTTATCTGCTGGTTTGTTCCCCAAATGCCTGCAATAGCTAGGGCTGGGGTGCAGACAGGAGCTGGAATGCAATCCTGCTCTGCCACATAAGTGGTAGGAACTCACCTACTTGAGCCATTACTGCTGCCTCCTAGGATCTACATTAGCAAGAAGCTGGAGTTAGGAGCCAGAAATGGGAATCAAATCCAGGCTCTCTGATATGGAATGTAGATGTCTTATCCACTAGAATGAGTATACTCTTCTCTCTCTCTCTCCCCCCCACCAAGTAATTTCTAAAAATGTTTATTTATTCATTTATTGGAAAGGTAAGGAGACAGAAAAGAGGACGAAACAGATAATTTCAAATAACTTCAATTGGTTCAATTGATCTCAGGCACTCCAATATGAGATGCAGATACCTTAACTGGTAGGCTAAACATCCCTCACTAGTTGATTATTTTAACCAAAAGTTTGATAAGATTATATTAGGAAGATGGGGTAAGTGAAGTAAGGTTGTTATTGATGGTGGTGTAGAGTGGTAGTTGTAGTATAATATAGTCTTCCTGTTTTGGAATATTAAGGAGCAGTGTTTAAAATTTATACACTAAGGAACTGACATTGTAACACAGCAGGTTAAGCTGCCACCTATGGAGGCCAGTAGCCCATATTAGAGTGCTGATTCAATTCCTGACTACTCTGCTTCTGATCCAGCTTTCTGTTAATGTGCCATGGAAGGCAGCATAATGGCCCATGCTACCCAGGTTGGAGACCTGGACGGAGTTCAGGATCCTGGCTTCATTGGCCCTGCCTGTTTCTTGTGGCCATTTGGAATGAACCAGTGGATGGAAGATCTCTCTTTCTCTGTCTCTCCCTTTCTCTGTCATTCTTCCTTACAAGTAAGTATTGCAAAAGAAAAATGGAATTAAAAAATAAGTTTTTAAAAAAGTTCAAACACTAAGGAATCGCAATGGAAGCACATTGTTTAGTGTTACAGAATTGAGTATGATAAAATTTGCTAAATGTATGAAGTTAGTTTCTTCTGGGGAATAGAGCTGGTTTTGGTAACAGTGAGGAAACAGTCTTTATTTTTTTATTACAGCTTTTTGGCGCTATTAAAAATTTTAAACTATGTGCTTGTATGAAATTTAAAACATGTATAAAAACATTTGTATTATTGTTTGGATAGACTAAGTTATGTCACAGTGACAAACTAAAAAATTTTAATAGCAAAATGCAAGCACAGTATATTTCCTATATGTGTTTCAGGTGCTAACGTAGGTTAGCAGAAGTCTGGTTTCTTTTTTTAAAAAAAATTTTTTTTTTGACAGGTAGAGTGGACATAGAGAGAGAGAGACAGAGAGAAAGGTCCTCCTTTTTCCATTGGTTCACCCTGCAACGGCTGCTGCGGCAGGCGCACTGCACTGATCCGAAGCCAGGAGCCAGGTGCCTCTCCTGGTCTCCCATGCGGGTGCAGGGCCCAAGGACCCGGGCCATCCTCCACTGCACAGCTGGGCCACAGCAGAGAGCTGGACTGGAAGAGGGGCAACCAGGACAGAATCCGGCGCCCTGACTGGGACTGGAACCCAGTGTGCTGGTGCCGTGGGAGGAGGATTAGTCTATTGAGCTGCAGCGCTGGTCGGAAGTATGGTTTCTATACTTCTGTAGTCACTCAGAAACCCAGGGATGGAAGCTCTGTGTCAACTGCATTGTCATAATCATTGCAGCCATTGGAAAAGGGATTTTGGAGGTTTCTAGTTGGCAGTTAAGTGCTGTGTCCCAGAAGTGCCACATTGTTCTTCTGTTCACCACTGATATTTCAGAATGACTCCCAACATTCCACTCAACAAGAATGCAAAGCAGTTCAGGATTTCATGGACACAAAAAGTGAGGAGAACCAAATATTGGGGAGCAAAATATGTATTAGCTGCATCTTTCCATATTGTTTTGGTCTTCCCTTCCCACTGTCTTTCTTCTCTCAACAATCTATAATCTACCTCTCAACCCCAGAAATCAGCCTTAATCCAAAGATTGTCTTTCGACCCTTTATGTCATAATGAAAATGCAGCCATAGTCTCATATATTGCCCTACATTTTGCTCTTGTTACTTAGCAATATCATGTGAGTATTCTCCAAGGGCAACACATGTTGATCTTGTTAACTGCCACATAATGTAGCATGAATTAACTGACATTTATTTATTTATTTTTAACTTTTATTTAATGAATATAAATTTCCAAAGTACAGCTTATGGATTACAATGGCTTCCCCCCCATAACATCCCTCCCACCCGCAACCCTCCCCTTTCCCACTCCCTCTCCCCTTCCATTCACATCAAGATTCATTTTCGATTCTCTTTATATACAGAAGATCAGTTTAACATACATTAAGTAAAGATTTCAACAGTTTGCTCCCACACAGAAACATAAAGTGAAAAATCATAGATGATTTTTTTAAATGATGATGAAATCAGATCAGACCTATTGTCATGTTTAATCCCAGTGAGAGTCAAGTTGGGAATTGATAATTTCTTCTTCTTTTTTTTTTTTTTACAGAAGATCAGTTTAGTATACATTAAGTAAAGATTTCAACAGTGTGCACCCCCATAGAAACACAGAGTGAAATATACTGTTTGAGTACTCGTTATAGCATTAAGTCTCAATGTACAGCACATTAAGGACAGAGATCCTACATGAGGAGTAAGTGCACAGTGACTCCTGTTGTTGACTTTACAAATTGACACTCTTGTTTATGGCCTCAGTAATCTCCCCATGCTCCAGTCATGAGTTTCCAAGGCTATGGAAGCCCCTTGAGTTCTCCGACTCTTATCTTGTTTAGACAAGGTCATAGTCAAAGTGGAGGTTCTCTCCTCCCTTCAGAGAAAGGTACCTCCTTCTTAGATGACCTGTTCTTTCCACTGGGATCTCACTCACAGAGATCTTTCATTTAGGGTTTTTTTTTTTTTTTTTTTTTTTTTTTTTTTTTTTTTTGCCTGAGTGTTTTGGCTTTCGATGCCTGAAATACTCTCATGGGCTTTTCAGCCAGATCCGAATGCCTTTAGAGCTGATTCTGAGGCCCGAGTGCTGTTTAGGACATCTGCTATTCTATGAGTCTGCTGAGTATCTTGCTTCCCATGTTGGATCATTCTCCCCTTTATTTATTCTATCGGTTAGTGTTAGCAGGTACTAGACTTGTTTATGTGCTCCCTTTGACTCTTAGTCCTTTCATTATGATCAATTGTGAACTGAAATTGATGACTTGGACTAGTGAGATGGCATTGGTACGTGCCACCTTGATGGGATTAAATTGGATTCCCCTGGTAAGTTTCTAACTCTACCATTTGGGGCAAGTCAGCTTGAGCATGTCCCAAATTGTACATCTCTTCCCTCTCTTATTCCCACTCTTATGTTTAACAGGGATCACATTTCAGTTAAATTTCAACACTTAAGAATAACTGTGTATTAATTACAGAATTAAACCAGTCATATTAAGTAGAACAGACAAATAAACTACTGAAAGGGATAATGTATTGAGTTGTTCATTAACAGTCAGGGCTATGCTGATCAAGTCACCGTTTCTCATAGTGTCCATTTCACTTCAACAGGTTTCCTTTTTGGTGTTCAGTCAGTTGTCACCAATCAGGGAGAACATATGGTATTTGTCCCTTTGGGACTGGCTTATTTCACTGAACATGATGTGTTCCAGATTCCTCCATTTTGTTGCACATGACTGGATTTCGTTGTTTCTTACTGCGGTATAGTATTCTAAAGAGTACATATCCCATAATTTCTTTATCCAGTCTACCGTTGATGGGCATTTAGGTTGGTTCCAGGTCTTGGCTATTGTGAATTGTGCTGCAATAAATATTAGGGTGCAGACCACTATTTTTTTTTGCCAATTTAAATTCCTTTGGGTAAATTCCAAGGAGTGGGATGGCTGGGTCGAACGGTAGGGTTATATTCAGGTTTCTGAGGAATCTCCAGACTGACTTCCATAGTGGCTTGACCAGTTTGCATTCCCACCAACAGTGGGTTAGTGTCCCTTTTTCCCCACATCCTCGCCAGCATCTGTTGTCGGTAGATTTCTGTATGTGAGCCATTCTAACCGGGGTGAGGTGAAACCTCATTGTGGTTTTGATTTGCATTTCCCTGATTGCTAGTGACCTGAACATTTTTTCATGTGCCTGTTGGCCATTTGGATTTCCTCTTTTGAAAAATGTCTATTGAGGTCCTTTCCCATCTCTTGAGTGGGTTGTTTGTTTTGATGTTGTGGAGTTTCTTGATCTCTTTGTAGATTCTAGTTATTAACCCTTTATCTGTTGCATAGTTTGCAAATATTTTTTCCCATTCTGTCGGTTGTCTCTTCACTCTCCTGACTGTTTCTTTTGCAGTACAGAAACTTCTCAATTTGATGCAATCCCAAATGTTAATTTTGGCTTTGACTGCCTGTGCCTCCCGGGTCTTTTCCAGAAATTCTTTGCCTGTGCCAATATCTTGAAGGGTTTTTCCAAAGTTCTCTAATAACTTGATGGTGTCAGGTCGTAGATTTAGGTCTTTAATCCACGTTGAGTGGATTTTTGTGTAAGGTGTAAGGTAGGGGTCTTGCTTCATGCTTCTGCACATGGAAATCCAGTTTTCCCAGCACCATTTATTGAATAGACTGTCCTTGCTCCAGGAATTGGTTTTAGATCCTTGATCAAATATAAGTTGGCTGTAGATGTTTGGGTTGATTTCTGGTGTTTCAATTCTGTTCCATTGGTCTATCCATCTGTTTCTGTACCAGTACCATGCTGTTTTGATTACAACTGCCCTGTAGTATGTCCTGAAATCTGGTATTGTGATGCCTCCGGCTTTGTTTTTGTTGTACAAGATTGCTTTAGCCATTCGAGGTGTTTGTGCCTCCATATGAATTTCAGCACCATTTTTTCTAGATCTGAGAAGAATGTCTTTGGTATCTTGATTGGGATTGCATTGAATCTATAAATTGCTTTTGGGAGAATGGACATTTTGATGATGTTGATTCTTCCAATCCATGAGCATGGAAGATTTTTCCATTTCTTGGTATCCTCTTCTATTTCTTTCTTTAAGGTTTTCTAATTTTCATCGTAGAGATCTTTAACGTCCTTGGTTAAGTTTATTCCAAGGTATTTGATTGTTTTTGTAGCTATTGTGAATGGGATTGATCTTAGCAGCTCTTTCTCAGCCATGGCATTGCTTGTGTATACAAAGGCTGTTGATTTTTGTGCATTGATTTTATACCCTGCTACTTTGCCAAACTCCTCTATGAGTTCCAATAGTCTCTTAGTAGAGTTCTTTGGATCCTCTAAGTAAAGAATCATATCATCTGCAAAGAGGGATAGTTTGACTTCTTCCTTCTCAATTTGTATTCCTTTAATTTCTTTTTCTTGTCTGATGGCTCTGGCTAAAACTTCCAGAACTATGTTAAATAGCAGTGGTGAGAGTGGGCATCCCTGTCTGGTGCCAGATCTCAGTGGAAATGCTTCCAACTTTTCCCCATTCAATAGGATGCTGGCTGTGGGCTTTTCATAAATTGCTTTGATTATATTGAGGAATGTTCCTTCTATACCCAATTTGCTTAGAGTTTTCATCGTGAAAGTGTGTTGAATCTTACCGAATGCTTTCTCTGCATCTATTGAGATAATCATATGGTTTTTCTTCTGCAGTCTGTTAATGTGGTGTATCACATTGATTGATTTGTGCACATTAAACCATCCCTGCATACCAGGGATAAATCCCAGTTCGTCTGGGTGGATGATTTTCCTGATGTGTTGTTGTATTCTATTGGCGAGAATTTTATTGAGGATTTTTGCGTCTATGTTCATCAGGGATATTGGTCTGTAATTTTCTTTCAGTGCTGCATCTTTCTCTGGCTTAGGGATTAAGGTGATGCTGGCTTCATAGAAAGAATTTGGGAGGATTCCCTCTTTTTCGATTGTTCTGAATAGTTTGAGAAGAAATGGAGTTAGTTCTTCTTTAAATGTCTGGTAGAATTCAGCAGTGAATCCATCTGGTCCTGGGCTTTTCTTTGTTGGGAGGGCCTTTATTACTGTTTCAATTTCTGTTTCAGTTATGGGTCTATTTAGGTTTTCTATGTCTTCATGGTTCAATTTAGGTAGATTGCATTTGTCCAGGAATCTATCCATTTCTGATAGATTTTCTTGTTTGCTGGCATACAAGTCCTTGTAGTAATTTCTGATGATTCTTTTTATTTCTGTGGTGTCTGTCGTTATGTTTCCTTTTTCATCTCTGATTTTATTGATTTGGGTCTTTTCTTTTTTTAGTTAGTTGGGCGAATGGGGTGTCAATTTTGTTTATTTTTTCAAAAAACCAGCTCTTCGCTTGGCTGATTTTTTGTAATGATTTTTTTGGATTCAATCCTGTTAATTTATTTTATGATTTTAATTATTTCTCTTCTCCTACTAAATTTGGGTCTGGTTTGCTGCAGTTTTTCTAGGTCCTTGAGATGTGCTGAAAGCTCATCTATTTGGTGCCTTTCCAATCTTGGTATAGGCCCCTATTGCTATAAACTTGCCTCTCAATACTGCTTTTGCCGTATCCCATAAGTTTTGATATGTTGTGTTGTTATCCTCATTTACTTCCAGAAAGTTTTTGATTTCTCTTTTGATTTCTTGAATGACCCAGTGCTCATTCAGGAGCATGTTGTTCAGTCTCCATGTGTTTGCATACTTTCTGGGATTTCCTGAGTTGCTAATTTCCAGCTTCATTCCGCTGTGGTCTGAGAAGCTGCATGGTATGATTCTAATTCTTTTAAATTTGCTGAGACTTGCTTTATGACCTAGTATGTGATCAATCCTAGAGAAGGTTCCATGCACTGCTGAGAAGAATGTAAAGTCTTTACATGTAGGATTGAAAGTTCTGTAGATATCTGTTAGATCCATTTGGGCAATAGTGTCGATTAAATCTGCTGTTTCCTTGTTTATCTTCTGTCTGGATGTTCTATCTGTTTCTGAGAGTGGAGTATTGACGTCCCCCAGTACTATTGTATTGGAATCTAAGTCTCCCTTTAAGTCCCTTAACATATCTTTTAAATAGACTGGTGCCCTGTAATTAGGTGCATATACATTGATAATTGTTATATCTTCCTGTTGAATTGAACCCTTAATCATTATATAGTGCCCCTCTTTGTCTCTCTTAACAGTTTTTGTATTAAAGTTTATTTTGTCTGATAGTAATATGGCTACACCTGCTTTTTTTGGTTTCTGTTGGCATGGAACATCTTTTTCCAGCCTTTCACTTTCAGTCTGCATGCCTCTTTGTTAGAGAATTGTGTTTCTTGTAGGCAGCAAATAGTTGGGTGTTGTTCCTTAAGCCAGTCAGCCAATCGGTGTCTTTTAACTGAGGAGTTAAGTCCATTAACGTTTAATGTGACTATTGATACATAGTGACTTTGCCCTGCCATTTTCCCGGAAATATTTTCTAGTATATGCTTTGAGCTTCCCATGCTCTTTTACTGGTAGGTGTTCTTCCTTTCCCTTCTTTCATATTGATGGCCGTGTTTCTGTGTTTCTGAGTGTAGCACATCTTTAAGTATCTTTTGCAGGGCCGGACGTGTGGCGGCAAAGTCTTTCAATTTCTTTTTGCTATGAAAGGTCTTTATTTCACCTTCATTCAAAAATGATAGCTTAGCAGGATATAATATTCTGGGCTGGCAATTTTTCTCTCTTAGCACCTGTGCTATGTCTCACCATTCCCTCCTAGCCTGTAGTGTTTCTGATGAAAAGTCTGCTGTGGGTCTGATTGGAGATCCTCTGAGAGTAATCTGACATTTCTCTCTTGCACATTTTAGGATCTTTTCTTTATGTTTCACTGTGGTGAGTTTAATTACAACGTGTCGTGGTGAGGATCTCTTTTGGTCATGTTTACTGGGGGTTCTATGAGCTTCCTGTACTAGGATGTCTCTGTCCTTCTCCAGACCCGGAAAGTTCTCTGCTAGTATCTCACTAAAAATGCCTTCTAATCCTTTCTCTTTCTCCATGCCTTCAGGAACTCCTAGAACCCGAATGTTGGTTTTTTTAATAGTATCCTGTAGATTCCCCACAATAGTTTTTAGATTTCTAATTTCCTCTTCTTTTCTTTGTTCTGACTGTATCCTTTCCTGTTCTCTGTCTTCTAAGTCTGATATTCTCTCTTCTGCTTCACCCATTCTGTTTTTAAGGCTCTCTAATGTGTTTGTCATTTGATCTATTGAGCTCTTCATTTCATTTTGATTTCTCTTCACTATCACACTTTCCTGCTCTACTAGTTTCTGCATTTCATTTTGATTCTTCCTTAAAATTTCATTTTCACAAGAGAGATTCTCAATCCTGTCCAATAAGGATTTCTGTAGTTCAAGGATTTGCTTTTGAAAACTTCTAAATGTTCTTATCATTAATTTTTTGAAATCCGTATCTTGCATTTCTTCTATCTCATCATCTTCATAATCTTGGCTTGGGGTGTTTTGTTTATTTGGAGGCATCATAATGTCATTGTTGTTCTTGTTCCCTCGATTTCTGTGTTTATTGCTTGGCATGGTTAATTCTGTTTCACTGTGAGGTTTTTTTTTTTTTTTTTTTATTATACTGTGTCCATGTTAAGTGTACTGCCTGCTGTTGGAGGAGCCTTGGAGGCTTGAGATGGGTGTGGCCTGAGAGCTCTGCTTGGTTCTTCAGGGTTATAGGTGTGCAAAGGTGACACCCTCAGGTTATGTGTGGTAAATCTCTCTTTATTTATTTATTTATTCATTTATTTATTTTATTTTATTTTATTTTTTGTTCAGGAGGTAAGTAATACTGCAAGGCTGAGCAGAATGGATGGTATTTAGCTTCGCTGGCTTCTATCCAAAGAGTCCTGGGGACTCCCACTTGGTTGCCTAGGCTACTGAATTGTGGTCTTTAACTCTCCCTTTTTATTATGTATATCCCAGCTCTTTGTCTCTTGCTTGCCTTTGCAAGGTTGGTGGAGAGTGGAACTTGTCTGTACCAGTAAGCCCCCACCTATTTATTTATTTATTTATTTATTTATTTTTCCTTCTCTCCTGTAGTCTGTTGGACTTTCCCGCTTCAAAACCCGTGTCCCTCTAAAATTCTGTCCACCGTTTCCCTGCCAGTGTCTCCGGTTACTAAGCTCACCTCCGCTTCCAGCGCCGATGTGTGGACTCGGAGCCCTGGGCGTCTCTCCTCTCCCCACTGGTTTCTTTGTCACCCAACTGACTTTTATTTAATCAATCTCCTATTGATGAACATTTGAGATATTTCTGGACTTTGTCACAATAAGCAGAACAGTAATGGACATTCTTAAGTCTTCATATATTAGGACTTTACCCTTTAAGATGATTCATAGAAGTAGAATTATTGCATAAAAGGGTAACAGATTATGCTTTATCCAAGAAATTACTTTATTAACATTTTTTGATTAACATGCAACATTCATATGTTTTTATGAGATCTAGTGTAATATTTTAACACTTATATTTAATAGAAACCAATCTAACCAGGCAACTAGCATTTCCATTTCTTTTTTTTTTTTGCATTTTCATTTCTTTATCTTTTGTTTGCACTTGGAATTTCCAGCTCTAGTTAGTTTCCTATAAAGTAATAAAGATCTATATTTCTACCAGTAAAAATCAGATTGCCCATTTATAGGCATGCTCATCAGCACTATGTAATCTTTCTTTTTCTAAAGTGGCGGATTTCCAGTTTAATTAAGAAGGTATAATGGGGTGGGGTGGACATTTGATGGTGGGGTTAAGATCCTTAGCACACCTGTGTCCCATATCAGAGTGCCTGTGTTTGAGTTCCAGCTCTGTTTCTGATTCCAGCTTCTTGCTAATGTACACTTTGGGAAGTAGTAGTGATGGTTTAAGTATTTGGGTCCATGCCACCCACATGGTGGACCAGATTGAGTTTGGGGTTCCTAGCTTAGATCTGGCCCAGCCTTGGCTGTTGCAGCCATTTGGGAAGTGAACCAGTGGATGAAGATTCTCTCTCTCTCTCTCTCTCTCTCTGTGCCTATGCTTTTCAAATAAAATGAAAATAAATAAGAAAGATATGACAAATGTACTTGAAGTGACAGATTTTTAAGAGAATATGTAGGCTGGCACCGTGGCTCACTAGGCTAATCCTCTGCCTTGCGGCACCGGATTCTGGGGTGCCGATTCTGTCCAGGTTGCCCCTCTTCCAGGCCAGCTCTCTGCTGTGGCCAGGGAGTGCAGTGGAGGATGGCCCAAGTGCTTGGGCCCTGCACCCCATGGGAGACCAGGATAAGTACCTGATTCCTGCCATCAGATCAGCGCGGTGTACCGGCCACAGTGCGCTGGCCGTGGCAGCCATTGGAAGGTGAACCAACGGCAAAAGGAAGACATTTCTCTCTGTCTCTCTCTCTCACTGTCCACTCTGCCTGTCAAAAAAAAAAAAAAAAGAGAATATGTAAACTGGATAAAAATTGTCAGGGTAATAAACAATTTTTGATTGAGAAGCAGCTCTTGAACCAAAAGGAAGTCTAAGATCATTCCAGAAGAGAAGAACATAAATAACCTCCAAGAGGCAGGGGTGCTGCTGCCTAGTTTTCTGAACATTATGACCTACCCACTTAGAACACACATGGGACAGTGGTCGAAAAAATGTTGGGCTGGTTAGATTGAGAGAGGACAGAGCGTGTATTCTGAGACTTGGAATGGAATACTTGGATGTCTTTACAGAAAAGTGATGTAACAGAAAGAGGTGCTTCAAAGAATATTTTGGCATGAGACTTCAGGTACATTAAGTGGAGATGTTCTGGATGCTTGTTGGAGTAACAGGCATAATGGTAGGTTTAAATGTCCCAGTCAACATTTTCTTATATTTAGCAGACATAATTTTGCTAAAAGCAAGAATATAGTAACAGAGTTTTTCTTTTAAAATCCTTGAAAAGTTGGAATGGTGGAAAACAAAATGTAAATGTTAAGAAAATAGAAGCTGTATGTACAAGTAAAGGAATGAATAAAATGAAATCACACCATGGGATTATGAATTGAGAAGAAAGCAACTTTAGTCAGTGAAAGTTGGCAAATTTGGCAGATATCCTTCTGGGCAAACACAGCTGTCAGAAAATGGGAGAACTTGAAGTAAAAGTATCTCCTAAGATGAGTAACATAATGTACAGCTGCCACATGAAGGAAAATTTTAATATAGGTTACACTTTATACATATTTTTACCTATATATATATAACATTACTATAATTTGTTTGTGATTTAGATTGTTTAGATTTTTACAATTGCATATCTTTTGGAAATCTTATTTCAGTCTATGAGGAAAGTAGGAATGCTGAATTTAGAATGTGGAGTCAGGGGTGGGAAGTGCTGTGGCATAGTAGGTAAAACCAACTGTCAAGTAGAGTATTAGGATTTAGAACTGATTGTTTAATCAGTGGTGACCAGAGATGAATTACTTAACCATGATTGACCCCTGCAGCCCATGCTCATCTCTTGCTGGAATCTGGCATTTTATAGAAGATATTTTAAGAGATGCTCACTTTATGCAACCTTTCTTCAGGCTGGTGTACTCAGGTGGTTTGTTCATAGCACGTTGTTCATACATCTTTTCCTTTCTTTATCCTGCCACTCATTTTCAATCTCCAAATTCAACACCTTATCTAAGACCCTGGTCAAACTTCTTCCACATGGTCTTTCTTATAGTTCTAACCATGGTGGTCTCACTTTCTCTGAATTCCTAGACACTTAGCAACTGTTTCATTGAATTCACACTTCATTATTGGACAGGGTCTTACTGAACTCTGGATATGTCATTAACATGAATCTTCTTACTTAGCATGCAGATTTTTGAAAGTGGAACAATTTTATGGTAGAAATTCTAGGTACATAATAAATGCATGATTATTCAATGTTTTTTAAATGTTCAACATTTTCACTTAACCTCTGGAGCTGTTTCAGATTTGTTTGGTATAGGTTCTAAGCTGCTAACAGGAAGAGAATAATTCTATCTGCCTTCCTAATGATGACCATACAAATTAGAAATGATCATCTTTGCTTTTAAGAGAGTGATTCACACTTTCAGTTAGAAATGACATTTTTGTAATATAAACTGTTGCAATTATATAATTAAGCATATAGTATTTATACTAATTATAAATTTCATTAAGTATAACCATTGGGAACAGAATATACTCACTAATGTCCTATTTCTTTTGCTTCTTAATTTGATTACTAGGGTGATCTATTTCCTACGTGGAGTGGAAAATATCTAGTGACAAAACTATTTCAAAATTGAATCATGGTCTTGAAAACTCCTTGAAGGATGATATTGTTTTCTTTTCCTGTTATATATATATATATATATATATATATATTCCATTTATAAACTGTGGGGAGATTAGAACCCATGTTTTTATAAGATTGGGTATAGCCCTAACAGGTATAATCTTTTTTAGACTAGAAAGCACTGATTAATTTCTCTACTTAATTCAGCCTCTAAAAAATTCTATTTGCTGTTATTTTGACATTGTCTGAGAAATGTGGATATAGGCAGTGGTATTTTTGTAAAAAAATCTAAAATATGGTTTTAAATGAAAAATACTATAAAATCAAAAAATTAAACAATGAAAACCATTCTACAATACAGAGCATAGGTGACTTTAGTAAAAATTGTTCTAAAATTGAGTGGAACTAGAAACTGGGAAAGTCAGTTAATGAATTGCTCTGAATCCTTGAAAGTGAGATTTACAATGTTGGGGACTAAATGCGTGTGTCTTCCCAAAACTGATACATTGAAATTCTGACTTCCAAAGATATGGATTTTTTTTTAACTTTTATTTAATGAATATAAATTTCCAAAGTACGACTTATGGATTACAATGGCTTCCCCCCCATAACGTCCCTCCCACCCACAACCCTCCCCTTTCCCACTCCCTCTCCCCTTCCATTCACATCAAGATTCATTTTCGATTATCTTAATATACAGAAGATCAGCTTAGTATACATTAAGTATGGATTTCAACAGTTTGCTCCCACACAGAAACATAAAGTGAAAAATAATAGATGATTTTTTTTAATGATGATGAAATCAGAGCAGACCTATTGTCATGTTTAATCCCAGTGAGAGTCAAGTTGCGAGTTGATAATTTCTTTTTTTTTTTTTTACAGATGATCAGTTTAGTATGCATTAAGTAAGGATTTCAACAGTTTGCACCCCCATAGAAACACAAAGTGAAATATATTGTTTGAGTACTCGTTATAGCATTAAATCTCAATGTACAGCACATTAAGGACAGAGATCCTACATGAGGAGTAAGTGCACAGTGACTCCTGTTGTTGACTTTACCAATTGACACTCCTGTCTATGGCATCAGTAATCTCCCTGGCACCAGTCATGAGTTTCCAAGGCTATGGAAGCCCTCTGAGTTCTCTGACTCTTATCTTGTTTAGACAAGGTCATAGTCAAAGTGGAGGTTCTCTCCTCCCTTCAGAGAAAGGTACCTCCTTCTTTGATGACCTGTTCTTTCCACTGGGATCTCACTCACAGAGATCTTTTGCCAGAGTGTCTTGGCTTTC
The DNA here is from genome assembly GCF_964237555.1 of Oryctolagus cuniculus. Lineage (NCBI taxonomy): Eukaryota > Metazoa > Chordata > Mammalia > Lagomorpha > Leporidae > Oryctolagus > Oryctolagus cuniculus. The sequence continues at coordinate 97,552,246 of NC_091436.1, forward strand.
CATGCCTGAAATACTCTCATGGGCTTTTCAGCCAGATCCGAATGCCTTTAAGGCTGATTCTGAGGCCAGAGTGCTATTTAGGACATCTGCCATTCTATGAGTCTGCTGAGTATCTCACTTCCCATGTTGGATCACTCTCCCCTTTATTTACTCCATCGGTTAGTGTTAGCAGGTACTAGACTTGTCTATGTGCTCCCTTTGACTCCCAGTCCCTCCACCATGACCAACTGTGAACTGAAATTGATCACCTGGAACAGTGAGATGGCATTGGTACATGCCACCTTGATGGGATTGAATTGGAATCCCCTGGTATGCTTCCAACTCCACCACTTGGGGCAAGTCAGCCTGAGCATGTCCCAAATTATGCATCTCTTCCCTCTCCCATTCCCACTCCCATGTTCAACAGGGATCACATTTCAGTTAATTTTCAACACTTAAGAATAACTGTGCATCAATTACAGAACTAAATCAGTCATATTAAGTAGAACAGATAAAAAAAACTACTAAGAGGGATAATGTATTAAGTTGTTCATTAACAGTCAGGGCTATGCTGATCAAGCCACCGTTTCCCATAGTGTCCACCTCACTCCAACAGGTTTCCATCTTGGTGTCCAGTCAGTCGTCACCGATCAGGGAGAACATATGGTATTTGTCCCTTTGGGACTGGCTTATTTCACTCAGCATGATGTGTTCCAGATTCCTCCATTTTGTTGCAAATGACTGGATTTCGTTGTTTCTTACTGCGGTATAGTATTCTAAAGAGTACATATCCCATAATTTCTTTATCCAGTCTACCGTTGATGGGCATTTAGGTTGGTTCCAGGTCTTAGCTATTGTGAATTGAGCTGCAATAAACATTAGGCTGCAGACCGCTTTTTTGTTTGCCAATTTATATTCCTTTGGGTAAATTCCAAGGAGTGGGATGGCTGGCTAAACAGACCCATAACTGAGACAGAAATTGAAACAGTAATAAAGGCCCTCCCAACAAAGAAAAGCCCAGGACCAGATGGATTCACTGCTGAATTCTACCAGACATTTAAAGAAGAACTAACTCCAATTCTTCTCAAACTATTCAGAACAATCGAAGAAGAGGGAATCCTCCCAAATTCTTTCTATGAAGCCAGCATCACCTTAATCCCTAAGCCAGAGAAAGATGCAGCACTGAAAGAGAATTACAGACCAATATCCCTGATGAACATAGATGCAAAAATCCTCAATAAAATTCTCGCCAATAGAATGCAACACATATCAGAAAGATCATCCACCCAGACCAAGTGGGATTTATCCCTGGTATGCAGGGATGGTTTAATGTGTGCAAGACAATCAATGTGATACACCACATTAACAGACTGCAGAAGAAAAACCATATGATTATCTCAATAGATGCTGAGAAAGCATTTTATAAAATACAACACCCGTTCATGATGAAAACTCTAAACAAACTGGGTTTGGAAGGAACATTCCTCAATACAATCAAAGCAATCTATGAAAAATCCACAGCCAACATCCTATTGAATGGGGAAAAGTTGGTAGCATTTCCACTGAGATCTGGCACCAGACAGGGATGTCCACTCTCACCACTGCAATTCAATATAGTTCTGGAGGTTCTAGCCAGAGCTATTAGGCAAGAAAAAGAAATTAAAGGGATACAAATTGGGAAGGAAGAACTCAAACTATCCCTCTTTGCAGATGACATGATTCTGTATTTAGGGGACCCAAAGAACTCTACTAAGAGACTATTGGAACTCATAGAAGAGTTTGGCAAAGTAGCAGGGTATAAAATCAATGCACAAAAATCAACAGCCTTTGTATACACAGACAATGCCATGGCTGAGGAAGAACTTCTAAGATCAATCCCATTCACAATAGCTACAAAAACAATCAAATACCTTGGAATAAACTTAACCAAGGACGTTAAAGATCTCTACGATGAAAATTAGAAAACCTTAAAGAAAGAAATAGAAGAGGATACCAAGAAATGGAAAAATCTTCCATGCTCATGGATTGGAAGAATCAATATCATCAAAATGTCCATTCTCCCAAAAGCAATTTACAGATTCAATGCAATACCAATCAAGATACCGAAGACCTTCTTCTCAGATCTGGAAAAAATGGTGCTGAAATTTATATGGAGGCACAAGAGACCTCGAATAGCTAAAGCAATCTTGTACAAGATAAACAAAGCCGGAGGCATCACAATACCAGATTTCAGGACATACTACAGGGCAGTTGTAATCAAAACAGCATGGTACTGGTACAGAAACAGATGGATAGACCAATGGAACAGAATTGAAACACCAGAAATCAACCCAAACATCTACAGCCAACTTATATTTGATCAAGGATCTAAAACTAATTCCTGGAGCAAGGACAGTCTATTCAATAAATGGTGCTGGGAAAATTGGATTTCCACGTGCAGAAGCATGAAGCAAGACCCCTACCTTACGCCTTACACAAAAATCCACTCAACATGGATTAAAGACCTAAATCTACGACCTGACACCATCAAGTTACTAGAGAACATTGGAGAAACCCTTTAAGATATTGGCACAGGCAAAGAATTTCTGGAAAAGACCCGGGAGGCACAGGCAGTCAAAGCCAAAATCAACTATTGGGATTGCATGAAATTGAGAAGTTTCTGTACTGCAAAAGAAACAGTCAGGAGAGTGAAGAGACAACCGACAGAATGGGAAAAAATATTTGCAAACTATGCAACAGATAAAGGGTTAATAACCAGAATCTACAAAGAGATCAAGAAACTCCACAAAAACAAAACCAACAACCCACTTAAGAGATGGGCCAAGGACCTCAATAGACATTTTTCGAAAGAGGAAATCCAAATGGCCAACAGGCACATGAAAAAAAGTTCAAGGTCATTAGCAATCAGGGAAATGCAAATCAAAACCACAATGAGGTTTCACCTCACCCCGGTTAGAATGGCTCACATG